>NC_134314.1:86484788-86828094 GCF_964195595.1 Calonectris borealis
ACTAATTACCATCTCAATATATAAGTAATCCCATTTTATTTCAAATAACAGAAAAGTTAAACGTTACAATAAGCAACACTACTATGACAGTAAGGTCATAAATACATTCTGAATGGGTATATTTGAAAATTCACTTTTCTTTGCAGGTTGGATGAGTTTTAGCTTGATGCCTTGATAGTAGAAAAGTCAGAAAATGAAATTACAAATGCTAAAAAGAAGTTTATATCTTCTGCTTTATGCCTACTTGAAAATAATCTAATTGTTTATAAAAGGAAACAAATAAACAAACAAAAACCCAGACACTTACAACTTTCAACCTGAGGCTTTATTTTTATAATATGACTCGTCAAGTCTCATTGAAAAGTTAGATTTGATTTATCAGTCAAAAAATTAATCCACCGTACTTGCAGCTCAATGCTACTAGCACTGAAACTTTGGGATTTTCAGAAAACCTTTGATGTAATTCCCAGAAAACAATAATTTAATCACAAGGTGACATCTGGATCAGTAGACCTCATATTGAGCTGATGCTGAGGTACAAGAAAGCATTATATGCTTTGTTTTGTTATATGGAAGAAATATAAAATAAAAAATGATGATGAACTTTCTTCTTGCTTTAGAAAAGCCATTCTCAATATGGGATAAATCCAGAGCCAAATCATCTGGGGGACGTAATTAAAGATTAAAATTTTTAATTGAGTTGTTTCAGAATGTTTTAATAGGCATTTGAAAATGTCACACTGCTGAAATAAAACAAGCCATAGTCTTAAAACAATAAACCAAGATTAAATTGGAAGCAAAACCAGCTATAATAAAATCTAAAAAAGAAATACAAACAAAAGGAAGAGGATGTTTATAGCAATAAAGATAAACTAATGATAGGAACTCAGAAAATTGATGAACTTTCTAGAACAAAAGGCCATCTATAGACAGATTTAAGGATAAATAATGTTTCAAAGAGCATGAAGAAAAAAAAGAAACTTAAGTGAGTTGTATTGATCACAGTTTTGCTTGATTAGTGGGTTCATCTTTTAACTGATAAATCAAATCTGAGTGATCAATGAGACTTGACAAGCTCTACCTTTTTATTTCAATTACGTGACAGGCGAAAGCATTCAGAAATAGATATTTTGATAGAAGATGTCAGATGACTACTTCATTCATACCATATGATGAACTATTTTCTATTGCATCGGTAACTTTGGGAGGTTTTAACAACAGTTACAGGAGCTAGATATTTTAAAATGAGGATTTTCAGATAACTTGAAAACTTGCACTTAAATAGTTCAGGAAAAATCCCTCATTATCAGTAGTTAATGTTGATTTTCAATAACTCATGAAGCCAATATTTTAAAAAGACAAATGGGATGATAAAACTAATCGTGTCTGTCAGCCTGTCATAAAGCCTGAAGAAAAGAGTGGACAAACTGATAAAAGACTTTATTAATAAAAATTTAAAGGAAAGTAATGTAATTCATGCCAATTGGCATGAGTTTAAGGAAAACAGATCTTGTCAGACCAGCTTTATACCTTCCTGTTGCTGAAAATAAAACCAATCATCTACGGAGAAAAAGGACAAGAAGCAAACTGTGGGTACAGGACCAAGGCTGAGGCCTCAGATGGGTTGTAGGAAGCTGTTACCCTGATGCGTGCGGGATGCCTACCTGAATAGGAGAACCCCCTGGAGTAGTCAGACCAGTGGAGCAACTCTTAATATTAGGACCATACAGGATCTCAAAGTGATATATCCTTTAATAGTATGAATGCAGACTGTTCTTTGCCAGATGGACTCAGCACCAGGAAATAATCCTGGGCATGTACAATTTGTGGGGGTAGAGGCAGTCAGAGTGCCTGTATTTGGCACTATGGCCATCTCACACAGGAATTCTCTGTATAGCCCAGAAGTTACCCATTAAGAAGGACGCTGGCAGACTGGGAAGATGTCATGGAAAAGCCACGAGAACAGCTGGTAGACTGGAAAGATGCTTTAGATTCCGGGAAGAAGTCATCCACTGTGTCTGAAAACTTGGCAAAGATTAAGGTGTGATTTGATAACCCCTTATAAGTGCCTACAGAGGAGGCAGGAGTTTGATAGTGGAGAATAGCTGTCCCATGGTTACAAAATGATGTTAAATAATTCAGACTAAAAAAAAAAAAGACACCATTTTTCAACTACAAGAGTTATAATAAACAAGGACTATAGTGTTTTTTCCACTACTTGCTTTAAAGAACATGATTATATATTTTCATTCAAGATACATTTTATACAAAAGGGAATTAAGCCAATATAACGATAGAGAAAGTCAGAACAGATGTGTTAGAGCTGCTGATTGTGATTCAGCTCATAGGTGTGATACAGAAGCTATAAACACAGGTTATATGCCATAAACAGCTGTACAAATATTGCCGAGAACAATCTATTATTTTGAGAGGCCGTTAGCTGCCCAGACTTTTGGACCTACTCGCCAGCTGGGAGGCATAAGAACTTGCTTGGGGATGAAATTCAGAGCATGTTATTGCTAATTTCAAAGATGGAATTTCATTAAGAGACAAAACCTGGAAGTAAGTAGAAGGATGCAATTACCCCACACCTTCAGATATCTAACTGAGGGATTGTACCATGACAGGCACTGACTATACATTGTGCTCCTGTCTTCTAGCTCAGGGGAACATCTGACAGACATACCTTAATTATTCCACTGACAGTCTAGGAAGCAGAGACTTCTAACTTTATGCACTCTGAACTGCAGCAAATGCAGGTGCCTACAGTAGGTAGCATGAATATCTTTCATTGTGGGCAGCTATTTGCACCAAGTGAAAAGGAAAAGGAAGAAAGGGATGTATCACCACCAGCTTGTCCAAGGAACATGCATAAGCAATGTGCCCAACTGTCGCTGGAGGTCAACAATGAGTAGATATCTAAAAGCACAAATGGCACTAAGCTCTTAAACACCTTTGACTTACAGAGGGAGTCAAGCAAGGATGCACTGCTTGACTCTCTGGAATTCTGCGCTCCAAGTACCTCACTTCTCTGCATATCCCAAATTTAGGACTAGGAGTACTGTGCAGGCCACAGAAGTAGCTGCATTTCTGGACACAACTGTTTTGTGCCCTACATACCTTTGGGGTGTTTAGAGCTGTTAGATGTCTCTCAGGAGAGCTGAGCTATGCTAGCGCATATATGTGTGGTTTAATCTATTCTTCTGAATTAGAGCCTTTACTTTGTGCTACAAGTCTATGTCCTGGTTTTGGCTGAGATAGAGTTAATTTTCTCCCTAGTACCTGGTATACTGCTGTGTTTTGGATTTAGGATGAGAATAATGTTGATGTTTTAGTTGTTGCTAAGCAGTGCTTGCACTAGTCTAGGAGTTCTCAGCTTCTCACGCCCTGCCAGCGAGACGCTGGGAGGGGGCACAGCCAGAACAGCTGACTCCAACTGTCCAAAGGGATACTCCATACCATATGACAACATGCTTAGTATATAAACTGGGGGGAGTTGACTGGGGGGCAGCAACTGCGGCTTCGGAACTGGCTGGGCATCTGTCGGTGGGTGGTGAGCAATTGCATTGTGCATCACTTATTTTGTATATTCTTTTATCATTATTATTATTATTTTCCCTTCCTATTCTGTTCTATTAAACTCTTTATTTCAACCCATGAATTTTACTTCTTTTTTTTCCCAGTTCTCTCCCCCATCCCACTGTAGGTGGGTAGTGAGCGAACGGCTGTGTGGTGTTTAGCTGCCTGCTGGGTTTAAAGCTGAAATTTTCAAATGCCCTTAAATATGAAAAAGGCAAAAAGTAAGAGAAGTCTTATAGTCCTGTTGAGGATAGTGAGAAAGAGACAAGACACACTCCTAAGCTTAGGTTTCTAAACAGCTTCTCTAATCTTGTTAGGCAAATAAAATTTTTATTCCTTTGATGTACACATGTAATTCCCACTGGTGATAGTGATAATTATGTGTACAATTCAACAGAATAAGCCCTATAACTTAAGGGGTATTTGGAGGGGGACTTCAAAGAGAACAGCTAATGTCTGTGATAAATAGTCTGTGAAAAGTTTGAACGTTTGAATAACAATCAATATTTTTAATGATCTTGAACTTTATAATATATGCCAAGAATTCTAGTGTGCTGAAGTCCAATACATACATGTCCAATCAAACTATAGTAATCTAAAAAGACAAAAAATAAGAACCTGAACACATTTCAGCCTTATTGAAGTACAGCCATAAAAATGGAAGTTATTCAACTTTTAATATTTATAGAAAACTGTAAAAGACAAAAAATGTGAGGTTTTGATCTGAATCTTCTTTTATATAAAAGGAATCCCTATTAAGTCCTCAGTGAACCAAAGAGAAAAAGTCAGATAGACAGATATACAGAGACTAAATTTTAGATTTCCACTGCATTTCTAAATCTACTTTTAGGTGTACAATTTTGATTTATTTTTTTCTTGACCCTATCTAAAATCTGCCAAGAATTCTTTGAATTTCATGCTAATAATTACAATTTTTTGCCTTGGTGACCCTTCATACTTAATGAGCACAACTTCTGTTTTGTTCTCTGGGTCATTCATGCAAACATTTAATAGTTTTCTATCCTGCAGAGACCCTCTGGAGAGTGGAAACTGCTCAGCTTTCCATTTACTTGTGGCATTTTTGTCTAAACCAAGCTTTTCCAGTTTCCTTCTAGCAAAGACATGTGAGCCTGTGTTGAAAACCATACTGGAACTGTAATATGACATCTGCTGTTTCTCCTCCATCCATAATGCCTTTGCCTCTCATAGGAGGAAATGAAGCTGGTTTGGCATGATTCATTCCTGACACACACAGGTTGGTGGCTATTCATCCTTCTGCTTTACTCAGTGTGTTCACAGATTGCTTGCTTATTGGCTCCGTGTGTTTTTCAGAAGCGGAAGTTAGGATATCTGCAATTTTCTAGCACCTCCTTTATAAAGCAGTGCACCACTTTTGCCTTTAGCTGTTTTTTCATATCCATCTTTTCATATCCATCCAGTCACAACTTCTCAGAGGAAACTTAACACTGAGCTTTTATTAATGAATTCTTTCAGTGCTCTGGAAAAAGAAGTCATCAGATGAAGGCAGTTTGAAAACATCTGATTAAGCCAAGTATTAATTTGTTCCTTTCTATACCAGCCTGAAGTCTTGATCCTTCATGCCTGATATTAATTATGATAGTGTCTGATAGCAAATAAGGTTTTTAGAGACAGTGAAAAAGGTCATTAAGTATTTAGAAATTTTCAGCATCATATGTCAATCACTTTCAATCTCTGCAGGGGCAAACCATCTCTCTTGTTTTCATCTTACCTCTGGAATACTTACTTATAAGTGGTTTCCTGTTGCAGTTCATTTCCTCCACGAGTTTCCTTTTGTGACTTTGTTTTTCTAACCCAAACTTTAATTGCAGTGCTGTGTTTTTGCACCCATCCTCAGTAGTTTGACCTGGTGTCCGTTTTCTATGCAGTTCTTTTTTGTGCTTAAAATGCCAATGAGATATTTCATCATACTTACAGTTTCTCAGCTGTGTGCCCTTAATATGCTTTTTAATTGCTAATCTCTTTTACACCTTCTCCTCATACAAGCCATTTGAAATGATCTTTCCTTCCAATTCCGTGACTTCATTGAAGTCTGACTTTCCTAAAGCCATTCTTTTCATTCTGCCCTTATTTGTGCATTCTGTTTGAAAGATCATGAAGCTACAATGTCATGTTCATTCATACCCAAGTTATCTTTCAGATTGATGGTCTCAGTGTTCTTTCCTCTTGGTTGATATAACATGTAGAATTTCTCTTGTATAAATGTCCTACAGTTTTGCTACTAATTGGAAGAACTTGCAGGGCAGTCAGCGTCTCACTATATCCATTTTTCATAGGTAGTTTCTGTTATTAAACACTTTTACTGATGACTGCTCATTTAAGGGTTTTAAAGGGTCACAATGACATCACCTACTCTGGCTTACAATTGCAACACATGTTTTTGCTCAAGATTGTTCACCAGTTAATTCTGTATTTTGTCAGACTTTGCCACTTATATCTCTTCTATTTCTATACCGCTTTATTTGCATTTTAGTGCCAGTTACGAGTCTCAGCTATGGCTGAGGATTCAATCTTTTGATATAGTCTGCACGTGTCTGTAAAGATAATAACAATAAAACCCCCTGTAATTCTCATATGCTTTCACAATAAAGTTAATTGTGCTCGATTCCTTTGCTTTGTCTGCATTGCCATTTTTTCTCTAACTACTTGTTCAGCACAGTGAACATGTGTGTGAGCGTATATGTGTGTATGCCTGTACTTACCTGAATACTGAACTTAGAGGGTTATTTTGCATCCTAAGGAGGCTAAATAATAACAGGTAAAGCAGTGTTTGTCTGATTCCTGGATCTACAAATGACAACTAAGCTGCCTACAATCTGTGGATTTAAAAACTTCTGGGCACAACAGGCTGATCCACAAGAACAGTTTAGTGACTGCAGCAACCTCAAAAATACTTCAAATATGCCCTGTTATGGAAATAAAGAAAAAGTTATCTATCTTAGCCACATGTAAGCAGAGACATCTTCATAAAAAACATGAGATGAATAATCTTAATAAAACCTGTTCAAAATTTAATTTTAAAAAGCATTTAATTTTTCTCCTTCCTTACCATGCATCTCTTTGGCCATGTCTTTCCATTACTTTAGAGGTCTTGGAATTGGAACTAGACTGGCTGAGTTACTTTGGCTCATGTTTTATATAAGTCCACATTTAAGCGTCTTACCTGTGAAAGACAAATAAAAAGAAAACATACCAAGGATTCAGAGGCCTGAGAAAAGTGACTTGTTTTTCTGTCCTGGAATTAAAGTACTGAGGAATTATAATTTCAATCATCTGCCTTAAAAGTAAACTATAACTTTTAACCCTGTGTGTCCTTAAAATCCTGATTCAACGAGGCTTTTAAACACCTGCTCTACTTTAAAGTATGCTTACAATTGCTTTATTGGATCAGGTCCTAATTTGCCCAAAACCATAAATGGACCTTATTAAAAGTCAACAAGCTTGTGCTCTGTGGCTTACTTTCAAGTTATTTCATTTGAAGCACAGGGATCTAATTAATTCTGATGGAGTTGTTTTACAGATACTAAATTTACATATTAAATACTAAATTGAGGCCAAATTGAGGATTACTGGTGGTCTAAAGGCTTCCAATTCTATAGCTGTGCAAAACTATTTTTGCAAAATAGTTTCCTGTTATTATACAATTTTATAACCTATGAAGATATCACTCTTTCTACCTAGCATTCACTTCATAAATACATGCATCTTTCTTAAACCACCAGCACATAGTCATGGCATGATTTTCAAATATAGATAATAAAATAAGTTAGCATAAACAAATGATAATGTTTATCCACTGGAAATATTACATACTGAAATCCTCAGAATTAATTTTTGGAACACTTTAGCTGTATCTTGTTAAGATGAAGGTTGGTTCTCATTTATAGGATCACTGTGGAGTTCCTTATTAAACTGTCACTCAGAGAGTATAAGAGTGGAAAACCCATTACTGTGTTAATTAGGTCTCTGGTAGTTTTCAGACTGGTTGTGACAGCTGCCTGCATGTGGCCAGCATATATATTATCCAAGTGGCAACACTACCTCTGTTGGGGTAGAAGACTTTGCACAGTCATGACAAAAGGGAAAAGGATGCTGCTTTGCCCCTTAGAGTGCAGTATCACAAGCCAGGAAAAAGCTTCAAAGGTTAGATTTATTTTCTTGCAAAATATGTTTAATGACAAAACATGCTGCGGCTTCATTTCATTTTGCTCTTTTTTTATTTCTTTCTTACCCAGGGTAGCTGCGTTGCACAAACACCCAGTTATGTTCCTCTAGGTACAAATGCTACTGAGAAAATATTAGAGAAATTAATACCAGAGGACTATATTGTCCAAAACCATTCTGTTTCTTACATTACCTCAGCCACAGGATTTCAGGAAATAATTCCATGATAAAATAGGTGTTTGCATTTCTGGGCTATACCAGGCTGGGCTTAGGTGATAGGTAGCCCCCCCACATCTTTTGGTATCTTTCAGTTCTTAATTACTTTCAGTTTCAGAAAATGGGGGTGAGACAGAGCTTCCTAAAGTGCCCTTGCGACATGAAGACTAATCAAATTTTCAGAAGTGGTCTTGAAAGTTATGTCCCTGGTCTTTCAATCACTTAGGCTGCACTATACACATCTGTTACTGTGAAGCAAACTAAGGTACAATACTCAGATGTTCAGCCGCTCTACAGCAAATTCATGTAGGCCTACACTTACCTGTGGTAAATGTGTAGTAGCAAACCCCGCCTCCATTGATAGGAACATGTTTGGAAACGTCGATGAATTCCTTCAAATTGCCTCAAATTTACTCAAAGCTGTTGTCACTTAGTAGCTAATACTCCTTATAAACCCTAAAAATCCATATCCTCACTAGTAAAGCATTCACTTGTTCATGTAGCCAGCATGCTAAGTCATATTTGAAAAGCAGAATATTCTTTGCTAAGTCAGTAAAGCATGTCTTAAGTAGTGCCTCAAAACTAGATAGAGCGAGTCAGGTCAGGCCCACCAAAAGCGATACTATCGCCTCCTGAACCCCAAGCGATTTTTCTTTTCTCCTACTCTCAAAAGAAAAGTAGTCTCTCTTTTTGCTCCAGCATTGCACTGGGAGATGCTGTTCAGCAGTGTGGCAAGCAGATGTGGTACACAAACTGAATCATTCATTAGGCGAGTATTTGTGGGCTGACACTAATACCTATACTTGAGGAGCATGCCAAATATGTATTCCTACACACAATGCTGTTTCTGCTCTTTAAAAAGTAGACCAGTCCAAACAAGAACCTGCTGTGAATCCATTGAAATCAGTGAACAGTCTCCCCCTGCACTGGACAGGCTTTTTGCCCAGGTTTCATGCTGTGCCCTGCTGAGAAAAATGACCTAATGCTTTTTTCCCCATCTCTGACTTCATGAGTCCCTGATGTTATTTTCCCCACGTTTCCATTCCAATCTCATTTTCTTCTACATACCTCATTTCATCATATTTTCTGTCACATTTTAAAAATTCATCATTTAATACTGGAAATTATGTAGAACTTTTTGACATTTAAAAGATTATGGACTGCTCAGCAGAAATAAACAAAGTCTGCCAGTCAGAAGACAGACCACAATTAGTGTGCAGTCAAAACTTCTCCCATGCATATAAATCACTCCATCTCCCAAAGTCAGAAAGAACAGGTGGATGAGACACTAGTATCATAAAGTGCTGTTGACTAAAACAAGAATAATTGAGAGAGGAAAAATCTTTCTGCTCTTCACTTCTCTGTTTGCAAACAGAGAAGGACTTGTGGGTGATGTGATGGTTGGAGGCCATCTTGGGCATAGGGATCACGAAATGATTGAGTTTTCAATTCTTGGAGAAGTAAGGAGGGGGATCAGCAGAACTGCCACTTTGGACTTCCGGAGGGCAGACTTTGGCCTCTTTAGGAGACTGGTTGACAGAGTCCCTTGGGAGGCAGTCCTGAAGGACAAGGGAGTCCAGGAAGGCTGGACATTCTTTGAGAAGGAAATCTTAAAAGCGCAGGAGAAGGCTGCCATGTGCCAAAAGACGAACTGGCGGGAAGAAAACCAGTCTGGCTGAACAGAGAGTTTTGGCTGGAATTCGGGCAAAAAAGGAGAGTTTATGACCTTTGGAAGAAGGGGCAGGCAACTCAGGAGGACTACAAGGATGTCATGAGGTTATGCAGGAAGAAAATTAGAAGGGCCAAAGTCCAACTGGAACTTAATCTGGTTACTGGCATAAAGGACAATAAAAAATGTTTCTATAAATATATTAGCAAAAAAAGGAGGGCTAAGGAGAATCTCCATCCTTTATTGGATGTAGGGGGAAACATAGTAATGAAGGATGAGGAATTGCTGAGGTAAGACCAGTTGTCCTCTGGGTACCCAGCCCCCTGAGCTGGAAGACAGGCATGGGGAGCACAATGAAGCCCCCATAATCCAAGGGGAAATGGTTAGTGATCTGCTACACCACTTAGACACACACAATTCTATGGGGCTGGACAGAATCCACCCAAGGGTACTGAGGGAGCTGGCGGAAGTGGTCACCAAGCCACTTCCCATCATTTATCAGCAGTCCTGGCTAACCGGGTAGGTCCCAGTTGACTGGAGGTTAGCAAATGTGACGACCATCTACAAGAAAGGCTGGAAGGAAGATCCAGGGAACCATAAGCCTGTCAGTCTGACCTCAGTGCCACAGAGGTTATAGAGTAGATCATCTTGAGTACCATCACACAGCACATAGAGGACAAACAGGCTATCAGGCCCAGTCAGCATGGGTTTATGAAAGGCAAGTCCTGCTTGACTAATCTGATCTCCTTCTACAACAAGGTGACACACTTAGTGGATGAGGGAAAGGCTGTGGATCTTGTCTATCTAGATTTTAGTAAAGCCTTTGGCACCATTTCCCACAGCAGTCCCCTGGAAAAACTGGCTGCTCATGGCTTGGAAGGGCGCACTCTTCGCTGAGTAAAAGACTGGTTGGATGGCCGGGCCCAAAGATTTGTGGTGAATGGAGTTAAATCCAGTTGGCGGCCGGTCACAAGTGGTGTTCCCCAGGGCTCAGTTTTGGGGCCAGTTCTGTTTAATACCTTTATCAACGATCTGGACGAGGGGATCAAGTGCACGCTCAGTAAGTTTGCAGATGACACCAAGTTGGGCAGGAGTGTTGATCTACTCGAGGGTAGGAAGGCTCTGCAGAGGGACCTGGACAGGCTGGATCGATGGGCCGAGGCCAACTGTATGAGGTTCAACAAGGCCAAGTGCCAGGTCCTGCACTTGGGTCACAACAACCCCTTGCAACGCCTTGGGGAAGAGTGGGTGGAAAGTTGCCCAGCAGAAAAGGACCTGTCAGTACTGTTTGACAGACAGCTGAATATGAGCTGGAAGTGTGCCCAGGTGGCCAAGAAGACCAACAGCATCCTGGCTTGTATCAGAAATAGTGTTACCAGCAGGAGTAGAGAAGTGATCGTCCCCCTGTACTCGGCACTGGTGAGGCCGCACCTCGAATACTGTGTTTAGTTTCACTACAATAAAGACATTGATGTGCTGATGCACATCCAAAGAAGGGCAACGAAATTCGTGAAGGATCTAGAGAACAAGTCATATAAGGAGCGGCTGAGGGAACTGGGACTGTTTAGCCTGGAGAAAAGGAGGCTCAGGGAAGACCTTATCGCTCTCCGCAACTACCTGACAGGAGGTTGTAGCGAGGTGGGTATCAGTCTCTTCTCCCAAGTAACAAGCGATAGCACAAGAGGAAATGGCCTCAAGTTGCGCCAGGGGAGGTTTAGATTGGATATTAGGAAAAATTTCTTCACCGAAAGGGTTGGCAAGCTCTGGAACAGGCTGCCCAGGGAAGTGGTTGAGTCACCATCCCTGGAAGTATTTAGAAGATGTGTAGATATGGTCCTTAGGGACGTGGTTTAGTGGTGGACTTGGCAGTGCTAGGATAACAGTTGGACTCGATGATCTTAGAGGTCTTTTCCAACCTAAATGATTCTATGATTCACTATTTAGACTGAGCTCATGGACTTGCTTTTAGTCAAAGAACAGAATCCAGAGCCATTTGTCTGGAAAAACACAGTTGCATTCAAGCTAAAAAATAAGCTAATTCAGAATATTTACAAGACAGAAAAAAATATTAACTACATTTGTCTGAGATCTTTGTGATCACTTAAGGGAATGTTTGACTGAGCTACTAAATTCAAAGCAATGGCAGCTAGAGTATGAGAGAAAAAAAAGAAAATTGCCCCAAGATTACCTGCTCAGTGTTCATGGTCCATTCTTCACAGGATGGAAGAACATAATAACAGGTTAATTCTTTTCCTCTCTGAATTAAGGGATCTCTGTTCATGAAACTCACATGTCATCTTGCCTCCATCAATACCTCCTTTGGAGATCTCTACTAGTCAAAGGTTTATAAAAGTGATGGGTAATCTGTGTTAGAACAAGGAAATGGGAAACATATTGGCCTTTTGCCAACAAAAGACAGTTTACATTACTAGCTTTCCTTGAATTACCTTTCTGATGTTATGGGTAAGACCTTCCAGACAGACAGTGGATGAAGAACCACACTTTGGAGCTGTCTCCACTAAAGCAGGGATGCTAAGAAACAGTGGATTTTCAGAAGAAGGCACAAGAAATCTGGAGCTGCTATGAACATTTCAGGCTTTCTGCTAATTTTATCAAACTCATTTTAACATCGGATATAAAAGAGAATTCAAACATGGGATCACAATCAGTTTCCTTGACTGTGTTCTCAGAAGCAGTATCTATCCCCCCAAAAAGGGTTTGGATTTCTTTTTTCACCTTCATATCTCAAAACTTGTTTGGAAAACAAGTTATCAGAAATATCAACACGTGACTTCACGTGGGGGTGAAAACTGGTAGGGGTGTAGTACATAAACTGCACTTCAGCATGCAGATTGTTGAATGGGTGTTAAGGAAAGCAATGTGATTTAAATTATGAAAGATTTCTAAAGATGTCATAATTCAGGAGACCATTCATAGCAGAATTCAGTCCAGCAGCTCTAATGAAACTGGTAAGATGCATCACCTGAAGTTATCATGAATTGCAATGTATGCAACAGCACTAAAGTGAATTAATTGCTATCAGTCACTCCTGAACTAGTTACTTTCATGTTTATAACTATGCTTATTCCAATAACCACTCTGTATAGCACCCAGACTATTTTGTTTCCAACAACAATAATTTGACAAAGGAGGAGGAGAAGTATGTACCTTTATTGCATATCCTAAGAAGAAAATACAAAAAACTTCTTTTTTTTAAACTTGAATGTGCCTTTCTACCTTAACTGATCTCTTACTACCAGAAATTTAAATCTTACAGTATAACACAGCAACACAAAACACCAATCTCTCGTGCCAGTATGTTTATTTCCATGTGGGAGGTTAGAAGAGTATTAGATTTGTAACAGCAATGCTATAAGGAAACACTTGGTCTCCTAGCTGCCATAATTATTATCAGCTGCAAACTTACTGGGTTTCCTCTTATTAATGTTATCGCTTGGCACAGAATTATATTGCAGGTTTAGCCAGTTATTTAGCCATCTGTGAAGTGGCTTAACTCTGTAAGGCACAGTGTTAAACAAAATTCATAATAGTTTTGAGGAATACACAGTTCATGGCATTGTCTGCAATTCAGTTAAATAAAAATGAAGTCAGTTGAGAAATTGCCATAGTTAGACTAATTACATATAATAGCATAGGAAAATATGGGGATTATAGATTAAAATAAATCCTTCAATAAAGCTTCCTTATGCTAGATGTTTTTTGGATTCCCTTCCTCTCCTTGCCCTGCAATAAACTATGAAAAAATTGGATCTCTTGCTAAATTATTTTCCTTTAATTAGTCAGATTTCAAATAGAATATTTTTCATCCCTTGTCTTCATTTCCTGGCAGAGAGCAGAACACATAAATTAATTCCATTAAGAGCCATTAGAGTAACAATATAGAATACTAAATCTGGTCAATAATAAACTGACCTATTGAATCATCTTGTAGTAAATTAAAAATCATTTTAACAGTCCACAGGCTAAAGTATTAAAAACAACATCAAACCCCTTTTGGTTTCATGTGTAAGAATTGAAGGAACTAAAGGGCTGGAGTCTAAACACCGAGTCTCTGCTCATTTATTCCCATGTGATCCCACCAGCAACTTCAGGCTTTGTACCAACCACTGGTACACACAAATGATGCCAAGACTTACATTCCTATAAACCAGCATAATGTCATAAGTGTATCTATCTGCACCAGTCTACACTGCTAGAGGTGCAATTTTCTGAGTAATACACTAGAAAAATCAGGATGCTCAGAAACCCACTGCTAACACTGATATGGAGAAACTTTAAAACAAAGTTAGTTAGGTTGCCACTCTTCCTCCCTGAGAAGCCAGCATATTATTTTCATCATATCTGATGGGGGCTATATCAGATTAAAAACAAACAAACAAACAAAACTTCTTTCTATACAAAAAATCAAGTATCCTTTTTTTTAATAAAAATATGTCCCTCAATAGAAAACTTGTTAAAAAATGGTATCCAAAATTCAGTTCCATTTCTTATGAACACAACAAGGAATCATAGAACCTTGTTGATGATTAATACATAACTAAAATTTAAGAGACATAATTTTTTTATCAAGGAATAAAATAATTCCCATTTTCCACATCTTGGGAAACTTGTTTACTGGATGGAGGGGAGTGTTCACAAATTTTATGTTCCTTGTTTGAGGTTTATATAGATGAATATATGTACATGTATACATATGTATACATACATATACACAAATAAAATTCCCTCCAGGTAATGTGTAGTCCTCAAGGATACTGAAGGTTATTGCAAAAAGGAACAGAATAATCTGTTCATGTCTGAGGTGGCTGGGGTGAGAAGCAGTGGCTTTAGCAGTGTGAAGGAAGATTCAGATTAATCTTTATTGGAAGAGTTTGTAAAGTGAAGCAATAACCAAGAGGGAACAAACTAGAATAGATTACACGGGAGGTGATAGAGTCTCCATTTTTGGAGGTCTTTACAAGCAAGCTGGAAAATACCAGAAAAGATACAGTTAATCCTACATTAGGGGAAGAAAGCAGATCAGATGATCTCTTGAGATCCCTAGACACCCAAAGCAGAGTTGTGTATATCCTTCTGGAGGCCAAAGACTTGAACTTAAGCTTAGGTGTTAAAGAGTGCAACTGCATGATTGTTTTAGTTTGGCTCAGGAAGATGCTTTCCAAGTGAATTTTGCAATTGCTCTCACTCACTGCATCTTGGTTTGCATAGCAGAGAGGTCTCAGGAGGCATGAACTCTGTTCCCTTTAGGTAAAACTGAACTGGAAGATGCACTCTGGGATCACTTAATAAATTTTAGCTGCTATTTGGCAATCAGCTCATGGGGTCAAACTAAATTTATCTGGAGGAATGTGACTATGGTGCAGACAAAGGTTCTTACACCATCTGTTTTGGTCTACAGAACCTTTCTTGTTAGACAATTCTTCTTGCTAGTGTAGACATGACTTAAGGCTTTTACTGGTTATGACCATAAGTTCCTGAGGAATGGATGCAGCCAGGATCTGTTGTACTTCTGAGTCCTGTACCACAGACACAAGGAAAATCAAGCAGAGGAAAATAAAAGGAGAGACAGAACTTAAGATAAGCCCTTTTTAGTCCCTTTTCTTAGGCATCACAATTCTTCATCTTTCCTGAATGTACTTTCCAAAGTAAACATTTCTAATACAGATTGCAAATCAAATACAAAGCTTTTTGCTAAAAGATGATGTCTTTTATGCTTTTTCCTGATTCATATCTGACCTAATCTTTATCTTAGAAAGAAAATATCTTTTGAAAATAGCAAGTCACCAACAGAATATAAATTAGTAGATCACCTCACAATGTGATGGTCTCTCTGCTCTTGTGCCCCCCCATGCTTTCAGCCGTCATCCAGCTACCAACACGTAAGTGCAATAGACTGGGATATAAAAAACTGTGAAGACCTGGAGAATAAGCCTAGGACTGACTTCTGATTTCTCTGACATTATAAGCTCTTTCTATTAGACTCAGGCTTGTTTCCAAATGCTTAAATGGGTCTCGTCTCTCTTGGCTGTTCCTCAGAGCGTTTCACACCACACTGAATCCCACAGAGAAGCATGGCCACAGCCAAACACTTTTCCCCTCTACAAAAATGTATACAACAGATGGTTTCTAGATAGGAGAACTTTTTTATAACATGGAAAAGGAGTCTGTGGTCCAGGAGCGAACCTGGACAGAGAAACTGGGACGTTAAAAGGACAGGAATGGGCCTACTTTCAGAACTTTTTCCTGATGGTTGCAAACTGCAGAGAGCTGCTGGAGGTACTGGATGAGAGAGGGCAATGTGCTAAATGTCAGTAAGCAAAGATTAGCCAGGGAGTGTTGCATTCAGGTTGGCTGCTATATTCAAAATTGAGCTATCCTTTTATGTTTTATCACTTAAGCAAAAGATAGAGTTAAAAGAGGTTTGGCAAAGCTTACGTCTAATTACTTTTGAAAATGAATGTCCCTGGAAAGAGCTAAATGGTAAACCAGATTATCTGCACCTTGGCTGAAATGTTAAGGGAATGTGCAAACGTGATTGTGGAGGTTTGGGGATAGCTTTATTCATTTTGACATAAAAAATTTTGGCCTGCAGATCACCTGACTCCTAGGAGTCCTTCTCACAAAGGCATGAAATTCTCTGAAATGGGCATATTAAGGCTGGAGGATAAATTCAGAGCCAAAATACTGTAATACCCTGAGATGATGACAAAATGGCAATTTCTGTACATATGTACAGCAAATATGCATCTTTGAAACACATGCACACACATATATACACACATATGTAGTAAATGCTAGTAAGTTAGCAACAAGCTCTTATAATAATTTGTCAGAAAAAAATGACCAAAAAATGAAATGGTGAGTTGTCTAAAATGCAAGAAGTGGCTCCTCTGATCAATTGCAAAATGATGAGATAAGATTCACAACTTGCAGTCTGCAGGCTTTTTACGATCCAGCTACAAGGTGTTGCAGATTTGTCTTCCCCCAGATCCTCTCATTTAGAAGGGACTTCAAAGTTGCCTAGGCACCCGAAAGGAGGATGGACTATTATTGAGGATGCATATATTTAGGAAATCTTGAACTCTTAAAAACCTGCCAATAATTGCCTCTCTGTCTTATAAGGCATTTTTCTTTCTCCTAACAGAGTGCTGCTTCTACTAGCTTCGATTACAGAAAAGCACAGTCACCTATTCAAATAATGAAGGACTGTCTTCTCTTTTAAACACACACCGAGCACTGGTAGGCTGCGGTATTTTACTAAAGACTGAGGCTAGTCTGAAGATAGCACACCCAGCAAGGAAGAAGATAAAAAGAGCAGCACATTCCTGTGTGAAATGTTATATTCGGGTTGTCTCAGAATCAGACACCAACTTCCACCCCATGCACTTGTGCGAGCAGGCTCCCAACGGCACCACAGGTTATCGTTTCCTCCTGCCCAAAGTCACCGTGGACAAGATTTTGAAATTGCACCTGAGTTTAACTCTCTCACTGACATACAGTCCAATCTCACTAGCTGCTGACAAGCATCTGTGCTGCTAAACTGCAGTAAATGCCGAGGAAATAGTAACTCCCAGTGCCTCCCTGCGGAGCTGTCCCTGCCCAGCACTACCTTTTGTCTCCCTGCAGGCTCTGACCTTGAGATCCATATATCCAAAGTTTAAGAAGGTTCAGCATCCAGACAGCTTTCTTCCATAGAAGATGTTAGGCTTTGGGACTGACATTTTTGGGGAGGAACAGATTTCTAGCTCTGCCCACTGGATAATAAAATTCACTTTCTACAAACAACAAAGAAACCTTTGTTAAGGCATAAGTCAGTGATCTTGACTGGGTTGTATGAGATGGCGTTAATTTCATAATCAGTGTCCTTCTTCTGCAGAAGAACAAATGATTCCTCAATCAGGAACTTATCTTAAAGATACAGAGCCTTGTTCTTTTTACAATCCATATCCAAAATAATCTATGAAACTAAAAAATAAATTATTTTGCTCTCATATTTCACACTAATATTGATTGAAATGCAAACTTACTTTGACATATGCAGTTTTACTCATTTGTTTAGGGAAATGTCAGCACAGTATTTAAAGCAAACATGACAAGGGAATGATCCCTTATTGCCTTCTTAGATCTTTCCAGGTATCACATCTCCTGAATTTTTTAGGGAGAGGACACAAGGAAAATGAATGTTGTGCAACATATAGGCATATATATATGGCATATAGGCGTATAAATATTCCTTTGGATATTGTCCATGACAGCTGGCTCTCATACAAGAACAGGTGAATTCCTCACAGCCATGTAAGTGTTTGAGGAAGTTCACAATTGCTGCAATAACTAGTGAATACATAGTTCAGGTTAGAAATGTGTGCCAGGAGACAAGGTTACAGATGTTTTCCAGAAGGTAGAAAACAAAAGGCCATTTATTTAATTGCTCCAAATTGTGGAGGACAGGAGAGTCAGTCAGTTTTGTGTCTGTGTGTCTGTGAATAATCCCATCTGGCTTCTCAAGGGAGCACTTTTTTAACATACAAAAGCTCAAATCAGCTCACTAACAGCAATCCAGAATTCAAGAAAGATTTTTCCTGCTCCTACAGTAAACTGAAGCAGTTTTTCTCCTGTGAGGTGAATTTTCCATTAGTCTTATTGGCACAGTCTCTGACAACAGCAATCTCTACGGCTTCACATAAACCATGAAGTTCTTCTTCATGCAAACGTGCTTGATAGCTTCTTGTGAGCAGAGACTCTGTGAGGTTTGTTTTTTTTTTAACAAGGTAATTACTGCATGTCACTCATGAGGTCATTGGAGACTGCCGCACAACGGGACTTTGTTCTCTGCTTTGCTGGGCAATTCTGACAACAGAGGTACTTATGCAACAGCACAGTTGCAGTCCTCCTTTAGAAAATCATCATGAGAGAAGTTTTTATTTTAAAATGTATTGGATAGTCTTACAAAGAATACATGTGGTATGTATCATGTTGTACTGTTAAAAAGTTACACTTTCCAAAGCAAATTCTCTTTGATTTCCAAAAAAAAGGAAATGAAATTACAAGTAAAACCAATCTAAATAATGAATCAAACACCCAGAAAAGATTGGCTTAAAAATATTTTTTCTGTTTTCTTTTTTTTTTCTTCATGTAACAGAATTGTCTTTATCACCTTGCTTTGAAACCTGTAAGGTTCACTCAGGTTACATTTTTAAGCTTTTCTTTGCAACTACACGGAAATTTTCCTCTTAGGTGAAAGTTAAGATTGTCATGTACCCAGGATTTGTGGCTAAAAGAAAAATGTCAGATATCACAAGAGTTGTGATGATACCATACTAAAGTCACCTCGAAGATTCTGGTAGTGAGTCCCGAGTTGGTCCGAGGGATGGCTGGCATGAGGAACTGACTGAGTAACCAAGGTGCCAGACTCAGGGTTCCTATCATAAAACGGACCGGGGACAATATACTTCTACCCTCACAAAGATGGTAGGGTATATGCTCAGGCACAAAGATACTTCACTATGTCTGTAGCGCTTGTAAGGCAAAGAACCCGTGGTGAGAGTACAATGCTGTCCTGCTCCTTCTTCCCCTTCCTCTGCCATCCTTCTGCATTCTTCTCACTCTTGCCTGAGTGCAATACACAGCTCAGGTCTTTTGGCACCCACTTTTTTCCAGAAATCACCTTAACATATTTTTTTTTAATCTTATTTTTTGAGGAAAAATATGTATCTTTTTTATTTTGCTATGGGTTGTGTTTTGCACGTCTCTTCTCCTTCCACCCTTGCCCCCTCCCAGTCCTCAAACCCAGGTGCTGTGTAACCCTGTGAGAGTGTAGCCTGTGCTAGGACCAGAACATCAGCTCCACTGAGAGCGCAGTGAAAAATAACATGAAAAGGTCACCTCTATGGTAAAGTGCCCCTGCACCTTTCTGATTGGGAAAAGGTTTCCATTGACTTTGCAGAATGAATCAGAAACAGAACAATTTGGATCCAGGCTTCCCCTTTCCTTAAGATGCCAGAGACCGATCCCCTTACATTAGCTGAAACATAAGAAAGTCAACATACCATCCCACCTGGATTAAGGGAAGTATCTGCAGGCTATGATATCTTCAGTCGTAGAATGACCATGCTTGGAAAGGGTAATTTTTAATCATTATCAGCCTGATCTTCATGAATCCAGATTCTGTTTTACTACATAACCATGAATCCAGAGCAGCTCCATCAACTTATCTGCATTCTTACTGGGGTTACTGAGTATAAAATCAGGACAAAACTCCCAGATTTTTATCATCTGATTTCTAAACGGAGATGTATGCCTTCAATACGTAAAAGGACTATTTGTTCATTTCCATTTTAATGCAGTTTCTTACAGGTTGCTAATATGTTACTTGGGAATCACTTCAAAATACAAAAGGAGAGGCAACTCCCACTGCTGGGAATAAAAAGAGAGAAGTGACGATTCTCAATATGCCAAAAGATTCTGTTGGAAGTGGCTTTGATTAAAGAATGCATTAAACTATTTTTAAATAACATTAATTAAGAAAATGAGCATATCATGAGGATAGATTTTAGTGGACAGGTTAATTTTTATTCTGAAAAACAACTTCATGGTTTGAGTGAGTCAGCAGGATGTGTGGGAGAAGGGCTGGTGGAAGGCCTCTCAGAGGTGGAAATAAAACTGAATTATTCTGCCTCAATGAAAACAGTAAAATAAGGTAGCTCTTACTGGCAAGGTATCTGTTCTCCTTTTTCCTTCTTTTCCCTTCATCTCCGTCTCCTCATCTCCTGTTGCAGTAGCTGCTTCCCAGACTCTTTGGCCCATTGCTTGGAAAGGAGGGTTTTGTACTCTACAGCTTTGTGTTGCAGGGTAAAGTGGACAAGACAGCCTACTGCAGTCTCTTTTTGGGACACCTGCTGACCTCCAGCACTCAGCCTGGCTACGAAAATGCCTGTTTTGCCCACACCTACAGTGACAAGAGTCAGACCTTCCAAATAGATGCATCTCATTGATTTAAACAGCTTTCCTTCCATATACTGAAGAGCAAGATGAGTCAAAGTCCCTATGCTAGGCTGCTCTAGAATAACCTGTCTGCATTAACTATCTAGAAAAACTGACCTCCCTAGACATCTAGCGCAGGTGTCTAGAATTAAATTTCCTATATCATTGCATTGTTATGAAAAGACACTCTTATTCAAATTTCCTTTCGGCAGGAACTGTCCTGCTTCCAAGAAAAGAGTTAGCTCTGCAGAAAACTGGTCATTTGTACTAGTTATTCCTGCATATTTTGGTCTTATTTAGGCTGAAATTTAAATTTTAAATCCAATTTTAGTGATTAACAGAAGAACCTGGTGAACTAAGAAAATTTCATGTGAGATCTAAAGATATGACTGAAGAAGCAACTTTTGCAAGTACCTTCAAGTGATCCAGAGAAATAATAGGTATTGATTTTTCTTTATGGGGGATGAAAGCTCGTGTGTAGTCTTGCTTATTTGCAAGCATATGTTAGTGGTAGAAGTACAGAGATGTTAAGAAGTGTATGTTCAAAGACAAAATCTTGGATTAACTTCAGAGGAAGCTTAAATGCTCCATTTGTTCTTCAATAACATATTTTATGTAATTGGATTTATTTTTCAGTCAGATCCAAATAAGCAAAGGCTAAAAAATACAACATATTTCATGTCTCTGGCAGCTCAAGTCACCTCTTTCAATCCCAGATACTGACTATCTGGGTCTCAATATGTGTGTTAGAAATGACCTTGTATCTTTAGCCTGGAGTTCAAACCTCCACTCATATCTGAGTCTGTCATTCTTTTTTTTTTTTTTTCTCTTAAGACCTTAAATCCTGAAACTGCCAAACTTCATTTAGCTACAAAAAAATTACATGATTTTTAACCTTGTAAAAATCAAATGTGGGATATTTGAGTGAATATAGAATTCAAAGTTAAAATGAAACTTGTGTAGCTAGATCTGACCTGCATCGCTATTTGTACTCATTATCAGGCATTGTGTATTAAGGGAAAGTGGGGAAAAAAAAAAATCTGTGACTTACGAAGTCTGTAGCACTGAGTATGAAAACTGAAAACAAGACAGAAGATTTCATATCTCATTTCAAGTACTTTTATGTCTGAACGTTCCCCTTTTGGTGACCTTGCAGTATACCTAGAATATAGCTAAAACCAAAGTTAAATCAAAGTGATGCTGATTTGAATAAGCTTCAACAACACAGAAACCCTCACATCCCCTACAGAAAAATCAGAGCATCTCACTCTGATTTAAGTAAAAGCTGTCTTTCTTGAAGGAAAAGAAGTTGCTTTACCAAAATAACAGAGACTGATATGATCTTCCAATAGAATAAGGTCCTGCATTGTAAATGGACACATTTGCAGTTTAAAATACCACTGTTAACCAAAGTCATAATCTTTATGTTTTGGAAAGAGATGGTCACACCGTATGAAATATTATAGCATTTTATGTTTTACAACATAAAAGAAAAAAATGTATATGTGAAGGTTTTCCTTATACCTACAAAAAAAAGATGACACATTTTCTAGCTGTTAAATGGCTCCCTTCCAAAGAGTTCTTGCTATCAAATCAAGCTTCATAAATTCTTCAAATATATTTTCTATTGAGAACTCAGTGATGTATGAGGATTATGTAGGTTTTCCTTTTGTTTTGAAGGAGTTATCCCGGTCATCCTTATATTCTTTGGGGATTAACACTCACTGGAAAACACGAGCATTAATTTCTGCAGAACACCATCCTAGCAATATCAATAATAAAGAAATTTATTTCTGAAGCTTTAAGATGCTATTCAAATTTCTATGGCAAATTCCTGTCTGAAGAGTCTAAACATCACTTTATCTTCACAACCCTGTAATATAAAAAAAATTAAGTAGAGCTTTAAAAAAAGAGTTTGTGGACATGTTTTTCTGGTAATTGCATATAGAATACTTATACCGTAAGCATATTTTGGATAACGAGGGCTGCAAGGACCAGGAGGCAGCATCAGTCTCCCTTTTCCAAAGTATAGTGTTTATTGTCCTAGCTGTCAGAGCTGAATGGATTTAGCATGTAGTGCTTATAACAACTCGTTAGCTGTTATATGCTTGACAAGTGGCAACAGCTTAAAACCGTTTGGAAGCAGAGGCTAAAGCAGGCTTCTGCACAGTGAGGGATGACATTGCTGGAGCAAACACTACTGCACCTATGAGGATAGCCTACAGCTGCTGCCTTTCAGATGCTGGTTTCCAGCCTGCTGTGAGAACCCTGCCGGCATGGTGTGAGCCTGCATTTTGGAAAGGCTGCCTGCTCATCTGCAGGGCAGGTAAGGGAAAACCAGCCTGTGCTTTCCCAGGCCCCATCAGTCTAAAAACTGGTGCCTTTGAAAGGAAAGGAGTCATGTTCACTCTCACCTGAGATGTCATTGATGGCTGCATCAGAAAATTATTATGACATAAAATATGGTAATATAGGGCAAAACCAGCAAGAGATTTGGCACTCTATTCACCTGGACTAAGATGTCAAGCACCAGGACTCTGCTTTGGAAATAGCAAAGCAGTGCACTTACCACGGCAGTCAGGCTGTGTCCTTTCTTCCACATAGTTGCAGGTTTGAAACAAGAATTATTGGGAAAATTCCAGTAGTGCACATAGAGCAAAAGGCCCAAAAGATGAATTTGATGGCCTTCTCTGGCCTTAAATTCTATGAATACCAGGCATAAATGCGAAGCCAACATCCATAAAATTAGTGTTAATCTCATCTTTCCTCTCCTTCCTCTCCTACAGTTATTACTGCCCAAACTCTTCCCCAGTTTTTTTAAAATGCCCGAGGAAAACTTGTGCACTGTTATCAACAGATTTGGGCTGGTCCAGACCAAGGAGGGAAATTAATTCCAGGCCCTCAGCTCTCTCTCAGATAATATCCTGCTGGTTTCCTCTTGTGTCGTACAAGCTCTGCACCTGCTCACTCGACTCCTGCGCTCTCAGCTGGGGAAAATAACACAAAGGGGGAGCAATACTTTTGTGGTCTTCAGATGTCTTTGCAAAGACAGCAGAGGTAGACAGGAGCACATTTATCCATGCTCTGTACTGTTTTAAAGGAAGCTTTATCCTGTAATTGTTATACAATACCTGTGTAGTAAATATGATCTAATCTAAAATTAGCTAGGGAAATAATAAATTTATCTCCACTTAACTCTCAGTTTGATAGCTAACCGTCTAAGAGATGCTGTTCCGTATAGTTTCATTTTATGTGAAATATTCATGTAGGATTATTGTCATGGTATTTAAAATATGTATTAAAGAAGTATTTCAGTAAAGTGGAGAAGGACTCTTTTCCTGATATTACAAATAGAGGTCAATGGCCTGGTCCAAGCAAGGAGGTATGTCTTTCTTTTAAAAGTAGAAGAGTATGTACCCATGCCTTTTCTTCTTTAAAGCAAGTAAATAATTTAAGAGCTCCAGCACGATATGGAAAACATGGCTAGAAAATTATATTCAGGCCTACACACTTCTCAAGAGTGACTTTTAGTGCCAGACTGTTAGCTGTCTAAGGAATGAGAGCATTTCTCCAATCTCAGTGGTGTTGTTTTCACCTTTGAATGGCATACTTTCAGATTTATGACCCGGGGAAGTGACAGAGATTGCACAGATCCTTAGCAGCTCCGTGAGATGGGGAAGAATGGGATTTTCATCCCTCTTTGCATGGTTCCTATGTATCGCTATCCTCTGGTAGTTTAAGATTTTTAAAAAATGGAGCAAGAACCTCCTATGCACTCCCTGCGGGGCATGGCCATTAGACTGCAGAGTTGCTCTCTCCCTATTTTTTGCCTTCTGGCTCAATGACTCCTTAAATACTGCATGCAAATTTAAACTTCTCAACAAGAAGGAATGAAAGTTCCCCATTCTCCATCTCAGCATGTGCCGGACTAGGGACATGAAGCATCTATACTGGGTTTCTTTGAAAGAGGTTTCAGCCTCCTAGTCCATCTCTTGCATACTCTAACAATGGAAACCTACTTTACCGAAAACTAAGTCAGAGGTTTCACTTTCCAGTGGACACTCCATGAAAAATATTTTTATAGAAGTCACTTTCACTCTGTGCAGAGGGGTAATGTAATTTTGGATTGTGCAGGGCTTCAGGCCAATACAGGTGCTTGATACCACTGAACTTCTGGTGACCACTGGGCACAAGCAGGACCACAAGAGCGTAGGGAGATAAGTACTTCAATGTTAGGCATCACCTGGGAGGAGTTTTTAAACCTTCTTTATATTGGAGTTAAGTGCTTAAATTCAAACACTTAGTCTAAAAAGAAATTTGCCCAGAAAACCTCTGAGGAAGGGTTAAATAAAGTAATTAATCCAGGTCTTGGGGTTAACAGCTGCAATAGTGACTGATACAGCAAGAAACAGTAATTCCTTTCACTGCAGGAGCAGAGGGGAATGGCATTTATGAAGAAGACAAACCAGGTGTCCACCACAGTCCCTTCTGATTTTACAAATCTATAAAAGAGGTAAAGCCTCAGTCGCTATTAACCAGTTTTACCATATAGCTTGCTGACACATGAACAGCTCTCCAGTGCTGCCATCATCCCTCACTATTTCTTCTGCTTCTTTTATTTGTTTGCTAACCTAAATCATCACACTTCACCTTCAAAGAGCAGGCAAACTCCTGAGAGCAGAGACTGTCTCTTACTCTGTTTGCACAGAGCACAACGTGATCCTGACAGGAGGTGCAGGAGCACACAAGCTTAACTTCATTCATCAAATACTCCTAAAAGGAAGGAGTATTTCTGAGGGAACAAACTGACTCCAGTGATCCTGGGGAAGTGCAGGCTGGGGTTTTTTTTGCTTGGTGTTTTTTTTTTTCCCCCATGAGAATTGTCAGGTCAGCACTGTGCTATACCAATGCTGCTGTTACCCTGGCACACCGCCGCCGTAACCAGGTCTCTCTTGGTTTACTCCCAGGACCTCCAGACATTGAATTCTGAGGTTTGATTTTTATTCTCTTTTCAATCCAAGATTTTGATATCTGAACAGACTTTATCTATTTCTTCTGCTTTGAGGTTCTCTGGGCATGTTCTCAGGGTATAAAACTTTTTTCCCTAACATCTAGGGAGCTGGCACCCACTGGCCCCAAAGTCCACCTCCTTCTCCTCAGGTTGCTATCACAGCTAAATACATTCTTTTGCAGAATGCTAGAGAGGGTGCGAGTCCTCACTCATGAAGACGTTGTTCACAGAGTACCCCATCATCTACTTGTATGGTGAAGCTTAGGAGGCTAGGTCTACTCTTTCCCTTAAAAGACAAACCTCTTACAAATCACAGGAAGCTGATATATCGATTTTTGAAAGTAAAGCTTATTTCTACCTTATTAAGTAACTGCCTAAACAGCTTCTTTTCAGCTTCAGCTCCTAAAAATGATTGAAGAAAGAGTGACTATTGTTTCTTTTTTACAACTTTCCAAATCTGCATGAAAGCTATTTGGAAAAATCACCATTCAGCTACCTTAGGGGATTTCAGACTGGTTACTGAACCAGGTAGCTTTGCTGTTGAAGTGATGATCTCTGTTGTTACATCTCTGACTACTGGGCAGTGTACTACCTACACGACCAGCTTCAGGGAAAGGCCAGCTCAGATGTAGCAGACCTCTTCTTGACAGGTTACTAGAATTTCAGCCCAAGAAGAATGTGAAAAAGCGACAACAACCACAGCAAAAGGCTGCATGTCCAACGTGGAATTTGGAGTTTCCTGGGAGCTGTGTCTGTAACCAGCATTTCTGAGCTAGAGAGGCTGATTCTCAAAATTCCACATCTGCCAGTGCCCCCTTACTCTAACTGCTGAAGCTCAGCAGAGAAACGATTGATGTGCTTTCCAACCACCGGGTTTCTGGAAACTCGTGAATAACTACAGCAACATAGGCTACCTTTATTCTCTGAAATCAGATATTGCTTTTCAGTTAGATCATGATGTGCCCTGCAAGTCAGCAGGAAGGTTGGAAAGAGTCATCTTGTCTTGCATTAATCTATTATTATAAGTATTTGCTATATTGTATATCAAGCTGATCTAAACATAAATTCATACAACATACTTGTTTTAAAAAAAGCTGTGAAGAGGGTATAAATTAAGGCAATCTTTCGGCTCACTTAAATTGCTATCTGAAGTTTTCCCTCATGCTTTTGTCTTCTTAACACTTCCTCCAAGCCATTGCAAAAACCTCTGCTTCACTTTGTTCCTGTCTGCTGAGACAGAAGACCGTCCAAAATTGTGTTTGTTTTGTATGAACAACAACAAAAAGGTACTGTAAACCAAGCTGAAGTTGTTAGGCAGGTTTCTACTTTTACAAACACTACTACTCCTTTATAAGCTGTGGCTTGGTAATGGCAAATACTAAAACTTTCCTTTAGTAAGAATTTTGTGGGATTTTGTTATAATTTACAAGGTAAAGCATAGTTATAACTATTACTTGACTGACAAAGCTTCTTAATGAGATCCAGCATGGATGAGAATTCCTATATCCCATTAATGGTTTACATTTGTCACAGAACATGCAATAAAAGAAAGAACATTTTAGCAATAGGCGAGGAACAGTCTCAGGCCTAAATGAATAAATACCATGTTATTTATTTCTTGCCTCTTGAGCCAGGAGGAAAGGAGGGAATATACCGGGACAATATCCATATGAACAGGTCTTAACTGCATTTGGCCCAAATTTTTTCAAGTTTTGAAGATACCTGAAGTTATCCAGCAAAAAAGGATGGGAATATCAATAAGACCTCACAGCTCTATGGAGGCTGTTGCTATGTTTCTGGTTAAAATTACCAGCA
The DNA here is from genome assembly GCF_964195595.1 of Calonectris borealis. Lineage (NCBI taxonomy): Eukaryota > Metazoa > Chordata > Aves > Procellariiformes > Procellariidae > Calonectris > Calonectris borealis. The sequence goes on from NC_134314.1 coordinate 86,512,283, forward strand.
GCAGACCAAATCCTCACAACCTTCACTCAGGGTCTTGGGGCTGATGCTTTTGCATTTGCACCAGGACAAAGCTCTTGTCCCTGCATGTAAGCTTCTACTGCAGGAAAACAGTAGCTCCTTAGGTCTTCGTACATGTGTACCCCACCAAAACTTTGTTAGGCCAGTTTTTGGACACCTGACGTATGAAGGCTATCGCCTTTCATTTTCATGAATGCTGTCTCCTTACCGCTTTACATACCTTTGCCTGCATTGACTCTTTTCTCCTAGACTCTTGAGGGGCCCTTAGGAATGGGAAGAGAAAAACAAAAGGAGAACATTTATGTTCTGTTGGTAAATGTGAGTGAATCAGGGGGTTCTGGTTACTAAGGGACAAAGAAAATCTCAAATTTTTGAGGAAGCTGCAAGGAGAAGTGACTTTGAAAAATCTCAGTGTTTATAAAACTTAAGATACATTAAAATGGTGAAGCATTTAATGATCTGTCTCTATTTTTCAGTCTTAGGTGCTTTGAAAATAGGTGTTTTAGGAGTGATTTGTCCAGTAATTCTGGATATACCTACACTAGCATTGCCAGAGAACATTGCTTGGGCAGTGAGAATCAATAGTCTGTGTTGTCAAACTGTGGGGATGTCCCTGGCCTGGTGTGGACCTAGGCTAACAAGCAGTCCCCCTGTCTGTCCCTGGAGCAGTCTGGCTGTCAGCCTGGGCCAAGGACAGAGGCTGGAGGTGGCTGCCCTGTTCTGGAGGAAAAGGGCATTTCATAGGAGAGAGATGGGCGGCCTCGTACCTGTTGGTCTCAGTGCCAACCCATGTGTCCTGGCCACATTAATTTTTAATACAGTTGTAGTGTATCCCTCCTAAAACCCTGAAAAGAAAGTGGTGATTCCTTACTTTCACTTTGAGTTTCATTTCTCTTGCTTGTAACTCTGGTAGATTTTTAGGAACACTTCAGCTCTGTAGCAGCACAAACTTCCACATAATAAACATAAACAGATAAATAAATACATCTCAGCAGGCTAAACCAGCCTGGTACAGACTTCTGGTTGTATATTACGATTATCCACATATTTCATCAACTAATTTAGTGTTGCTCCCTCCACGATTAACTCTGATAGAAAATATCCTTTTCCAGAGCACAAAAGCAATATTTATCTGTTCTGTTATAGTTGACTACATAGTTCTCATTCACTAGCAAATTACAGTGTCAACTTTATTGGCATAATTTAATTTTATTTACCAGGAAACAAAATTCCTCAACCAGAATAACTGGTTGTGGCTTTTATTTTTCAAAGTTAAAATGAAGTGAGCTTTCAGAGAACAAAGTAAATATTTAATTAGTAACAAGTTATATAAAGCAATTACCTCTATAGGAAGTGCACTTCCCCCTTCTTTATGTAAGAGGCTCATTGTTTCCAAAGAGGAATTTTGCCAGAATAATGACTGTATGACACACTTACATAAAAGGAGAGAATGTCATCCATCAGTAGTAATCATAACTAATACATAGCCATTATTGCTTTCTCTTTTGGCAAATGTTGCTCAGAGTATCCAATGCATATTAAAGAGGCCTCGTTTGCATACCACATAAGGCTGTCTGTGTTATAAGTGTTTATTGCATTGAAATCTCAGAAATATGTGTGTATTTGTGTAAACTGGCACTTTTACGAGCTGATGTATTCAGAAATAACCAACACCTTATTGCTCTAAACCACCGTGCTCAGGGCTGGCATTATAGAAGAGGCAAATATCTTTAAAGCATGTAAAACTGAAATAAGAGACCTGTCCCAATTTCTCATTTTGCCTGGATAATTTTCCTGCTGCCTACTGTACTCCTTATGTCTTCCCCGGGGTCCCTGTCCTACCCCCAGCACAGCTCACAGCATCCTCTTCTGACAGAGTCACAAAAGCTACCACAGCCTTGTCTCCCTCTGTGGCTTCTTCCATGAGCAAATGCAGAGCAATTAAGTGAATGAAGGGCGATTAACTACTGAGATAGCCTCACTGGGCTCACTCTTTGTGAAGCTCTGCTTAGTCAATGACCTGTCACAGACAACTCCCTTGTCCGGAGATTGCAACAGTCAGGAAGGGCCTTCTTCCATGGATGTCATGAGCATTGGGAAAAGAGGACAGAGTCACATAAAAGACCCTAAAAGCTCAATATTTACAAAAAAGAAGTGCTCCCATTCACTAGCTGAAGAAAACAGTGAGAAATGGCCTCCTGAAGTTATTTGCAAGCCTCGCTGGGTACCTCTGACATGGAATGTTTCTCAGAGAGGACAACTGGAGTGGCACTGTGTCTCAGGGCTGACACCAAGGCTCACAGGGCAAATGGACGAGCTGATATAATGGAGGCAGCTGCCCAGGCTGTCTGTGCCATAGGCCTGATGGCCCAGGGAGTTGCTCATGAAGTGACTTTTCCTCGTCTCCAGTCACTTTGGGGGCGAGTTCTGCACATTGACTGTCAAAGGTGCAGGCCACAGCTCCGTAACACCTTCAGTACGGAAGCAAGCCCCAGCACTTACCGTGTCTGGAATCATGGCTACACAGGCTCAGGGAAGTGAGTGCTGGATCCTTGTTCGTCTACTTTCATTTGTCTTCGCTGTTAGGGGACACTAAAAGTACAAAATGTGAAGCTACACTGGGATGCTCTTACCCACGTAATCTCTTCCATTGAGTGGTGTTTTCTTAGCAACCTGTAGGACACTGACCTCCCTCAAAGAATCAGATACGACTTGGGCTCTTTTTGGCAACCCTTACTTTAACAGTCTTGAGTGGGTTAGGCAAAATAGTGAAACTTTCTTCATAGTAACATGAGATAAAGTCATCTGAAGAGCAATCCTGTAAGTGCTGAATCCACAGCTGATTTACAGAGAGCTATCCATGCTTAAAATTAAGCACTAACTGAAGGGTTTGGATGGCTGGGTACTAAAATTCTTAGTGTCTTGGAATATCAGACCCTTTGTCAGTGTGTGTGGTATTGATAAGAATGGTAGAATTGAGGAAATATTAAGCTATAGATGAATGCCATTATCTTTATTAAAGTTTTGGTTTTAATTATGAAAATATTTCACTATTTTATCCTAATAGTTACCTTAACTATACAGATGACTCTATAGCGTTATGTTACAAACTCTCTTTAGTCCTTCCAGTCTCAAAGATGTGTAAAATTATAGACAGTCAGATTTTGAGGTTTAAAAAGTGCACTTGAGATATCTGAAAAAGGGAAAACCCATCAGGTTTTTTTTTTCCCTTTTGTCTACTGAAGCATTCTATTTTTGAATTAAAATATCTTAGATTTGTGAATGCCAGGAGGGATTTACTGGTAACACAACGACGGCTGTGATGCTGGCACTGAGAGTAAAATTAAATGCATACAAAAGATCTGTTCTGTGGTTCCACAGAAATATTGTTTGTTTGTTTAATTGGCCATAGGGCTCAGTAACAGGGATAATAGTTGTCCCTACTGGCAGTGTTGTTCTTTGCCTTTACAGGCGTACTCTCACAGTTAATGTATCTCTTACAACACAGAGCACTCTGGAAGTGTGAAGGCACTATCTTTTACACTGGGGTTGAGTGGTATCGCTATAGTTCATTTTTTGTAGTCTTTCACTAACAAGGTATAACAAAAGTTACGCCTTTATATGACTGAATTCCTACCTAAAGATAAAATATTATATCCATTTTCTGCTTCAGAAGTTCTGTCAAACTACATGAGATGGGTCAACTGATTAGCTGTGAGGATTGTTATCTGATTCAGAACAGACAAAAGCTCAAATCCTGCTTTTGGGAGTAAATAAAATCACAGTTACAGATACCATAATTTTAATCCATCTTGATCACAAAACATGTTATAACAATCTTCTCTGTACATTGGAACTCATTCATCATTTCGAAATGAGCACCCAGAGAGGATTAATTTTTGAACTCCCTTCTATTTTCAAACCATAAAAATCAAGAGACAAAAATATTTATGACAAATGGAAGCTACACACATGATTTCTATTATGCAAGTGTTTATTTTCTGTAGAAAGATGGTAAGAACAAGGAGTTACATTTTTATCGGTCATCATTCAAGTGGAAAAACGCACTTAAAATATAATGGAAATTACACTTTGAAGCCTTCTAGTATGTTTGTGTGAAGTTTTTGTACGCTGCACGTAAATCTTGTTTTTAGAGAAATCATGGCATGTGAATATATTATATTCTATTAATATTGAACCTTTAGGATGATATATATCTCTCCTATTTTATTCCTATTTTCTAAATTCTATATTTCACATATAAGTTTACATTTTAAAAATATGCATAAAATAGTAGGTTCTTTTTAATAAATATAACAGTACTAGAAATGTCAGAGTTGTAATCAATACATTGTTTGACCATACCAAACTTATTTAAATTATAATAAACATTTGACACTTGCTATTTGTAAATCAAAAGCAAATTTACAAAGGTGTAAAATTGTTATTGTATTTGTTCATGCTTAGAAGTAGGAACTCAGAGATGTAATTACTTAAATTTTGAGCAAGAAGTTCTTGCCAGAGCTGGGAATAAGCTAGAGGTGAAATTCAGTCTGTCTTGAAATTGGAGAGAGTTTACTATTGATATTTCCTACATTTGTTTCACACTTCTTGGCTACAGATGAGTAGCTCCCGTCTACTGCTTCAAGTGCAGTTGTTTGGGGCATGATCTTGCTGGTACCCAGCTTCATCTCACAGGTGTTTTGCAGCATTTTTTAAGTTTACAGTAAGGCATCAGAAAATGTACTGATTGTTTCTTGCTTTTGGCTTGTCTTGCACAGTGTGTCTTATTGCAGAGATACATGCCTTTGATTGCACCTATTTGTTATGTGAGCCCCAGGATAAGTTATTCTAAGAATTATGATGGTGCCACTTACAAGACAAAATCTTTTTCAAAAAGTTGCTCTAAGAGGTTGATGAGGCATTGCCACAAACATATTGTCCATAGGAGTTGACAATGCAGTAGCATATTTATTTTCTGAATTATATTTGCTAAATTTTACATTTAACTTGCCAAATACATACTATTGCCTATCACAGAAACGTCAGTGATCCAAATCAGCGAGGATGTTGAGTCTGTTTATATCGGAAATTGCAACATTTTGCTCAGAAACAGGAAGGCAGTAAAAAGCTTGAAATCATTTCATCGCCATTTCATCTGAAGGACAGAAAAAGGTCTGGACAATTACTTTTATGAAGCAGCCCTAAGAAGTGCAGTACAGAGTCTCACCCAAAAAGACAAACATGGAAATAGAATACAGGATTTTTAATGGAGTCTTCCATGAAAGAAGAGCAGCACAAGCTGAATACAACAAAATGCTAAAGGGCTGTCAAGAGACACAACAAAACACTGCTTAGGAAATACTTGTATAAAAATTGAGCTGACAAAATAGTAGGTCCAAGTTTCATACTCTCACAGACAAGAGCAGACAAAAATCACCCTTGATTCACCCCATTCCCATGCAGATTTGACTGAGATTAGTCACAACAGTATACGTTTTAGTGTAAAATGTTCAATATCCTAACCCGTTCTTCTTCCAAACCTTTTTTAAGAAGGAACCCAATGCCTAGCTGTCAGGAGACTTTCCTCAGCACTAAAGGTAAACTTTACTGCCTTAAATTTATTAAGATGCCCACTGCTGATTCTTCCAGCTTGAACATCTCTCTCTTCTGTTATTGTCACACATTTAATTCTCAGGCAAGTTATACAAAACGCAGCTCCCAGTTTTCAACTTCAAACAATCTCTCCAGATATTTTGTTCTCTGATCTCTCTCTTAAAGAATAAAAATAGTGTGTTTGGGTTTTTTTATCTGTTACGATCAGAACAGAAAACAATAATCTATGTTTTTACTGAACTGATCTCATACAGTGATTCCCCACATGAACCTCAAATTAAAAGTCTCCAAACCAGTTTGCAGTAAAATGTGCCCTAAATGGCAACCTGTACTTCATTCCCACTTGTATTATCATAGAATTAATTTCTTATATTTTCTTCACTTTTCACTTCACCTTTCACTGAAAACTTTCTTGAAGTTTTGTTCCATAATGCAGTAACATTCTCCAAGACTTATCAAGACATAATATTTGTCTGTATTTCTAATCTCCCCAAACCTTTTCTCTTCCATCCTTGTCCTTTTGTATTTCTAACTCCATGGTGGGTTGGCCCTGGCTGGACACCAGGTGCCTACCAAAGCCGCTCTATCACTCCCCTCTTCAGCTGGACAGGGGAGAGAAAATATAATGAAAGGCTTGTGGGACAGGGAGATCACTCACTAATTACCAATTAGAGTAGGATAATGAGAAAATAAAAACTAAATCTTAAAACACCTTCCCCCTATCTCTCCCTTCTTCCCAGGCTCAACTTCACTCCTGAATTCTCTACCTCCTCCTCCCCACCAGCAGCGCAGGGAGACGGGGAATGGGGGTTGTGGTCAGTTCATCACACATTGTCTCTGCCGCTCCTTCCTCCTCAGGTGGAGGACTCCTCACACTCTTCCCCTGCTCCAGCATGGGGTCCCTCCCACAGGAGACAGTTCTCCACAAACTTCTCCAATGTGAGTCCTTCCAATGGGCTACAATTCTTCATGAACCGTTCCAGCGTGGGTCCTTTCCACAGGGTGCAGTCCTTCAGGAACAGACTGCTCCAATGCGGGTCCCCCATGGAGTCACAAGTCCTGCCAGCAAACCTGCTCCAGCGCGGGCTCCTCTCTCTCCATGGGTCCACAGGTCCTGCCAGGAGCCTGCTCCAACGTGGGCTTCCTGTGGGGTCACAGCCTCCTTTGGGTGCATCCACCTCCTCTGGCGTGGGGTCCTCCACGGGCTGCAGATGGATATCTGCTCCACCGTTAACCTCCACAGGCTGCAGTTGGATATCTGCTCCACCGTTAACCTCCACGGGCTGCAGTTGGATATCTGCTCCACCGTTAACCTCCACGGGCTGCAGTTGGATATCTGCTCCACCGTTAACCTCCACGGGCTGCAGTTGGATATCTGCTCCACCGTTAACCTCCATGGGCTGCAGGGGGACAGCCTGCCTCACCATGGTCTTCACCACGTGCTGCAGGGGAATCTCTGCTTCAGCACCTGGAGCACCTCCTCCTCCTCCTTCTTCGCTGACCTCAGTGTCTGCAGTTGTTTCTCTCACATATTCTCACTCCTCTCTCCGGCTGCTATTGCACAGCAGTTTTTTTCCCCTTCTTAAATACGTTATCCCAGAGGCGCTACCACCGTCACTGATGGGCTCGGCCTTGGCCAGTGGCAGGTCCGTCTTGGAGCTGGCTGGCATTGGCTCTATCAGACATAGGGGAAGCTTCTAGCAGCTTCTCACAGAAGCCACCCCTGTAGCCCCCATGCTACCAAAACCTTGTCACGCAAACCCAGTACTAACTCTCAATTTAAATTAAATTATAAATGTTATTGAAGATTTATAATCCCCTTTTTTTGGAACAATAATGGAAAAGTTAAAATTACAAGAAGTATTTATCACTGTAATATCTCTCCACAGCTCAGTAGGTCATCTTTTATTATCTTTGCAGTGGGTACTCTTTAGGAAGATGTATCCTTTCTTGTTTAAGAAAATACAAATTGATAGTGAGAACAAATAAGCTATATTGTCATAAAGCTTGACTTTATAGCTGCAATGTCTTCTTTAATTAGTTAATATTTCATATAATAATAAAATGGTGCTTTACTGTAAAATACTTTTCAAAAAATATTCACAGCTTGCTGTTTATGGCTTTTTTAATATGAAAAAAGCGTAGATGTGCAATGTGTCTAGGCACATTTATTCCTTTGCTCTTGAGCCATATATAAAGTACATTAAGTAATCAACTTCTGATTTTGAATTTTGGTGCTGCATTTACTTTTCTAAAATCCCTCAGGTCATCATCAATTTTCATCATTTAAAATGCTGCTTAGTAATAAAGTAAGTGACATGTTAGCTAACCTTCCTAATGGCCTAGAAGGATCAGGTAACCTGCAGATGTTCCATTGTAAGTACTGTTTTTCCTCTTAGCAAGTTATTTCTACTGTCTTATTTTGATACCTCATTCATTTTTTCAGTAATTTAGTTTAGTTACCCTCATCTGGTAAACAATCTATGTTATATTTTGCAATATTTTTCTCTTATACATTTATGAGAAACCTTTCTTTTTCTTTACCTACCATCTCATTAAGTCCTAGTGGACTGTATGTATTAGATATTAATAATATTAAATTACTCTGAAGGGTTATTTAATAATTGTTTGAATTTCTGTTTCAGTCATTAGGTTGGGAGCCGCATGCATTGTTGCAACTGGAACAAACCTGTCTTAGCGGCACCAGGAAAATGGCATGTAAAGGAGCAAACGAGGAAGGAAGTCAGTTCCCAGGAGCTCTCCTTGAACGCTTCAATGACGCTTGGAACAAAAGCAACGTCTGCATGAATATGCAGGTAGCACAAAAAAGAAAAGGTTGTGAGTCTACTGCTCACTAGGTACACAGCTTTGCTCCAAGCAGAAGACAGAATTTAGATTTCAGCAGAAATTAACATTTGATAAGGAAGAATAAATAATGGCTCAGCTGTAGGAAAGATTCAAAATACAACTTGAAACTATAAAACTTGTCTGGTTCTGCATATGAACATGATATATTGCATGTGCTGCTTTCAGATTTGTTAAATATTACAAAACTAGTGAGCACAAGCACTAATGTTTAGTTGCTTTTAATGAACAGAAATTGGGGATTAAAAAATAAATGAGTGCTGCTTTTTTAAAAAGAAAAAAAAACCACACCTTTTTTTTTTACAATTTTGGTATTGTAATTGATTGAAAATTCCAGTTCTCTAAATACGAACCTCTGGAATAATATTCTTGTGTACCTACATGGTTTCATATCTTTCTTTCCCTGACTTTTTATATGCAGGTAAAGGCACAGGTAGTCATTAGAAACAGAATGCCTACATCAGCTGAACCTGAGCTTCAAGGCTGGGCTTCAGCATAGGAAAGGGAATGAAGAGACACCACTTGCAGTATATTGACAAGGGAAGAGCCAAATGTTGAAATATTCTCTTCCATAAGTGGGTGGTTCACAGCAGATGGAACTGAAGAAGAGGCATCTACAACCTGATCACACCACTCAAATCTGCGTTTCTATTGCTGTGGGGTGAACTGATCTGTGGTGTGTCCTTAACGTCTTACTGGCCATGAAACAGACTGGAAGCTGCTGTTGTACTCATGCCTTGCACTGAAACTCTCCTACATGTTGCAGTCAAGATGATAACCACATTGTGGGCCTCACCAGAATACAAACATAAACCCAACTAATGAGTCGTAGTAAAACCTAAAGGTTTTAATGCTGGGAATAATTTACAGCGTAAGCCAATTAATGTTGCCAAACACCATATGACTTCCCCAGGGTGTGTACCTGAGGAACTGTGGTAGCTCTAGTATTTTTGCATGCTCCTCCTCTGCCTGAATAATTCCAGTCTATTCTACACGCTTTCTTCAAAGGTAAACATTTTTACTCTAAATCCACTGTTGTTCATAATAGGTAGATTTCATGCCCTTTCTTGGGTTTCAGATGACATTGATGGATGGCTTTTGATTTCACTGGACATATGCATGCATGTGGTCACGTAATTACCAAGCTTCAACATGAATACCCCCTAGAGATCAAGGCCATTATATGTCTCCAAAACTTTAGACCTGAGGCTTTATTTCGACCCTTTAGGATGTGAATTTTTCAGCCTGTTCCAGTATTAAGTGGTGAGTATAGTGGCAGAAAAATGAAGACTTCGCAGTGCTGTGCAGGGAATGAAAGTTCAAACTTGGGACTTGCACTGAAGGATGTCCCCACATGTGATCCCCATGCCAAGGGGTACCTAACCTTTCACTCTGTGGACTCAGGGCAACTGGATGAAATCTTAGCCATACCGCTGTCCTGTTACTTTATCGAAATAAAACAGTGTGCACTTTGCAGAACTCCCTTTTGAACAATCTATATCTGTAATGAGGTTATTTTTACTGTAAAGGACTTATTTACATTCCTGACAAAAATTAGTGAAACCCATTTAGTCAGCAGCAGAGCAGTGAATCTCTGCACAACCTTGCACCCTCCACCCCATAACTTAATAACCACCCCATAACTTGATACCTGATCACACTCCTACCTATACTTACTTGCCCTCCCAAGGAGTTTGTATAATAGTGCCATCTTGAGCCAGATTTCACTTTACAGGCTTCACATTTCCAGGTCCAATCATTTCATGGTTTTCCCCATTTCTTTCATAGTCGTAGGCAGCTATCCTTTAGACGGCACTCTTCAAGGGCCATTTACTCCAAATGGTGAAAACTGCTGGCCTGTGGCAACGCATTTGCTATTTGAGAAGGGGGACTGGATCCATCCCCTCTTCCCAGGACAATTCATGTGTTTCACATTAAACAGCATAAGAGGCCTTGAAGCGAGTCTCTCATCCAGCAAGTAGTGTGTGCTCATTTCAGATGGAGTACAATGCCAGACAAGCTCTGCATTCAGCTTGCTAATTAGGCTGTTCTTTTGTCCCCTCGCCTTGCTTCTGGCCCTTTGTAGAAGCAGTTTTTAAAAACAGGCTGGTAAGAACTAAATTACTTTTTGGAAAACTTTCCCTGAAAATATTCTTTGCTTCTTTCTGCTTGGAGAGACTTGGTTAAAGATAAGATTGTGTTAAGTAACGATTCAAAAGCTAATGATATGTGAACTTGACTCTGGGGCAGCCAGAGTATTTGGATTAGAATTGGTGTTATCCTCCAGCAAATCTCTACAGAGGTTCTGCTGTAGTCTCTTGCTTCTCGTTTTTCTTTGTTAGAATGTGCTTTTTTCAGTCACCTTTCCTGAAATAACATTTTTCTGAAAGTGTGCTGAAGAAGTAACGTGGGTAGCGAAGAAGCACAAAAAAGGGTTGAAAAGTGGGGAAATTGGGTTTACCTCACCCAATTAAGAGCCTGATATACAATCTGCATACTCTGCCTGTGGCATTTCCCAATCCTCTCTTAAAGATTTTGAAGCAAATGACTTTTTAGGAGAAGCTGAGAGAGTGTTGTTTGGTAAATGTGGAAAAGAGATGGGAGAGGGGAGGCTCTTTTTGCTTTCTTCTACTACTTAATGAGTAGTTATAGAGAAAGTGGAAAGAGACATTTATTGAAGGTGCACCCTGAAAGTCTGAGAGGCAGCAGGCACATATTTCGGTAAAGAACATGTCAATTAGATGTAAGAAAAAAAATATCTCAGTGTTGGTCAAACCATTTGCCCAGAGATTTTTCTGGAATCTCCCACTTCGGAGAGATTGTAAACTCAGCTGGAAAAGGACATGACTAATCCCAACTAACTTTTACTTTGGCCCTGCTTTGGGCAGGGGATTGGACCAGACGACCTCCATAGGTCCCTTCCAACCTCAATTACTCTTTTTTTTTCAGCAATTTAGCAGTAGAACCTGTGTCTGAGATAGGATTAGAAACAAGGAATACATTTATCATCTTCATGTTCCCATTTCATAGTTTTTGTCTGATTTTTAGCTTTCTTTTTATTCTCCACCTCTGACATATGTGTTACAGCTCTGTTGAAAAGAACACTTTTCTTGACCTATCAAAATGATTTGCATGGTTGTTTAAAACTTTTCTTTTATCTCCATAAGAATCATGGAATTTTTTTAAAGGTATGGCATTCCCTATGAAAGTACCCGTTATAAAATAAAATAAAAATATTTATAAGAAACAGAAGAAATAGTTCGGAAAAAAACTGCCCAAAACTCCCAGAGTTTTGAAAGCTCACCTCACCTGAATGGTTTGCTTCAATATAAATTTTTTATCATTCTCAGCTCAACCTGATGTGCTCTCCATGCTGTTAAGAAAGTCTCCTTTCTTACTGCAAGACTCCAGTTATATGAAGATCAAAGAGCTAATGTTCATTATCATACCCAGCCGTGGTTACAGTACTTCCAGAGAACAGTAGGTAATACTTAATCAGGTAGGGCACACGGCATTTGTTGTGGTTCTCAGATATTTCCCACTATGACACTCAGTGCTCAAGTGCATCTTAATTTCACCAGGACTTCAAGTATTTGTGTTAATTTTTCCATATTAGAGCACTGTCTCAAGGATAACATTTTTTGGACAATTTCAGATAAAATTCTTTGTCTATTTTCCAGAATTAAAATAGACCAAAAATTGTTGTTCTTTGTCCTGCAATGAAAAATTCTGTAACTTTTTCCTGTGCAAAAACTGTACAAACACTGCACTCTGGAAAAGAGACTTGCATCTCAGACTTTATTGCAGAGAAGAAAAACTCAATCCCATGATTAAGGGAAAGATATAAATGTGTCTTCTCAGAGAAAAGACAGGTGTTAAACTATAACTTCTGCAATTAAAAATAATACAAGAAACAAATGTCTATGAATAAAAGGCCCTCACTGATCACCAAGGGGACCTCCCTTAACGATGCTCATCAATTTTCCCTTGACGTAAAATCTAAATTTTATGAGCCTGGATGAACTGCCTTTATATCCTATCTGTGTGACTTATAATATTTTCATCATCAAATTAATTGGGACTCCTTAAAACTATTTTGAGGTACAGACTCCTGAATTTATTTTTTAATTGGAACTACGCAGCTTTATGTTAGCTAATTGCCATAGCTTGGTCACCCAGACTTTTCACTTGGTCGTTACTTACATACATTTTAGGATATTAAAATATTTATCTGACCTAAAATATACCTATATCTATGACATCTAGCATAAAAAGAAATGTCAATGTCCCATGTTACTGTTTTTACTGCAAGCACTTTTCTGTAACCATTACAGAATCTTTTTCCCTGTTCACAAAAATTTCTGTTGTATACATTCTGGTACATGTTTGTTTGCTACAAATGAGTTTTCTAACCTGCTGAATCCCAGTAGCTCATTTGCAAGTGCTTGTCAAACTCACAGGACTGCGGTGATTTGTTTTATGCAATAGATTGGAATATAAGAATATGAAAATTTGCTAACTTTTTTACAGTCTCAAAGCTTTCTATAAGGAGTTGCAAGTGAAAATAGCTCTGAAATTATTATATCAAAAAATAAGCTGCAGAAAAAGGTCAAGATTTGTTACTGAAGTACAAGAGTTCCTTCTAGAAACAAGCCAGTTTTACGCTTTTTTACAAGGTCATGCAGCCGATTCATTTCATCTAACTTTAAGAAACCATTTTTAAAGCACTCAATTTATTAGATTTAGCGCTTTGGGCTGATATAGGTTGCTGTGGCACCAGCAAACCTCTGGAGTTACGTCAGCTTGGTATCTGGTGCTTAAATTTTTATTCTGTGTCTTGCTACATAAATAAAAGTGGTTATGACACGATTTGTCCTCACAGGATTTTACAGGTCACGGATGAGGTCACCAGCAACAGGAACTCACTGAAATTGTTTGCAGGGTCTTGTGTAACAGGATATGCTGCTATGTTCTCTCCTCCAAAAAAGGCAACAATACAGTCCCAAAGACTACAGAAGATGGGCTACACTTGGCTTTTGAAGGGATCCTGCCTGCCACAAAGATCCAGTATGGACTAGTAAGACATATACATACTTCCCTGACCACCTATGCCTCCTCCCAGGGGTGCCTCCCCCCTCCAGGAGATGTGAAAGCAATCTGAATGTCCTGTAGCAAAGGATCAATCCTAGAACTTAATTAGGCTTCCAAATTTTTGGAAGCAGGTCATATAAGATAAGAAGGCCACATGACTGCTGCTCTCTCTCCGTGCTGTGTACAGCCTGCTTGCAAAGTCTCTTTGCGTGTGGTAAAAGGTGCCTGAACCAAAGTGACTCATGAGGGAGAGTAACGTGTGCTATTGGCATAAAGATTCCTGTTGACTTAACTTCAGTGCTTGCATTTCACTATCAATATTTTAATGATCGATAAAAGCATGATAAGGAGGCAATAGAAAGGAACAATTAAATGGGAAGGGACAGAGGAATGGGGAGGAAAGGAGAAAAATGAAGCAGAAGTATTGCCTCCGAACTTTGCTTGAAGCACAATTTGTTAATATAATAATGTTAATATAATAAATAAAGCCCAGAGTTTGTCCATGCATGAGCACAGATCTCCATCATGAGCAGGAGAAGGTTGTTGAGACCTCCACAGTGCTCCACAGACTGCCTTGCACCCCTACTGATGCGGGGTGGCAATTTGGCCCCAACGGCGTGGGGGGTGCACTGACTCCTTCAAATCCATTCTCTCCTGAGGTTCACACCAGGGTTGAGAACAGAGGAGGGAAACAGGAAAAGAGCAGGGTGTGGGACAGAGAAGGAAAAGGGCAGAGGAAAGACAAGCAACCTGCCTGAAAAGTGAAATAGTTATCCCACAGTGGAACGGTGTGGTAATTTGAATTTTCTCACATTTTTCTTGGTCTAAGTGTACCTAGCCACAGATAGATATTGCAGATGAGTTGACCATCAGGTAACATGTTAACCTTTAGTATTCTGTACTCTTAAACGTTAAAATTGGCTTGAAGTATAAAGTTTCTTTTATTTCCTAAAACTGTGTCATAGATGAAACATTTAATTATACACTGACCAAAACAAATTCCCCATGTAACGGATTTGAGTGTATTTTCTTTTACTGCTGAGGGAAATTCTGTGTATAATATGGCACAAAACAGATCATTCAGTTTCTTCTACTACAAGCCTCTTCAGAGCATGGAAAATCTCAGATACATCTCATTAGCTTTTCTGCATGTGTGTCTCTAATTATGAAGTGCTATAATGGATCATTTTCCTTTTCAAATTAATTTATAACATAAGAAGATTTTATTGAGGAAATGTACAAAAGGAATACTTTGGTTTGACCTTATGGCTTGTTCCAACTCTTTGGCTGGTGTCCATCAGGATCATTAAAATCAATTAAGGAGTTAAGTACAGGACATCTATTGTTCTGCCATAGAATCAATAGACCCTTTCAAATCTCCTGTAATTTTAGGGATCACAGCAGACAGTTTAAATAATTACTCCTTTGTAGAATCATAGTTCTAATCCTGCATACAATGACTTTGTTAGGTTTATTTGCCTCTTTAAAGGCAAACACATATGCTTTTAGGGATTGGAAATATAGCGTGATCTATAAGAGAGACATTCAATCCATATTTCATCTCTGATACCATGGACATGCTGCATGAAAACTAAAGTATAGTTGATTTCTTTGCTCAAATCAATTTAACTGAAATTGCTAAATATTCAGTCCACTAATGGTTGGTCATTTGTAGCTGCAGCTGTATTTAGAAAAAGGAAAAAAGAGATATTTTTATCCAAGTAACAAAGATGTGGCCCTCGTCATAGCTACGTGGTTGGATCAGCCGGTGGCAGTCATTGCAGCAACTGAAATAAGAAGTGTGGGGAAGGACAGACTAACACAGTCCTTCAGGCCCAGAAGCTACACTATTGCAATAATAACTTGGAGCTAGAAATAAGCTTAACCTTTTTGGTGAAATAGGATTATTTCATGTGAAGCATGGCTCCATTCAGAAACTGTAAACTCAGAGTTGGGGCAGTGTTCGCTCATATTTGTGTAGCACCTCACAAATGGGACCAATAGCGCCTAGGGGTGTCAGTGCTAATGCTGGGTAAATGTTAAATGACTCTTGTGCTTTTTATTATTTAGCAGCTATTGCTGGGCTGTGGAGGAGCTGGTGCGAAATATAATAATTTTCAAACACAGTGAAATATTACAGACCAGATAGTCATGCTGGAAACTAAGGATGAATGGAGAATAATACCACACACCTTATTTATGGCCGAGTTTAGTATATATGAAGGAGAAATGAACAAGAAGAGGAAATTCCCTAAAGTCAGTGCCTACAGTTACACCCAAATCTTATTTATGGGCAAAGAGGAAGCACACCTTACATAAATAAACCAAGAGTTTATTGCTTGTATAATCAAAAATGGAAAAGCTTAGTCGCTTTTAGTCCACAACTAATTGTTACAGAAAAAGAAAGAAGAATAATAGAATTAGCAATGGTATATGCACACATCTTAGTTTCTACCTCTTTTCCTGGGGTTATCTTCTCCCTTTCCCTGCTCTGGCAGTGGGGAGTGTTATGGCAAGCTGTCAGCTTCTGGAGTCCCTCAACGGGAGGAACACCATGTTCGTGCTGATGGTTTCACCTCACTGGGCATCCTTCTTACATGTTTGCTAACATGCTCTTTCTTCATTGGTCTGCAGCTCCATGTTACGTCCAAACTTATTACATATGGTGTCTTTTTTTCTATGCTGGATACTATTTCTTTGTTCTCTTTTCCAGCCCCAGTTTTTCCAGCTCCAGGTCTGCATGTCTTCGACCAACCATGGCTGAGCAGTTTATAGTTGTGGGGCCTCCAATGCCAGCCTCTGCCCCATCTCATCATTCAGCTGCGTGTGGTGCCTCCACTTCTCAAGGCTGCTACCTCACCGACCTGTGTTTCTGTATGTGACATCATTACGGTAGAGTCATCAGATCAAGGTGTTATCATACAAAGACAAACCAAAGGAAAACAAATTAGCTGTAGACGTCTGGCAATTAGGAAAAATGTTGTTACAGCTAAACCACATTAAAGTAAAGCTGCTGGCAGGTCAAGAAAAGTTCAGACAGAGCAAGCCTGACAATCCTCAGGTTGTCAAACTCAGTTGACAGGCCTTGCAAACTCTGTACAATGCTTATGGTCACTTGCTAGCAATGGCAATACCGTATTGTAGAGCTACAGGATAACACGATTAGCTACGTGTAAGTTCAGTAGCAAATCCTATAAAATTAATATTTTCTTCATCTGAAAAGATGCTTAGTTCAACATTAATATGTTGTCTGCCTGCAATGAGAAATAATCACTCATTATTTTTTACTGAAAAGCCAAATTAAATGTGTTTCCATATCCAGTGGGAGGATTCCTACGCACTGATTAGTGCATAATCTGTAATAAACTGTCATAGAAGGTGTCTACATTAAAATAATGAGTAAAATATCAGTGATGTAACTTCACTTTATACTGTGGCTTCCAGCTTCCATGAGAATAAGACTAAACATCAGCATAATACAACTCATAGTCCATAATACCATATATATTTGTTATCACCCACAATATAAGGGTAATTTGAAGCACTTTTACTTTCTTAGTTTGGGAAGAAGCACTCAATTTCTACAATGGCAATGTGAAGATATTAAGAATTATGGGTTTTTTTAGCAGGCAATCCCTGTTCCTCTTTGCTCCTCAAATTCTCAAGCAAATACCACATCAGGTTGCAGTTAGCTCTGCTGCCATCTGGAGCAGTAGTGGAGGCGAGTGTCCCTTCCGTGTGGGGACGTCCAGCCAAGCAGGGGCAGGAGAGAGACCCAGGAGGGGGCAGTGGGAGGGGACGATGGCAGGGCAACCCCCTCCACAGCCACCAGTCTCTGGGGTGGCAGGGAGAGCTCCCCTCTCTCTTGGTCACGGATGAAGGTGCAACCGCTCCCTGTACGACAGTCTGAGAGAGAGGACCACAGGGGAGCTTGGAGGATCCCACTGCTCCCCCGGTGGAGGAGCAGGGCCAGAGACTCAGAGTCCCCTTGCGCCATGCCTCCAGGCCTGCCTGCTGGCATGCCCTCTGAGGGCTTCTCCACCCTGTTCTGACAAGCAGCTTTAAGCGTCTCTCTTGCATAGGTGGGTACCAGGTAGATTTCTAAAAACGGAGTGTGACTGTCAAAGCGAGAGGCAGGAGTTAAGCGCCCTGCAGCTCCTTGGCTTGCCCTATCAGCTAGCTGGGAAGCCGCAAAATGCTGACAGCTGAAAATTCATCATTAAAATGTTCTTCAGCACCAGTCTTTCTTTCCTCTATCACCAGCAAGCCCCCAACATCAAGATAAACAGAGTGACCCTGACAAAGAGCTGACTATTGGCTTGTGTGAGCCAACTATCATGCTTTAATACTGCTGTTTTCTGCTTTAGCAGAGGCATTCTTATTTGAGTGTCAAGAACATTTCCTGCCTCAGAAGGCAATAATCTATATCGGTAAAGAAATAAACAACCTGAGATACCTCCATGAGCCAGCGTGTCTTTCTTCCCTAGCAGTACTTTGAGGGCTCAGCACCCCACTTTGGGTGGTGTCTGGGCAAGCCCCAAATCCCCAGATAGCAGGGAATCAATGAAGGGGAAAACAGCGTTTGCCAAAGGGCTTAAAGACTTCAGAGTCAGCAGCAACTGCAGGGTTCCCCACGTAGCCTTCACTTGAAACACTTGAAACTGGAAGGGGCAGAATACGAGCAAGCATACCTGGGGAACAGAGGAGCTTTGGCAAGAAAATGCTCTGTTAATACTCATCAATTTAGATCATTTATGTGCAATGCAGCACTATGGAAAAATAAAATGCTGCATATATTTCTTTTTTTTTCTATGGAGCAAATATTATAAGGACTGGTCTGCAATTTATAATAAACTGTTATTTCAACAGTTTTTCAACTGTTTTTTCAACTCAAACATTTTGATGTTTCAAATTGTACCATATTTCCATCATGGAGCCCATGGGAAGAACACTTGCAACTCAGAACCCATGTTGAGAAAAACACCTGCATATCTATTCTATTAATGTATTCCTAACAAAAGCAAAAGGATGCTTCTGAATGTCATCAGAGTTTATACATCTCTTTTGGATCAGATTGTAATTTTCTAGGAAAGCCTGAGATCCTGGTTTTCTATAGTGTAATTGCCACACCTGAACTGATTATTCTGAGTTTTTTCTTTGCCCACTATTAGTTATTTATACCTGGAAAATACGAACTTTTGTAGATCTAAGAAAGTGGCCATTATGTTTTTCAGTGTTACAGACTGGTTTTTTCTGCTTCCTCATTATGTTTTTAAGCTTAAATTCCTTTCAGCCCTTTTTTTTTTCTTGAGAAATTAAACATATAGCATCTTATGTTACTACTATAGATCATAAATTTTGTCATTACAATTTTATCTTTCATGCAGTTTGAACTACGTTATTCTATGCAAACCATTGAGTACTCCAATTTCTACACATATATTAACTTACAGAAATATATATCATCATATTTTATTTTCAATGTTTATTGACTCTGGGAAAAAAAAGCTGTTTATTGTTTTAATTAACCATCAGCTGGCACAATCATTTTCACATTTCTTCTTTTATATTACACAGATTACAGGTCCTGGAAAAAAATCTATTAGGTAATAAGATATCCTTTAAAGAACTGAGACATACAAATTTAATGTAGTATACATACATTTCTAAGTGGCATGTATTGCAGATAAAAGGGATAATGTTCAAGTCCTTTATTTTTCAATTATTGCTGTTACATTCAGAAAAAAAAATCATTAAACTTATCAGAATTCAAAGCAGAAACAAAATTCTCCCATTTAACTCCAGTTCCTCTGCTGATATTTTTTTCTGAAAAGCACTTCAAAAAAGAATATTTTATAGCAAAAATTCAATACCCAAAAGATAATGATATATGATAGCAAACTTACACATTGGGTTTGACTACTCTGCAATAAATAGGGGAAAAAGTTGTATAACCCCAATGGAGAACATCTCTCTTCTGTGAGATTTCTATTTGCTGGGTTAAAAAAATCTTACTGTAGCTACATAGAGAGAATAGTTCAATTTTTCCTTTTTTCTCTTGTATATGTAACTGTCTCCTAAATGAAATCTGGAGATCTGCTTATTATAGCCTCTCAACCTGTTCAGTAAGAAAAGGTACATTGTATATTTAATTCTGTATAGGAGGGAAACCTGCCTTTCAAATTATCTTGAACTGGAACTTTGAATGCACCTTCCCACACAAATTAAAAAGAAGAAAAAAAAAAAAGAAACAATCATAAGTGCTTGTTTAATTCAAAGTCAAAAGGAATAAGTAATTTTTCAGAATTTTTATCCATTATCAAAAAAATTCTATAATCACTTAAATCCAGGTCTCCCTCCTCACCGTTTTTTCATAATAATATTTAGCCAATACAATAGGCTGAGTCGCTGAATGGAGCAAAGCCAAAGTGCAACAGGCTTTACCAAAGGAAGCAACTCTCTTGCACTTTGTCAGTATGCTTGTATTTGCGCTTTCTTACTGCAGCTCCTTATCCATGGGAACAGTTAATTTACGTTTCAGCCATATCCCATTTTCTTATTCTACTCTTCCATTAGTACAGGATCTGAGTGCAGACAAGCCTTATATATAGCCCAGGCAGTGCAAACAGATGGTTTGTTTGCATTATGCTGTCAACGCTATGATTTATCACAACCACTCCCAGAGTAAGACATTAAATTTACCTTATTGTCCCTCAAGGACCAAGTTTTAGAGCTTATAGTGGAGAGCAGAGTAGAGTAGATGAAGGCTGTAAGGCTTCCCGCAGTCACCAAATTGATTTTTTATGTCCCTGTGGTGCTGAACCACAGATTCATAAAGTTAGGTTGAAAGCAAGGTTTCATGAGAACTTTTCAAAAGTGCTGGTACACAGTGATATGTCCTCCTTTGTAAAACATGAAAATGCCAAATGTTAAGTACTTGCTACCACAGACTCTGGCACCCTGCTGACACAGGAGCTCTGTTAACTATTATTTTCCTTGCCATATATACCACAATGGTGAATCAATTCAGAGTCAGAATATTAGCACAGTGGTCATGGCACCAAGAAAAACTGCAGGTCTTCCTTCACCTGCACAAAGAAAACAGCTGGAGGAAATGTTTATTTTAAATATTTCTGGGTTGCCTTTACTTTCTTTCAAAAATTACTTACAGAAAAGATTTCCATTTATCCTGCTATGTAACCACGTCTGTCATCTGCTGCAGGAAAGTGCAGTCTGCTGAGATATTCCTGCCTGGTGGTGGGAGAAGAAGAGACTGACTGAGTCAGAAAGAGGCAGCCACCCACATCTGCACCTAAGATAGGATCGTTCTTATCTTAAGAAAACAACACAAGGTGATCCAAACAAACAAACTTATCATTCACTAACTTTACTAAAGGAGACATAACAGTCCACTGTTGACTCACTTGTAACGTTTTGGGTTGTGTGTTCACTTCATCACATTTTAAGACTTTTTTCACATGGAGGTGTGCCATAAAGCTGTGAACTAGCAGAGGTTGTTATGTGCAGCACACAAAATCTCTGCAGAAGCAAGCAAATGCAACACGAAACCCCTTAGAACAATGTAAAGCTCTGTGCTTTTGCCTTTCTTTTGTATTGCCCATGCCCTTATCTGAATGTCTCTCTTACACCAGAGAAGCCAAACTCAATTTGCTGTGCTGTGCTTTTTTATGATACTTTCCATCTACCTGTAGTGGCAGACCACTGGACCTACAGGTTAAGTATGGTTTAGAGTTAGATACACCTGACCCAATAAACCTGCAAATGAAGCCAAACTTCAGCATGTAGTGTGTGTTAAAGGAATCAAAAAATACACTTTTTACTGTCAGTGGGTTTTTCTGACACAATCGGGTTGCTGTGAGTAATGATAGCACCTTACGAATTTAAGAAACACTAAACTAAAATTGCTTGCCATCTCCATTTCTAAAAAGAAATTTTTTTAATACCAGTAAAATTAAAATGTAAGCAAGTAACTTAGATGAAGATTCATACTTTAGAGCATTACACTTCAATTTTGGTTGGCTTATCATATAAAAGTACTTAAGACGTACTTCATACTGAGATTGGAAAATATAGGAAGTTATAGAAGAGCAAAAGAGAAGGATGTGCTGGAGGTTTTGACAAAGAGGAAAGACTGTAGGAGCAGATGACTAAATCTTGTATTTGTGGCCAAAAAGGCTGTGAACATGAACTAAGATTGAAAAAAGAAGATAAAGATAGGAAAGACAAAGACATCAAGCATGAGCACAATGGTACAAAGTAATGAAGAGCAGCAGCTACTCCCATGCAAAGATTTCGGGAAATCTGTAGTCTGAGAAAGTCTACAAAGACACCCACACAATGTTAGCCCATCCCTACGCTCTCCTGTCTGGCATATGTAAGAACAAACTTTCTGCAGCACCTTGCGCAAGAGCTCTTAGCTTACAGAGTCTACCAGCAACCTATTAGATGTTAGCACTGCACAGACACACAGCGGATTCCTTTCACTGTTAACAAAGATGTATCCTCCTGCAAAGGAGCAGAGACACTGTTCTCCATCAATCACCTAACTGCAAGTATCAAGCCATGACACATAGAGCATGAAAATTTGGGCTGAAGATCTAAGCTATATTTGCTCAATCAGGTCCTAACCTAGAGAGAGACTGTTCCTGCTCTGAGGCACAGGACGCATCCTGGACACAATTACTTTGGTCACATCATCTGAAAACAGCATCTTGGCCACACAGAACATGCCACCAGAGGCAAGGTGTCCCCCCTTGTCAGCCCCAAGGATGGGGCTTTGTTGCCCCCACTCTCTTGTCTTAGGAAGTACCTTCGCTTGTTGGTCAGCTCCAACAGGAGGGTGTCTGGAGCTGGCATAGGATGCTCCAGGGAAAAGCTCCTGTGGGGCAAGCTTCTGCCACGCTGCTTAGGAGCCTAGGAGGGTAGAAAGCTGGGGACATGGATAGTTCAGAGGTCATCAGGAGCAAATTCAAACAGTGGTAGAATGCCCTGCCCTGGTTCTGGGGAGTTTGAAGGGAACCCTGGGAAACCTGTGATTTTCAGAAGAATTTCAATAAGGCAGAGAAACACCAAACCAGTAACTGAAAGGAACTGGGCAGGGAAATGTGTTTTCCATACGGGTAATGCTAAGGCTAACAAGTCTCCAGCTTAACATGCAGCATGCACATGCTCTGTGTGATACTGCGCAACCACTTGAAAGAGAAAAGCTGATAAAAAGTCGGTAGACCAGAGGATATAACATTGCAAACGACACAGACATACAAACATAACTTAACATCATGACTGGAGATATATGCGGGTGGATTCAAGGTACCTTCTATTTATTTAAGAGCTGTCTGTATTCTTCATCCCATAAATAGCAGGATAACTTCCAAAAAGATGTTCAGAGTTCTGGAAAACAGGCATTTCAAAAGAAATAAAGTCCCTCTTAATTGTTAACAATCATATAAACTTGGCCATGTGTTCATGACCATGAGAACATGATAACGTTATCTGCCTTATGAACTCCTGATTTCCTCCAGCATGTATCTGGATAGCATGCACTAATTTCAAAATTTTTATTACCCAGAAAACTTCTGCTTAAAAAAAACCAAATAAGAATGCTTACTCCTGAAAGGTTGTATACTTTATAATAGGAAAGCCTTTCTGACTCATATACTCAAAGTGAATAAGGGAAAACGTATTCCTTCCCCACGGGACTCTGTGTATTAAATCTTGTGTGTTACAATGTCTACACTGAAAATGGCAAGTCAGTCAAAATAGAGAATTATCACCTATAGCCATTTTTCAATTGTTTTTGTACTTCTGCTTTCTTTCATACCTGTATAATATATGAAAATAAGCCTTTTGATACTCTTAAGCTAATTTTGCAGTTTCTCATTTACTGGCTTTTACACATGAAAATAAGAAACCTTTTTAAGGTACATCTTTAACTTGTTTCAGAACATCATATTTCCTTAAACAATTGTGATGATTAAAATCACTTCCACTAGTGTGGAAAAATAATTTAAAAAATCAAATAAGATGACAGTATGGATTGTCTAAGAGGTTTTATAGCTTAAATCATCAACAATATTTGAGTTCAAAACTACACATCATGATGAAGAAAAAACCAAGCTAGAACCTACGCGTGCATTCATAAGTGCACTTATAGTCTTTGAAAAACAGACATGGAAACACACAATACAGGAAAAGCATCAGAATCCTGTAAGCATCCAAATCTGTGGTGCTAAATAGAAAGGAAAATATTTACACTTCAAATGAAATATAAGCAAATTAGTCCCAAAGAATAATGCTCAAAAATCCCTCCACACCTTCAACCTAAATTTTTGAGATGCTGTACTCTTATATTATAACTCTATAACTGTTCTTAAGAATATCTGCTAGTAGCAGACTGACTGGTGTTACTCTGAACTAAATTTCCCCAACTGAGTGAGAGGATACAAAAATTCATTTTGAAATATTTTCATATCTAAATATTGAGATAGTACCCATTTCTCATGGGGTTAGGCTGTTCCCTGTTCAATACCACTTCTAAAAAAGGTTAATAAATTCAGTAAATGTCATAAATGTCTTGTTGATGTTCTTTGTTTTCATATTTCAAAAGCTTGCGGCATCCAGTCAGGAAATATAAACAGCACCATGTGCCAGTGGAAGCATTCACATCCTGCACCTCACAAATTTTGAATTCTCTGCTTCACCAGTGTGTTTGGACTGTTCGCTAACCTGCAAAAGTGGTTTACATGCATGACTTGAGCCTTGAAATCTATAGGCTTTCTTCCTACTCATCGTAACATTTAAACTGAGCCTAGTATTACGTGTGCACACACGTCATTTGCTTACCCGAAGTGGACTGAGGCAAATACCTACACTCTTTGCCAAACTCAGGTCTTTGCTAATGTTAACGGATTCATGCATATGTTAGCTCAGATGAAGGCCATATAACTACATAAGTAGATGATTGCATGAACACAAGAATGATTAAAATCCTAGATAATGCTTACAGAATGCTGCCAAAGAAAAGTCTTCAGGAAGAATGAAATAATTCATCAAGACTGTACTATTAACAACCCGCATATATTCCACTTTCAGTGCTCAGATATTCCCCTTTAGGACTTTCTGTCCCCGAGCTCGTCATGCAGCACTCACGAGGAACAACAAAAAAGCACTTGCTTCTAGATTTAGAAATTTGTGACTTACATAAAGACACTCTGATGGATGGATGTCTGGACTCATTAAATGAACTGGACACTGTTTTGTAGGAAGTGGCAGCTAGTCTTAAATAGCTGCTTTGAAAAAGGTCTCTGTGCTGCCTTTGCTAGCAAGCAGCTAATACATTACTGTAGACAGGAACCATGCTTACATTAACATATTAGGCAAGATACAGCTCTACCAGCGGTTGCCATATTTGTGTTTGCTTATGTTATAATAAATTACTATTTAGTTCAGGATAAAACTGAACACCAAAGCCCCTTTATGAGTCTGTCTATTTGACACTGGCAAGCAACCCTCAAGTAGCTGCACAGTATCTCCACGGAAGGGGACCAGTGACCTGGAAACTCCTCGTGAAGAACCTCATGTCAGTGTTTTCACAGTGATACTAAACGAGACAAAACAAAAGGCAGCTGATTCTTTGAAAATCAAATATAGGGATCATGGAGAGACAAGAGTATTCAGGGAAACACTTCTTTCATCCAACTTCTGCAAGTCAGAGTTGGTAGCCAACTTGAATTTACTTGTCACTGTTCCATTTTACCCTTGTGCCCTGGCAGAGAGGCAACAAAAAGCATCTACCATGACACAAAGCCTCACTTTGCAGGTGAAATTGTGAAGAGGCCACTCTGCCCAGAATGAATTTACAGATCTTAAATCAGGGACAGAGGTAAAAATTGGTTACAATGTATAAACAGGTCATTATCACTTTCAGCCAATGTTAATTTTCCTAAATGAATATTAACTTTTAAACAGAAGAAAAAATAATTTTAATGAAATATTCCTTGTGCAGAAAGAAATAATAGTCCTTTCAACCTAAATGCTGTGTGCCAAATAATATATAGAAACATTTAGTATCATGTCATCAAAAGTATGTAGAGGACCAGCTCTCACTGTGATTTTAAATTTGAGTCAAATTTTCCTGAGAATGATCAGCAACTGCTCATTTTTAAGTGTGAACTTTTATTACATGGTTTTGTAGTGAATTCTGTGGAATGCATACATACAGATGGCAAGTAACAGCTGTTCTAAAAATATTCCCTGACTTTCTCCCTGTCCAAAGAATAATTTTATACTGTCTTCAAATATTTAAAATTATTGCTGCTCTTCAAAAAAGAAGAAAAGGAAAAAAAAAAAAAGCAGCCTGTCACAACAAATTAGGAACATTGTGTCATTTGGACTGAATGTTTGTGATCTGCTCTGTATGCTCTACACATCAGCACTAACTGTAAGTGTAAAATAAAAAGTCTCACATTTCAGGATAACCTTTTATTTTAAAGCTTCTCAATTCATACAGTCAGACTCCAAGTCCTGTTCCTCATTCATGACACTCTAACAAGCCCTTACAACTATGTGAGAATCTCAATTTAATTCTTGAATGTATTTCTAAAGGCTTCTGTGCGGGAGGACTGTGGACAGAGGCTTAAGAATTTGAGCCAATTAAATCAAACCCAGAAACCTGAGGAAAATACAAAATATTGTGTCTACATGTTTTCCTTTTTTTTAAGGCCAAAACGCAGCACTATGCCACTTTTGATGAAACCAAAAAGCCAGTGCATGTCTCTTGACCAAGGTTTTAGCATTACATATATCTATCTGCATAATAAGGACCAGCCCAAATTGTCATAACACAACTACATCATATACATCCAAGCCCATTCTCAGACATGGGCTTAATAAAACCTTCAAATTGTTAAGAAATTATGCTATACTCTGTGCATTTCTTAGTACAGATTTCAGTGAATTTGCCTTTCCCACCCAGCTCTAAACATCCTCCCTTAGGTCACATATCTGCAGGGCTTCCTTGGAAGGAAAAGTTGTTGCTTGCCTCCAGAGGAGATAAGACTAAGCTCAGGCTTCCTATGAAATAGCAAGGACAAGGTCAGCAAAGCTGAGCAGAGCAGGGTCAAGGAGCATTCTGGGGCTGACGGCTCTTGTCTGGGGATGAGAAGAGAACAGCATGGTGGCCAAGACCAAAATTGTCTTTCACCGCTGTTACAGTGGTGAATAGCAGATCACTGAAGAGGACTATCAGAACAGGACAAATTGTAGTTTAGGGATATGCTGGGCCAGAAGTAGATCTTTGTGTTTAATAGCCTTGGCTTTTTTCTTTTTCCTTTTCTTTTTTTTTTAATTTTTATAATATGTTTATGTAATCACTTTTGAAGCTATGTGGTCTCTTGACATCCTCAATATTCTGTGGCAAGAAAGTTCAGTTTAGCCCCGTGAAAGAAACATCTACATTTGTTTATTTAGAATCAGATTATGCCAGTGTGTTGATTACAGGGGGTGTGTAGTCATTGCCTGTTATCTCTTCACCTGCCTCATGGCACTAATCCCTACCACTCACCTTTTTTCATTTCGAAATGCAGTCATCTTTTAAGTATTTCCGTGTGTGAAGACTATTGCATAACTTTGGTCATCTTTGTCACTCCTTTTTTACACTTTTGTAATTCTATTATATTCTTTTAGTGATGGGAATCAGGATTGCAAACAATCCCCGAGACAGAAAGGTGTCTTGTGGATTAGTGCAGTGACAATGTGATACTTTTCTTGAAATGTCCTAACATTCCTTTTGCTTTTCAAATTGTTGCTTTTCCTTCAAATATCATGAGTAATGATGATTGCTCGCAAAAATTCTATTAAAAATAAGCAAAAATGTCATGATAATTTCTAGGCTTGACAGTGTTATAAAACCACCTTAAGTTCATGAAAATTACAACTACTATAGACTGCTGTCTCTACACTGTAGGTAGATTTTAGCATTTGTATGTACTCCCAAATGATCTCTGGCAGATTGTCTTCACTTCCTGAAGTGTCTGTTAGCATTATGGTAAATTACACATTATAATTATAGTTTGCTCCTGCCTGCTCCCAAATTGGTTATTAGTGTTTCAGGTATGATTGTTACCTTGTTTTTGAAAAGGTAAAAATATTTGTGGTGGCTGAATATTTTTCATAGATTATTTTAAAGGCATTTTTACCTGGATATCCAAATGGCATATCCACTGATGAGGTCTAAGGATGACGTAAAGAATGACTTGTCTTAAATAAGATCCATATTTTCATCATCAGTTAATGAGTAGAAATGTTTTTTGCAAGATTCATTTAAGCATGCCAGAAACTGGCAGCATAAAAACACCAAAAAAGTTTCTTTATCAAGCTGACACAAGTATTCTCTGATTATGATTTCTAAGCTTGATTGCCAATCTCATCTAAAGATTTCCTACAGCAGTGGGAAATACTCTCTGTGGGTAGGGCCCAACCCAGCTTCCCTGAGGACAAAATAATTTTCTGCCACTGAAGATTGGTTACAATGCTAATGCATACTAAAAGCTGACCTGGATAACCTACCCCTCTACTGTGCCTTGTATTTGTAACTCGTCTTACATTTCTTATCATTAATTGCAGTGCATGCAAAGGATGCCTTGATGCAGGCACAGCACTGCAAACAGAAGTAATCAGAAATGAGGTTTGCACGTGGAAGAACAGCTGGCGCAGATGGTGGCTCTGCGGATGGCACCACAAATACAACATCCATCTGGGAGCAGAGCTGGATGAATGTAGCTTAATGGGATTTCTGAATATTTTTGTGAAACCTGCTGAGTTTCACACTAGTGTCCCTGAGGGCCCCTATATCCCTTTGTTCACTGAAGAGTAAAACTGGAAGGTTTTCTCATTATTCTTGTAAAAGACCTGCACAGTTGCAATAGTTCAGGGATAATCCAAAGGGCCTTCCTCTACGCACACATATAGAGTGATTTGATGACCACATAATATGCTATGAATATACAATACTTATTCACAATCAGTCACAGAAAATTTACTTGTCTAAATTGATGGCACCAGCAATTCCTCAATAATTAGGAATAGCAAATGTACAATAATAGTTGTGGTTTGAGAAGAGATTATTCATACACAGATATTGTAGCTCTGTCTAGTAATCGGGTGAAAGTTCAAATTCAGTTTATTCTCAGATTGTTTACCCCTGGCTTTAGAGCCTATGAACCTGAAGACCACAACTCCTATGTAGACCTCATCATAGCCACAACTTTCTAGTCAACTCTAAGAAAAAAACTACAGAGGACAAATCTTCAAAAAATCAAATTCTCCCTGTTTGATGGGTACTCTATGTCATTACGCTGACTCGCCTTTGAGAACTCTGCAAGGACATATCATATATCTTCATTAATATCTGACACTTTTTCGCATGACAGTCTCCAAGGCAAGGTAGAAGGATACGGTGGGCAAGAATGCCACTAAGTGGGAAACAGTGTTAAGGGAATGGTTACCAGTGGGTCAGTACCAAAGTAGAAGCCTGGGCTCCTGGGTGGTGTTACAGTCAAGACTTTCATTCATTGTGTGGAAGTGTAATAATCATATTCTTTTCCACTTTCAAATGAAACGGAGGAGCAGAGGTCATGGAGGACATGACCATGACAATATCTCATCACAGTATCTTTAGACACCACTTTCCTAAACCATGTCTCTATATGCCTCAGCTTTGTTTAGATCCGGTCATTATTGCTGAGCAGCACCTTCCTGGAAAGGATTTCAATTCAAATCATATTCAGTTTGGTTTGAAACAGATTTTATTCAATAGAGATGGATACAGGTTACTATATTTTAGGCTAGAGAACTCACCAACTGACTGTAAGTTCTACAAGAGACTATGCAGATTATCGTGGTTCATAAATCAGACGTATCAACAGTAACACCTATTCTGAAAAAAAGCAAAGCATCTCACTGAATGTGTAAGCAAGACACATATGACACATGAAGTAACCCTCTGGCTTTACTCAACTCTTCTTCAAGGGCCAACTTGAACCCCCACTTTTAAAAAGGTGCTGAACAGCTGAGACACCATGCAAACAACAAAAGTTGCCGGAAGTTTAGAAAAAATAACCTTCAAAGAGGGAAATGGGGTTATTCAGTGTACCAAAAAAAAAGCCAAAGAGAAAGACAGAGTAAGTATTTTAACATGTAAAAAACAGCTACAAAGAGGAAGGATATAAACTCTTTTGCCATAGGCAAAGAAGTTACAGGCTTGAATTACACCAAATGTAGCTGAGATTTGGCTGGGAAAAACTTTCTGATAGTAAAGATGATGAAGTATGGAAAGGGAATGTTGCAGAATCTCTTGCTCAGAGGTTTGTAACAGCAAATAAATTAAACAAGAACCTGGTATAAATGGCTTGGGCACCATCTGGACGACAGAATAGACGAGTTCTTACTTGAATCTGTTTTCTGTGATCTTACACTCCTTTTGCAGAAGCAAACAAACCTATTCCTTTCGTTAAAGTAAAATAAAAAAACAAACCCTGCTATTGTTTTCCAGAACACATGGGATATTAATGGAGTAACATGATGTCGGTGGTGTTCTTCAACTCTATTTCTAGGCATATTGACTTTAAGACAGAACCTGCTTTGGTTCATCCTGATGATTAGCAAAGTGGAGCAAATTTAAACCTGATGGAAATTTACTTTCTTGACGTCAATGGATCCAGATTCATGTACATTGGATCTAAAATTGGCACTGAGGGCATGAGTGCATTGACTTTCTTAATTTAAAAAAAATCATTGCTAGTTCCACGGGGACAAGCCCACCCATTCATTGTTCTTTGGGTAACCCACCCATCCATTCTCCTATCTGATCCCATTTGTTCTATTTTAACTTCCTTATCTTCTGTATTTCCTTCTTGAATTCTAATATTTATTTTAAACTATAAAAGCTAATAAGATCTGCCAAAAACTTAAAATTCAAAACTAGAGATTACAGGTGATTATAATGTTATCTGAATTTTTATCTAACTGTTGGCAAGTACTCCACAGTTACTACTGAAAACTTCAGTAACTGAATTTATTAAGCCTATAATAAACAAAATAGGTAAGTTTAAAATGAAAACATTAAACATTTTTACATTGAAGAATTAATTACTATCAATATTTTAATAAGATGTAAAATAAAAGTGAACCCTCCGCGTTGGAATGCCTTTTCATTATTACATAGAAATAATCAGTTATGCGTGTGCTCATGTATTTCTAAATGCAGTAAATGTGAAATAAATGCAACAAAATGCCAGATTAAATGCCATTGTTGAAAACTGGATCATTGCATACAAAAATAATAAAAGACACATTCGCCAGATTTTAGTTTCATGAACATACTCCATCTCCTGTGGCTTGACGACTAACAGTTCCAACTGAACCACCCTAATTGAATCAGCTGTATTGTGTTACTGCGCTTACAGTGCACCATGCCTTTCGTGAGTGAACTGTTTTTCTGATACAAGCAAACACATTTTATTCAGCACTTGTAATGTGCTAAGATCATGCATATGGCCAGCTTTGATGGCTTATCTAGCAAGCAATAGTTTAATTGCTTGCAATCATTCTTTTCATCCTAAGATAAATACTAGGTATATTGGCTTTTGCATCACAGGCTGGAGCTATAGACAATGTTATATTTATGACTAATAAAATTTGATACACACTCACTGAGCTGAAAAAAAGGATTTTACTAGTGTAGGACATCAACCAATGAATATTGAGATGCAAGTGATGTGAAACCTCTGGCAAAGACAGTTCTGAACCTCCTTGGGACACTGTCATTACAAAGATCGTCACCATCAGAGGCTGACTAAAATACTGTGGACCCCGACAGACACCTGTTCTCTATTCCTTGGTCAAAGAGCTCTCTCTTTCCTTTGGTGACAACAGATTGCTATTTTGGACAATAACAAACAATACCAGCATCTTTTAAAGGAATTATCAGGACTACATGAACAAAGTCAACAGGTTGTGATTTAATAACAGATTTTAAAAGAATTCCCATATGTAGCAGTGGAAGGTATCGAGTTTTAAATTTAACTTGTGAATCTACTTTTTCTACTGTGTAAGCCTTCTGTCCTTTGAATCAGCATAAATAATATGCAGTATATTGTATTCCTTACAGTTTTCTAAATCTCTCATGGTATCTGAGGAACCAGTTACTCTAAATATAGGAAAATGCCATCAACAACCTCCTTTAAGAATGACTAGGAAATTGTTGGATTTCCTAATGGCAACCACTATCTTTTTTGTTACTGACAATTACAGTGTCTTAATATGATCACAGGTTGTTATAAAGTGTGATGGTATAGTTCCTTACATGAATATAACAGGACGCAACATAATTTTAAAATAATGCCACTAGAATCCCTCCACACAGGGTCAATCGGTCTTGGTTGCTGTTGTACTCCAGGGCTACACTGCCACCTTGCACAGGGATTGATGTTTTAATTATGGCCTTACTTGGAGATTATTTCACAGAGAACTTACACTGCTACTGCAAACTAACTATATAGATATATTTTTCTGAATCATCAAATTAGTGTAGGAGACTGAGTCCCAGTTTGAAAATGGACTTGTGAATTTTTGGCCCAGATTCCACCTACATGATCTTGGAAAGGATGGGATTTGGAGAAAAAGGAGAGAAATGAGATAGGGAGAAGAGGTAGGGGTCAGAAGATTGCAAGTCATGATAGAGGAATTGCTAGAACATAGTCTACTAAGATGGAAAAAAGAATAGCTTGAAATACTGTGCAAGTATAAGTAGATAGTACTGTAACAATTTATGGGT
Organism: Calonectris borealis; assembly: GCF_964195595.1. NCBI lineage: Eukaryota > Metazoa > Chordata > Aves > Procellariiformes > Procellariidae > Calonectris > Calonectris borealis. The sequence goes on from NC_134314.1 coordinate 86,544,726, forward strand.
AGCTACCAAGACCCATGGTAATGCAGTAATGGGAAACAGATAGATTCTCTTTTACTTCTCTGTACACCTTTATCCAAAATGTCAGTGTGCATCATGCAAACTTCATTGCTAATATTTTTTATTAATTTTTGTGTATATATGATGTGCTATTAAAAACAATAACTATGCAGATTGATATTGTGCAATTCAGAGCTTTTCTTGGAGGAAGCACCTGAAGTCTGTGTGACAAATAAATGACTTTCCACCCAATGCTCATGGTTTCTGCCACTTACTTAGGCCTCAGGAACTGAAATTTGAAATGTATGCTGCAGTCAGCATCTAGTTATCTATATGAAAATAATGAGATAGACAGACTGACAGAGAGACAGACAGACAGTAACCGAACTATTTCCAACAGCAAATATTGAGAAACTGTGGAGCAGACAACAGGTTTCTAACTACACAAGTCACTGGGATGTGAAAGAATAAAATTAAAGCCCCTGCTCTGAATTATTAAGTTAGATTTTCCTTATTTGACTATTCTAAATGAATCCAGAGCTTCCCATTTTCACAGGAGTGGAGCTTTTGTCAAAATTAATACAGATCCAATGAAACACTGTTTTATCTGAACAGCCATAGAAGTATAAAGGTTAAATCTTATCTTTTCTTCTTCTCAAAACTTGTAAATCCTTTAAGACTGGAACATACACCTGTCCTTATCCTTGACTGGCTTGATTGGGTACGGACGATAGTGAGTAGCTTTTTAATGAATGTTATTTCCCTGTTTCTTTCAAAATTTCTGAAGCCCATCTCTCAGACACCACTCTTGAAAAAGTATTTTCTAATCAGTGCCAGCCTGGACCACTTTACTAATGCTGGTGATTTTCTTGATTTTCTTACAGCAACTCCCAAGACTTTGATAAAGTTTAACTTCTTCCATTCTCTATTTTCAATCACTGTAGTGGAATAAATTTAATGCTTTGCTATACTGAAATATTCTTTGCTGTTCTATCATCTTTGTGCAAAACAAGATTCTAAATGATTAGTTTGACTGTATTACAGCAAGTTTTTAAATTTTAACAGTGGTATTACTTGTGGGACAAACAATATTATTGTTTTATAAAACTGCTAAATTATTAAATATTTTATGTGTTATAAGAACATACATTCTTAGGCAAACAGTAGTATAGACTAATTATTTTAATATAACTTTGATTTGTAAGATTTGTGCCAATACATACACATAATTTGGTTGGTCAAAAGTCCTTTCACTCTTTCATTAAGCAGTCGTAACAGATCTGAAATGCACAAAAAGCACAAGTGTTGCTCTACTTTACAGTTACTCCTCATTTTATAGTTATGCTCTATTTAGTTCACAAAAATGCCCCTAATTCATGAGCAATGCAACAAGTGAAGGAGATTGCCTATTAAATTACAGGCCAATTCTCACTGCTCATGGAGAAAGGCCTTTATAATCCTGCCATGAACCTGTAGCTAAAGGTTTTACTGTCAGATGGGAATTCCGTTTGCGGCATGCTCTGCACAGTTGTCCCTCAAAGCTGTCAGAGGAGGCTGCTAAGAGGGAAAAAACATAAGGAAGAAGACATGTACTTGTTCTCAATTGACATGGAATCCATAAAGACCCTGGCAAAGTTTCTGGACTGTTTCACTGTATGTTGAAGTCAAGTTCTGGCCCTATATGTATATGGGCCCTTCTATGTATAAAGAAATCATAAGCAGGCTTTCTGAAATGCATGTATTCCCTACACATTGCCCTAGCTGGAAAAAGGAAATAACAAAGAGTCTGTTTTGAAATCTTTGCAAGCTGATCTTGATTATTTTATTACACAAAAGCCAGAGGGTATCTGGGACACGTGTATACAACTTTCTTTACATAGAGTCTTCTTTTGGAATAAAAAAAAAAAAAAGGTGATGATATGCACAACTTCTACTTATCTTATGGGAGCACCGTTAGGAACATCCCATAACACAAGAGAATACGACTAGCAGTAAAAATATAAAAATATGAGGTTAGCAAGTGATTGCCTTTTCAGTGGAACTGACTTACAAAGGTGTCATTTCTTAGAAGGGCCCATATCCTATTTCAAAAATGATTTGGGTTCTTGGGAGCCAGCATCTTGCTGCACATTAAAACTAACTCCCTTTACACATTGTGAAAATGTTATTCTGTACGTTTGTGGCATATTGCTACCCCTTTCCACCAGACTAGTTCATCAAAATGAATTTCTTTGTGTTCTTTCTGTATGGAAGAACTTGATAGTGGGGCCAGATATTTCTTTGCACACATTCTTTGTAAATAAAAAGGATTACGTCAAAGTCTGGTTCCTCTGAATGCAACAGGAATCAAACAAGAAGGGAAAGTGTTTACTCCCTATTCCAGTATTTTATAATACATATTATTCAAAGACTCTCTCTGAGATTCATTTCAGGTCATACTTTAAGCTCTTTTTTGGCTATCCACTGCTTTTTGCTGCTTTTTTTGCTGTCTCTGCTGTTTCTCTCAGACACAAACACACTGCTGTAATCCAATTGATATCTCACCCCACCTCTGTTAGCAGAACTTCAGGATCCCTTTATGGTCCATGGCTTAAGTTCTGCTGCATACTATGATACATAATCTATCTTGGCAATCCAATCATATTGTTTTGGATTAGTATTCCATGGAAAATACAATTTTCTAATTTCTCTGAATGAAAGGCTGCCAAATCCTGTTTACATTTTATTTTCTCATACCTTAACTGTGTGTTTTATGCATTAACGGTAAGCCTTTTCAACTAAAAAATTCTGAGGAATTTATCTCATCTTTAACATTTACTCACTGTGGTCAGAAGTAGAGACGACTGATTGATTGCAAATACCCTACATACTGCTATTTTCAGGAGGTCCTCAGTAACACATCCCATTAGTGATAGCTCAACCTATCTGGATGGCTGAAATCGTCTACTTTATCTTCCTGAAAGGCTGGGAGTCAGTGCACAATGGAAGGCGGTGAGAGGGATCCCAGCCATACTGAAAGTCTGTACAGTTCTACTGAAGCAAATGAAGAAGTCTGAGTTTCTGAAAAGGCAGAACAGGTCTGAGGTTTTTGTATTTCCCTAACCGGGTAAGTGATATTCACCCCCAGAAGTGCAAGGCATGTTAGGGATTTCCCTATTCGTAACAGCGATGGTATAAAGCCTGATATAATTACCTCTTCCTGAAGCATCTCAGGAATTTCAAACTTGAAAATGACCAAGCTGGGTAAAAGTGTGTACCATTCACTAGAATGATACCCAAAAAAACCACACCAAAACCAATCAATCAAACAAAAATCCCTTTTGAGTCAACATCAGCAAAAATTGAATCTTAACTAATATGGAAATAAATTGACTTTGAAAGAACTTATTGGATGACACACTGAGAAAAGATCAGACAAATATGTGGTGAATGTTATACTGACATTTAGGCTTAAACTCCATTTAAGCAATTACTTCAGAAGCGCTGCTTCTAAATAGGTAATTTATATGTGTCAAATATATCTACCTGTCTCTGGCTTACTATAATCAAAAGTTTGATTTTTCAAGTCAGAGGAGAAATAACACATGGTAAGGGAATATGAGGAAGAGTGGAATCTCCAAATGTAGATTTTATACCTGTCCTTCATTTCACTTGGGTTTAGGAAAAGCTAATGTTTATTTTCAGATTATTTCCTGGGGAGAATTGAGCAAATATAAAGCCACATTCTTTTCCTGGTGCAACTACTCAAATTCACACCAAAATTAAAAGATTCTGTTTATAACAGCAGATAATTTCACCCCAAATATTTGCTCAAAATCAGTGCATGTCCTGAGTGGTTCATAACATATCTTATTCTACTGCAGCAAATCTGCTGTGAGTCAGTAAGCCTTATCCTGCAAATAAGATGAATCCCACAAAAGTAAGATGACCTTTTTCAGACTGCTTCTCATCTTGCTGGCAAGAAATGTACAAATTCCAGCTCATTAAGTCTTCCATTGTCCACATGGATCATCCTGGAATGAATTTATTCCTCCTGTCAAGGGTACACTTCAGAAGGATAACTTCTACTGTGTTTCTCCAACTATAACAGGGCATCCACAAAACTGGGGTTTTACTCCAATTCTGTCAGAATCCTCCCACCGCTCCTTTAACAGCACCTTTTTTAAACCATAGTGCTTATGAAAGGATTATGCAGCAATGGAGTTTCCAAGACATGTATGTGGTGGTATTAATAAATCAGGGCCCAAATTTTTATAATGCTTTTCTCATTCACAGTTATGAAGTCTCTCCGATGCTTTTAATTTACATTTAAATCTTGCAAGAACCTGTTGTTTAAAAAAAGATGTAAGGCAATTCATATTTTAATTCACTATGAACTAATCGCCTTAAAAAGTCATGATGGGAATCGATATTTCATATACTTAAGATACATATGCTCTGTTAAGCATTAAGTGCATGTTGCTAGCTTGGTGTTAGTCTTATCTGGAAGACTGCCAGTGAAGCTGAAACTAGCATTTTGACATATTCAGAATGGCAGGAAAACTCTTAATGAATAATTACTTCTACAGAATTGTTTACATTCAGAAGTTTTAACCAAATCTAATGCTTGCTTTAAGTAGAACCACATTTGTCTTAGCATGCTGTTAAAGTGCAGATAAATCATAATTTACCTTTGCTGCGTATCCTAATGCAATCTATTAAGGAAATAGTTCTTTTAATAACAAGTCTTCAGGAAACAGAGAGCTCAATCGCACATAAAGAGACAATAAGATTACTGTTAATACACTTTTAACCTCTTAATAACTCATTCTGATTAGCACACAGAGCTGAAAGGCCAGTGGTCATTTTCCTACAAGCCCCCTTTATGGACTGACAGTTTTGTCACCCCAAAAAACAAACCCACAGGCCAGAAATGACCTGGTGTCCCACCTTGCTCCCTTGTCCCCCGGGGAGCAGGGCTGGGCCCTGAGCATGTCACTCTGGGTAGCTGCCCATACGGTGAGGTCGGAGGCACCAAGCACCATAAGGCTCGTTTGAGCAGAGGTGTTTTACTTTGCAATTGGGGCAGCTGTAGACAGTTTGCATCGTTGAATCACTTGGAGGTAACTCAGTAATAATTCAACACTTCTGTCTGAAATACCACCCCCTAAAATCCCTTCTTCTACCTTTATCCACACTGCTGGTCTCAATGGAAAATTTATTTACTTCTTCCATGCCCATCCCCATCTTTATCAAACGTCTCAACTTTTCTGAGAACTTTGACAGCCATAGCGAATATTTTTCTAATTAACAGAAATATTTTTTAAAAGGAAAAAAGGACACCATTCCAATATTTACCTGTGGTTCAAAACATTCAAGAAAGTATAAAATACAAAACTCAGAAGATAAATGGACACTTTCATGGCTTTCAAAAATTACAGAATTTTAATATTTTGAAAATATTTAATAAACCTTTTTTTATTTTGGAGGCAGCTTTTGATAAAACATCTGTTAGTGCAGTCAAGGAGGTGCTAACTTAATAGAAATATATAGTGTGATGAGGCTATTCCTATTTGGTCTTAAAGTTGAAAAAAGGCATTATACCTGATGATACAAAGAATTCTAACCTTCACACTGAGCTCAAATTGTTTACCCCTGAACAGTTACAAGGGATTGAAAGTTTACAGTCAAAACATTTATTTGCTTTACCAGAACAGGTTTATAATATGCTACTGGCAAGCAGGAGACTGTTCAAAGTTTAAATGATGGATCAATGTGGAAAAATATTGATAATCTGAAGTGATCAGACCTCTGACATCTGTAAAATTCAGGAACAAACTTCCTCTTAGGACTGACAGTGCCTTTCGCTTCTGGTCTCCGGACAGTGCCAAACTGGACCCAGTGCCAAACAAGTGATGTCTCTGAGGATTCCTTCATGAAGCCTTAGCCACAGTTGCAAACGCAAGCTGTGTGCATTTATTTCCAACTTTCAGAAAGTTTGATCTCACCTTTCATGTTAGCAATGTCCATGGGTGAAAGGAAGCTGCTGTTTTTCACAGGAGTTTGTTAGATTCAGGAGTACAAGCCAGTAGTCACTGTATTTTAATCTTCCACTTTCTTTTCTTTTTCGTTTCAGGTAACTTGGTTAAACCATTGATAGCTCACAGGAAACCCTGAGGTTTGTTTCGGAAGAGCAAACAATTTTCTAATCTCCTTCTGATTTATTATCTGACTGGTTGCTGGCTGCTGAATAGCCAGCAAGCACACACATTAGTATCTCACTAACAAAACAAAAACAAAACCAAAAAAGACACTTTTGACATCTGAGGAAGGCATATGCAGATTTTTACAGCTCTTTTTTTTAGATGTACCTGCACAACTCAGGACTTCGAACTTGCTTCCAGGAAAAGGATGCATTCATTAAATATACCCTAGGACATCTTCAATCATAGACCACATACTGAACAAGGTCACACTTTGTTCTGGCTTTCAGCGTGTTCCACCCATATTTTGCTGAAGGGTTTTGATTTTAGTCAGCGTTGGCTGTACAAGCCATGTTTGACTGGTGGCATCCTCAGTCTCTCTCTGTCTTTCAAGCAATAAAGCTCCAAAAGCATTATAGACTGCAATTAGTTTGGAAACTAGGACTCAACAGAGTCAATTTCCAGCTTTCTGTTATTATAATGACTATCCCTGAGCTGTAGATTTTGAATTTGCTCATTCAAGGTACACCCCACTGTGCAGCTACGCATCCTGGCTAGCTCTGCAGGACACTGACAGCATTTAAGAGCATTTCACAGGACTCTCCATGAACGACCTAGCCACATCAGCCCTTCGTGGTGCCTCTGGGCTTTTGTGGCCTCCACCCCACATGTGGGCCCCCAGCACAACCCCAGGCCCATCAGCCCTCACACTGCCACGGGGACATCACACACACCCTGTTGTGTCTTCACATGAGGCATTCTGAAATAAGCCACCAAAAACAAGGGACAAGGCTGTGGCTGCTGAGTGTAGGCTGCAGCTAGTACTGGGAGCCATCCAGGAAAACTAAACCCTAAGGAAGCCTGTGATTAGCTGAAATATTACAGCATTTTACAAAGAAGTTTGGAGGAGGGTAACTGCTTCTTCAGCTGTTCAGCTCTGTAACACTCTCTGCATCCTCAAGAAATGGCACCAGCAAACTCCTACAACTGAACTTTTCAAGGTGTCATATGGACTCCAGGAACTTCGTCTTTATGACAAACACTACCTCCATATCCATGACAAACAGCAAAAGCTGATCATGTGCTGTTTGTGCAATCAAAAGCATAGATAGGACCAAAAGCACATAGAAAAACAACAAAGTAAAATTAAGCTTTGGTTAAAAATTAAATAGCTATATATACACCTAGTAAAAACATGCAGACAAACATATATATTATATGATAAAAGCTCTAGGTAAGAAGAAAAAGCTTAGAGTTTAAAAAATAACCAAGAGAACATTTAGACATGTCTAAGTGTAGAACTTGCTTCTGTATCACAGGATGCTCTTGCTCCCAGCTTTAACTTCTTCATGGTTGATCACTTCACCTCAACTCAGGCCATACACTTGAGGAGAACATCTTGTTTTTATCTGAATGAGTATTCACAGAAGCCACTTGTTACAATCTTCTCATAGGGGGTATTTGAAAAAAAAAAAAAGGAGTATGCTTAAAAAATTAGGCAGAAGCATTCATGTTGTAGTGCTCACATACTTTTCCTGTGAAGAGATGATAAACACATGAATATGGTTACCATTATCCAACACTGTTTAAATAGCAAAACACTACAAAAATTGTTTCCAGTGAATGTTTGCACATTTTTATAAGTTTATTTACTAAAGACTAGAAGTAAGTCATATTCTGCTCAGGGATATTACACAAGCAGCAAGGATATCTAAGTGAACTGAAAATACTAGTTATAAACTATCTATTCAACTTTTCTTCTCAAATACTGGCAAGCAGAGCTCTGAACTACTGGATTTAGGCTTCCTTTCCTCTTCAGTGGACTATAAAATAACCCCAAGGTTAAGCAGCAGAGCGAAAGACTTGTAGTCCTCCCGCATCTTCATCCAACATCAATCTTGAACACGTATCACACCAGGAAAAACTGCTACTATTGCAGCAGGTTGAGAGGTTTTTTTCCTTTTTACAAAGTTGTTTGGAAATGCTGAATTCTCAAATCTGAAACTTTTGTGGAGGAACACACCAGCATAACTTTAACTGAGTCTGCCATGAAATTGCAGGCCAACGTGGAAGTGACAGATGCCAGAACAAAAGACAAGCAGACTTGGAAGGTGATTTCTGAGATGTGAAGTTTTTGGGACATTGAAAGTAAGAACTGGCTGATACTGTCACCCCTCTCCTGTGCAAAGAACAAAGGTCTGCTTTTTTCCCACAGGTGGGCATATTTCTCACTATCTTTGGAGGTGCTCCCCAAATTCTAAAAAGTAGTTGCCATTTCCTGACGATTAAAAAAGGAGGAAATAGCTGTTCCTTAACTCTTTTCTTTCATGCTTGGATGAGTAACCCTTGTACTCATCTGTTTACCACCTGCAGCTTTTCAGGAAACCTTTGCTCATTTTTAGATACTCTTATTTTCTATAATGTCCTTCTTAGAAGAATATACTTCCTTTCTTACGTATTCACTGCATAATAAACTTTTGCCATTCAAAGAGGGTTTTTTCCTGAACAGAGAACACAGTTTCTATATAAATGCTGAGTAATAAAGATCTTTACATGTAAAGTTTAGGGATTATGAAATGATTATAAAACTACCATAAAGTTTACTTTCCTGTTGTCGGCCGAAGGATGCTTTGGAACATTTTTGTTCACTTGTTCTCTCAGTAAAGCTGGTGTCACTTCACTTCAGGGAGGAAGACAATTCCTGCTTTCTCCACTTTCAGCTTGGCTTCTCTGATTTGGGTTCATGTATTTTGGTTAAATGAGAAAAGATGACGACTGTGCTTGGAGGTCTTTTCCAATTTGTTAAGATGATATACGGAACAGTAGTGTAGTCTTCATTCTCAGTCTATAGACCAGATGTAGCAAACAGAAATGCACACTTTTTCTGTAGTGTTATTTCTGGCTCAGTTAAACTTCATATGGTCATGATTATCCAGTTTGCTATACAACGAAGCCATCATCAAGCAGAATAGATCAGAGTAATATAGTAATTAATACACAGGTAATTTACACGATATATGATATAGCATGACAAGGAGAGAAAGAATACCTCTAGGTGGCATAACATGATGACTTTTCCTGGCATGCAAAGCCAGTTGATAGGAACCAGAAGTGATTACCTTGCCAAGAAGCATTTAGAAATAATGTGAAACGCTGACAATTAATATTATTTTCCAAAGTTAAGAAAATACTCACTGAATTGCCTAACATAAGATAATTCTTTAGTTTATGAATGTTTCTGTAACTGAAATTCCAGAATTGTCAAAAGATGTCAATATTTAAAAGCAAAAAAATTCATAGGATAAAATAATTAAAAAAAAAGGTAATACAGGAAAGTCTTTGTAGACCACAGTATGTTATGTTCATTCCATATCACTAAAAATATGGTAGAGAAAATATCTGGTACAGAAATTACACATGGATTCCTGAATGGCTTTTTGCTGAGGCTGGATATGTGAGTGGTAGCAACTGAGAACGGCTGCTGTTGCTTGGAAAGCTGCCTGTACAAATGGTGTGTCCTCTCCTGTCCCAGCAGTTCATTGTGATGCACTGTCAAGGTTTGCAGTTTCTGCCAGAGAAACCAGCCAAGAATCAGAAAGACTTCTCCTCCTGTGCCCTCTCTGTATCTTCTGCGCATAAACCAGAATGTCCACGCACTCACCTACGAGATTCCTTACTATGTGATTACTTTTCTAGGCTTCTTTTAAGGTGTTCCACAGTTTTCCCATGATCCATGTTGGCCACAAGCCATGTGTTTTTATTAATATGGTGCCGAGCCAATGCTAATATTCTTTTCCTCTCCAGCAGGTTTTATTAGATTGGGCTAACCTTAGTTACACAGCTTCCGATTCAAATCTGGCTCACAATTAGGTGCTTTAGAAAGAGGATTAAGTTCTTACATAGCTATCTGCAAAATTTCATTTAACTGTAGTCTCCATTGAAATACAAGGTAACAGTACTTTACTGGCTCTAGTGTTGAAATTTTTTAACTGAAATCAAGTACTTACAATTTAAAAGCAGAGAATTTTCACAGTAATCTGTCATTTTAAGAAAGAGGTCTAAACTCTATTTTGAGAGTTTTTGAGGCAGAGCTGGCTGACTATTCACAAAAGAGAATGTAAATGTCATAAAACATGATATCCCACTCAGAATAGAATTAAAGTCCCATATTCTTCTTCCCTATACCAAAATGTGTCCTTTCCTGAGCTACCATATATGCTGTACTTTTTTTTTTTTTTTATGTACTTCATAACTGCAGCTAGTTACTAGCTGCTTCTGATGCTTCTGCTTTCCCTGCATACGCTCTGTAGGAAACATCTATAGGAAAAGCTCTTGAATTCAAACTCAAAATAATTTATCTAAGAGCAGCTGAATATGTATATAAAAGTCCACTGAACCACACTTAGATCACAATGTTGAAAGTGATTTTAAGTGAAGGAAGAGTTTTGATAGTTCTTTGAAAGCCCGATTACCTAGGGATTTCATCATGAAAGCTGATCAACTTGAGGGTTCCCCTCATGACTGCAGTGAGTATCTATCCACAGGCAGTGATTTAATTAAGATTTCAGTTCATTAAGTTGGTGTTTGTATTGAAAATAAAATTATTATTTTCCACTTATCCACTTTTTTTCTCACATTTTTAGTTCTAATTTTCTAAACTCTTCTTACCTCATCATCAGAGTTTAATGAGTATGCTAAAATTGGTCATTTTTTGCCCACACTTACTAGAATCCATATCTCCTAAACCTGTCTTGGGCTTCCTTCTCTCCAAGTACTTAAATTGGCTTGACTTGGTTTACTAATTGCCTGATACATCATGACTGTTAAATTGTCCTTTCCAAATGCATCCAAATATATAATTATCTATCTTCAACACATATCCACTTAACAAATACCTTAGTACAGTCATCAGATTTTTTAGGTCTATAATTTCCATAGCACTTTTTAGGGTTTTATCTCTTTTAATAATGGAACTTTATTAGTGTGTTCTCCAGATAACATGAAACTTCTGCTACATTAAAAGATTATTTTAAATTACTGACAGCAGGATGCTTTCTTCCCAATCCCATTAAGGTTAAATTCTCTCACATGCAGAGTCTCTGGGTCACTCAGAATGAATACTGAAGATTTAAATGTTGATAGCCTTGGCTAAGAAACCCCTCAGAATACAGAACATCAGAAAAATTAGCCAAGTTCTGGTTACTTTAGTTTAGTCCAGCACCTCCTAAAGTAATGAAAAATCCCTGTTGACCTCAAAAGATCAAGTTCTCTTTGCATGCAGACTGATGAAAGTTAATTTAGAATAGGAGACTAGGGCAAAATCTGACACTGAGTCTATTAAAGTTGATGTAACCTGAATTCATTTAGTTCTCAAAGACCTACTTACATCCTTACTAACAGATAAACGAGAGAAAAGCAGTATGCATTAACAACATTTTGTGTAGGAGCAGTCTATTTTTGTGTATAGACTCTAACACCCATCAGAGCAGGTGAGGGACATGAGACTGACTTCATTGTGCTTCTTATACCGTAGTGAGGTGATGTGCAGAAAGGTATGTAAATAACGTAACGCTGTGTGGAATTGAGTTTATGCAGGTCTGACTAGTTCGTAGACATTAATATAAAGATACATACACATGGTTATTCACTAAAGCAACATGGCATATTTGTCTTCAGACTGCTTATTTGGTACTAGGCAAACGGTAGTAGAGTTTTCCCCTGTTAGCAAAGAAATTACATGTGTTTATATATATATAAAGAAAATCTGACAGAAGGGAATGTTAAATGTTTGAATTTCACTTCCAAAGGATAAAGTTGTTCATCCATGGGGGAAAGGCAGTTATGTGCAGAGGCGAAGCAGCTCCTGTTGGCTAAGTCTTTGGATGAACCTTTCAGTTTTTGAATTAATAAACATCCTGATCCTTGAAAACCTTTCAAGTCTGAATATTGCCTACTGTATACAAGGTGTAATTGAAACTCCATTTGTCTGAGATTAAACCCAAGGGAAATTGCCTGAAGTTGAGTGCACTAGTCAGTTCAATTTAAAATGGCCTTCTGAAGACAGCATGGGCTTTGTTTGTTTGCTTGTTTATTTTTTAACCTGGCATCTTCCTACCAATTATTTGGTAAAAGTCCTTAATTAAAGGTGGGTGTTATTGTGAGCAGCCAGATTGGTTTCATGAAGAAGCAGAGTTTCTAGGAAACTAGATCAGCGTGGAAGGAAGTGGCACATTTATCTTGTTTTGTGTCAATCTTATTTTTTTCCTTACCAGTAAAGTAGTGGAGTTTCAAAGCCAAACACTGCAGCTTGGGGAAAGAAATGTCAGACACATTTTGCATCACAAATGCAAGGCAAGTAATTGCAACTGCCTTTAGAAAAATCCTAACAGGACACCTGCCTGTGTGTGAAGCGTAGGCGCGTCTCTAACGGCACACAGACATACTGTTTGCAACTTTGCAGGACACCTTATGTAACTTTCATATGTTGCAGAAAGTTAAGAAAAGCATTAAATGACAGTGGGAACAATTCTCTAACATTTTCACTCCCCTCCACAGGACAAAGGACTCCACAAGCTGGAAACCAGTTGATCTGATGCCTGCTTATCCAATAGCAGGAACAACAATGCCCAGAAAATTATCTTAATGGGTTTTTTTCCTTGTGTTTGGGTCGCTACAATTCTATCCCAGCTACATTTACTGGCAAACTTACTAAACAAACAAGGCTGTCCAAACTCTCCATCTTGTATGCTGGCTGAAAGTGGAAGTTTGATTATACACACCCTTGTTGTGGACTGATCATTATCTCTTTGTATATGATTTGTGGGGTGCTATTTTTGTGAGACAAACAGGGCCAACAGAACCACGTGGAAGTACAGTCTGTAGGTTTTCTGTCTTCTGCCAACTAATTGTTAGCAATATATCTAGTGAATGATCTATTGCTTCACTTTAATTGTTGGGAAAATAATGCTTACACCATGTGCACCTTTCAATGGAGAGAAGGAAAAGGAGCCAGAATTAGACAAAGAAATAGATCTTCCACTTCTTTTAGCCATCCGCAAGAAACGTGTATGAAACCATGTATAAAACTTCACTCGAGTCGAATTCTCCGAAGCTGAGATGTAGCAACACTGGTTAGCATGACTGGGAATACTTATGTGCTTTAGATACACCTTCCCAGTTCAGTCACTTATTTCAAATTAATAATAATACTTGAACAGAACTCCTGCTTGGAGCAGAAGAGTGAATATATAGGATATGGGGAGCATCACTCTTGCTCCACAATGCAACTCCTAAGAGTGATTTTTTTCACATTCTTTACCATAAAGCATATTTTTAAACTAGGACATTAATTTAGATGATTTGATTTCACTATGTGAAACCTTGCCATCATGAAACTGCAGATAAGATTGAAGGATGAAAAGGAATACAAAAATAGAATCACTGACCGTGATTGAAGGGTCTGATGCAGAACCATGAAAAACAGCCACAGCTACCATAGAGGTTAAATGCTTCTCAGAAACTTCTTTAAACACTTATAAAAATTCACTGGTGCCTTGGGCCAGATCTTAAAATTATACCATGTATTAATCTGTGTACCTCAAATTTTAGATGAGATTTGTCATGCTCATTACCAGTGCAGGATTGATTTTTTTTTTTCCTACCACAATACTGCATATCCTGATCTTTGTAGTTTTCCAGAAAGTCATTCCTGGGAGACTAGATCCAGGGAAAGCTAAAGGAGAGCTCTGCGTGCTTCTTCATATACATAGCTAGGTCTCAAAGAGCAAATAATCTGAGGGATCATCTGTGGATGGGATTCAAAACCACTCTAATACCAGCCACAAGAGTTCTGCCAAAGCAGCTATATTGTGCCCATATTTAGGGAGAAAAGCAAACAGGGCTAAGAGCTGTTCTCCTATGTTTTGCATCTGACAGAGCTGTTCCGTGTCAACGTGGCCAAAAAGACCATGGTTTTGGGAAAAATTCGTTGTTGAACTCAGTCCAGAAAAACAACGTGAGGACCATTTCCCAAGCAGGGAATGGCTCAGGGGCACTTTCAAATGGGGACAAAAATCCAGGCCAGACTGGGAGTTCAACTGAGTTTTGTATTTGCTTGCCCCTGGGCCACAAACAGATGATTAAAAAGCCAGAGCCGCATCCTTGTAACCATTGCTGTGACCTGGACCAGGAGGGAGGAGGCTGAGCTCTCTCCTGTTTCTGGACCTTGCCTCTGCTGGGTGACACCCGGTCTGTGGTCCCCAGCTTACGAACCTGGCTTGCTCTGGGCGTGTTTTGCAAGACAGCAAGATTGTCACCCTCGGGACTTGCTCCTCTGTCTTACAGTTTGTTCCATTCAGTTTTTTATATAGTCAGGCCCTCTTCTAGCATGTCTACCAATGGAAATAATTTTAACCCCCAGTACCATCTTCGTAACAATTTTACAATATTTATCAGGAAGATAATATTATTGGGTAGGCATCCCAACTCTTGCACATCAGTGCAGTTGAACTGTTGTGATTAGAGTCTGTCCTGAAAAGAGTATGATATATATTCGATTACAAATAGCAATTTTAATGTTAAAATGAAAACTTTACATTTCATCAAGCATAATAATTTATTATTCAACAACTACTGATTAGCAAAATATTAAAAAGACAGTGTAATCATAAAGTATAATCATAAAAAAAAAACCTATGAAAAAGTCATGGAAAAGCAGCAGTGGCTAATCCATCTAACCAGATACTCTCTGTTTTGTGTGATGAATTGGAAGAAAACAGAGAGAGGAAAATATTAAACTTCACATTGAACTGTACTGCTCAACTATTAAATGGAGCTATCGTTCTATTTTTATACACTTTCAGAGAATGTTAAAGTTATTACAGTTGCAGATGACTAGTTTGAAAGGGAGGATGACGTGGGTAACAATTTCGCGTAGAATAATTGCACTTCAAAACTTTGTAATGGAAGTTCCCCATGCATTTATAAACGTACCTGCAGAGCAAAAATATGTATGCTTTCCACTTTACCAGAAAGCTGAAATTTTACATGCACAACCTATTTACATTTCAAAATCAGTCTTACATACTGAAATGGTACTTTGAGGGTATATTTTATAAAGTAGATTGATGGCCCTCCTGGGGAGACAGTAACACTGGAATTCAAATTTACAATTACAAATTTACAAATTTGTAATTTACAAATTCAAATTACAATTGCTGTGTAAGAATAACCAAAAATTTCCTGGCTATAATTTTCAATTCACACAAGTGGAATTGACTGGACCCTAAACTCTGAGTTGCCACTGGTGGGCTACACAGTCTCTGTCTGCAGTCTGGTGAGGAGAGAAGTTGATTGCAATAGTTGTAACAGAATTACTGAAAATATTACTGTAATTATGGCAAAATAATAGCGATCTCAGTATTAATATGATTCTGTTTTTGCAACGGTAAGCAGTCACAAAAGAAAAATGCTCATGGGTTGCTGTAAAATGCCCTCCAGCCCTTCCTAAATCTGCCTGATGTTTGGATAATTCGCCAAGCTGCAATTTGCCCTTTGTGGTGGAGAGGTGTCCCCGCTCAGAGGACCGGAGGTGCAAAGGCACTTGGGGCTCGCAGGGGAGGCATGGGAGGCACCGTCCTTGGAGGAGGGAGCGTGGGACTTGGGGACTCGGGACTCATCTTCCCAGCGCTGGGGCTGGGAGGCTGCGAGCTTTGGGAATACACAGCCCGAACAGCTGGTCGATCCTGCCGCGCCGCCGCTCAGGAGAAAACTTTGCATTGTTTCAGAAAGATCTGGTCCTGTTTTTCCAAAGAAAATCTTTTAATAAATTACCTTTTTGTGGAAAGTGTAAACATTTTCAGTCCTCATTCCCACTGAAAACAAAAGCTTCAAAATATTGGAATTTCACCCGGAATGAAAGGTCCAAGCTTCAGTAAGCAGTTGCTTTTGTTTGTCTTTTGTTTAATCTCTCCTTTGTTTTGGATTTCTTTTTCATACTGTTTCATATAACATCATGAGCTGGACAGTTGTTTCTTGGGCAGCTTGACAGAGAGGTTCTGCAGAGAAATTTCTTTATTTATCAGTTGGATTTTCAAAGTATTGGATGTTTTGCATTAACCCAGAAATTACAATCATAAAATGAAAAATGTATTTTAAGCTATTAAATGTATTCTAAAATACTAGCTAGGGGGAAAAAAAAAGTGGTTTTAAGTTTATTTTCAGCTTAACAATGTCTTGTCCCAAATTTACGTTTTCTCATTTCTCATGTCTGTTTAAACATGAACATGGAGTTCTTCAGACATGAAGACCGATCCAGATGATGGGAGACAAGAATGTCCCTTGCATGTTCCTTTCCCAAAATGGGCAGCTGTCACCTTAGCATCAGTTAGACCTATCTCTGACACGCAAAGGTGTTGGGAAACAATATATATGTACATTTTAAGTTCTTGAACTTCCTCTAGCTGCCTCACTGCTGCTGTCAGTGAACATATCCACGGTGATAGTGTGGTCAAACAGGCTAATTAGCCCTCCTTGGGATTTAGGCCACAGTATTAGCCACGGTGTCTTTCTCATACACAAATATTTCCATCCCTACTGCAAAACAACAGTGCAAAACCGAAAATATGAAAGCTGGGTTAGCAGCAAGCACAAGCTCTGGTGCTGTGACATTTAAATCTTCATCAAAGCCGCCACAGACCAAGCTGACCTTTTGTTAACAAGAGCTAGCCCCTTGTGCTGTTGGAACAAAGGTTTGCTTTAACAATTTACTCTTCAAAAGTGTAAAACATTTAATGTTTGCTTCTTAAAAATTACTTTCTTGTTACATTTCAAAGTTACTACTGATAACAAAACCTACAAACCTCAAAGTAAACAAAAGGCAAGGAGAATGAAAACAGAGCATTTCTGAAAAGGTTATACAAATAACTGTAAGATTTGTTAAAGCTTTTTTTTTATTTTTGCATAGAATGTATTAAGTTTGCTTTGCATTCTTAGGCCAATAAAGCACAACACACTGAAGGATTTCAAAACAAGTTTTAAAGTAGGTAATTGCAATAGCCTGCATTAAAAGGTTGTACACAGCTGGATCTTCCACAGTCCACACCACTTGTTACGTGCAGGCAAGAAGGTTTTGAGCCTCAATGCTATGGCTTCAGAGAACAAGTAATACCCAGCTATCTGTCCTTTGAATATCCACATACGTCCACATCCTGGTACCCCAAGGTTTCCTTGGCTGCGGCGTCTCGTTCCAGATGTTTGTGGGGCTTCTCCATCTCCCCTTCTGCCGCCGCCACTGTGGACTGTGCCCTCGCCCGCCCCGCATGCCCTGAGCCATGCGGGGGGCCAGCCAATGCACATGTCCCCGGGGGGTCACTGACGCATCACAAGTGAGCAGGGCACCCCCAGCCTCCTCTTCATCCTCCCGTGTAGAACCATGCCCCCACATCTGCTTTGCTCCCTCCCCCTTTCCTTTGCTCAGGTTAAGGGTAGGAGTCCCATCCTGAGACGGCACATATGTTATGCGGACGAGGAAGTGGCTAAGCCCAATATGAAACAAGATGTTAATGACAAGTGTTTATACTACAGCTCTGTGCTTTGCAAGTTCTCTCTTCTCTTTAAATTTTTAATTTTGCCTTCAAAGCCACCTGAGCACTCAGAGTTTCATATCAGTTCCTTTCACGCTGATTAGATTTTCCTCTTTCCTTTTCATTCTTGCAGTTTAACTCATCTTTCTCTGCTAATAAAATCACTCTGGCAACCTCATCGTGTGCTCTCATTTAATTTGCGACAATCCCAGCTGTCATTTGTTTGTTTATTCTTAATTCCGTTATTAGGTTTAAATAATGCCTTCCAAAGATACCATCTTTTACTTTAAATGCCCTTTAGCTGCCCATGACCTTGGATTGCATTTTGATACTCTCGTTCCCTCTTTTCCAAGTTCAAAGCCTAAATTCTCTTTCTTTCTTTCTCATTCTCCTTTTTCGACACAGTCATCTGAGGACCCAGGTTAATACACTCTGAATTTCTTTTGGCCAATCCCTTGTGTGCCTCTTTCAAAATTTCCTTCATAAAAGCCAACTCCTTATCCTTTTCTCATAATCTCCTTCCTAGTTCTCCGGGTAATGTTGCTACACTTCCCTTGGACTTAGAGTTTCACTTCAACACATGGCCCAGCTGCTGAAACAATACCCTCTGACTGACTGTTTTAAACCAATAAAGCAGGTATGAGCTGCCAGCACTGAATAAACAGCACGCTGAAGTTTCTGTTTTGCACTGCCTGGATTTTTTTTTTTTTTTAAATTCCCACACTCCTTTACAACTGAATCACCAATTTCTCACTTTCTCTTATTGCAGATAAATCTTCCAAAGACCATGCTGTCCTGCAGCACGCTTACACACACAGTGCACAGGGGGGAAGATGCAAGTAAGGAAGGACTCTATCTACAAATTTAGGCTGTGTTTAGGCTATCTTTGCTACCCTTTGCTCTTTGAGTAGGACCATGCGTTTGGTGCTTAGGCTACTTCCATGCCAAATGGACACAGCGGGTTATCGCAGGGCAGGTCCAGAGGCAGCCGGGGCGGGGTGAGCACGGCCAGGAGCCGTCCCACCCCGGATGCTGTGCTGAGCACAAGCCAGTGGGGAAAAGCTTCAGCCCTTCCCTTTAGGAGGCTTATTCTCAACCGAAGAAAGTAGTGAAGGAGGCATGTTATAGCCTTTCTTTCAAATGCCTGGCTGGGCACCCTCATTTCAAACCAGGGTCAAGCAGTGGGGGTGCCCAGGGTGCCCAGCGTCACATTGGCAGTGCCATCAGAGCAGCTGCCTGGGGTGGACGTTTCAGCTCTGAAGGTCCTGGCTTCCCCACGAGCCACCTGAGGCTCCTAAATACTTTTTTTACAGCTAGCTGTGAGAGTCCCAGTCCTTAAGTCTCCATCACTTACACGAAGAGAGTCATAGCAGAATTAAAATTCTTTGAAACGTAGCAGACGTGCGATCCATTGCTAGTCTGAAGCCCTAGAGGTGCTGGAGTAGCTGTTCATTACCCTGGAGAGCTGAAAAGTCAGAGCTGAGGGGAGGGGGCTGTGAGTTTTCTTCTTTTTTTTTTTTTTTCCTTTGATGTTTTGGCATTTTCTTGGCATTTTCCTGCTGTTTTTTACCTCTCTGGAAAATATTTTCACTCAAAAAGAAGTACAGCCCTTACCACCACCAACAATCCAAACACAGAAAAAAGAAAATAACCAAAGTAAAAAACAGCTTCCAACCACAAATATTAAAAAGAACTTTAAGCAACAAAGAAAACGAATAGTTGCAAGAAGATAAGAAAACTATTGTCATCAACACAGCAGTACTACAAATCAGAGAAGTCTGAAATATGGTCAGAATAAATCCCTATGGTATTGCAGCAATAAGTCAGTTACTTCTTCTATAAATCAAATTATTTGTTAACAAACCCTTGGGGTTTTTCCAAACCAAGTTTGAAAAGAAATACTCATTTTCAAAAGTAGAAGATCTCTGGGATGTGTGTTAACCTCAGGGCTCCTGGCTGGCTTATCAAATTTTGCTGTGTCATTTTAATGTAATAACAGACACCTAGGTGGCTAGAGATCGATAATCATGTTGCTGCGCACCATTCAGCAAGTTCTTGGAGGTGTGATTGGTCTACCTGGACTTCAGTAAAGCCTTTGACACTGTCTCCCACGGCATTCTCCTAGAGAAACTGGTGGCTCACGACTTAGGTGCACTCTTCGCTGGGTAAAAAACTGGCTGGACAGCCGGGCCCAGAGAGTTGTGGTCAACAGAGTTAAATCCAGTTGGCGGCCGGTCACGAGCGGTGTTCCCCAGGGCTCAGTACTGGGGCTGGTCCTGTTCAATATCTTTATCAATGATCTGGACGAGGGGATCGAGTGCTCCCTCAGTAAGTTTGCAGATGACACCAAGCTGGGCGGGAGTGTTGATCTGCTGGAGGGTAGGAAGGCTCTGCAGAGGGACCTGGATAGGCTGGATTGATAGGCCGAGGCCAATTGTATGAGGTTCAACAAGGCCAAGTGCCGGGTCCTGCACTTCGGCCACAACAACCCCAGGCAACGCTACAGGCTTGGGGAAGAGTGGCTGGAAAGCTGCCCAGAGGAAAAGGACCTGGGGGTGCTGGTTGACAGCCGGCTGAACATGAGCCGGCAGTGTGCCCAGGTGGCCAAGAAGGCCAACAGCATCCTGGCCTGTATTAGGAATAGTGTGGCCAGCAGGAGCAGGGAGGTGATCGTGCCCCTGTACTCGGCACTGGTGAGGCTGCACCTCGAATCCTGTGTTCAGTTTTGGGCCCCTCACTACAAGAAGGACATGGAGGTGCTGGAGCATGTCCAGAGGAGGGCAACGAAGCTGGTGAAGGGTCTGGAGCACAAGTCTTATGAGGAGCGGCTGAGGGAACTGGGACTGTTTAGCCTGGAGAAGAGGAGGCTGAGGGGAGACCTCATCGCGCTCTACAACTACCTGAAAGGAGGTTGTAGCGAGATGGGTGTTGGTCTCTTCTCCCAAGTAACCCGCGATAGGACGAGAGGAAATGGTCTCAAGTTGTGCCAAGGGAGGTTTAGATTGGACATTAGGAGAAATTTCTTTACTGAAAGAGTGGTCAGGCCTTGGAACAGGCTGCCCAGGGAAGTGGTGGTGTCACCATCCCTGGAAGTATTTAAAAGACGTGTAGATGAGGCACTTAGGGACATGATGTAGTGGGCATGGTGGTGTTGGGTTGTCGGTTGGACTCGATGATCTTAGAGGTCTTTTCCAACCTTAATGATTCTATGATTCTATGATTGCACATACCTCCACTCACCGCCCATGGCTGTGACAGCCATTAACAACCTTGCTCTCTTATTTAAACATACAGAGAAATAAAGGGGAAAAACAAGTGTAAACATCCGTTGTTGGGGAAATCCACTATTTTGTTATCTTTTGAAAACTGGGAAAAAGTAGGTGGGCTGCCCTGAAATACGGGCAAGGCTGCCCTGGGCACTGCAGAGTCCCTCCCCTCCCGGAGGGCACCTGGCAGGTGACTGCTGTCACCCTACCCGTGTGACCATGTCCCCCTCCTCCTCTGGCTCAGCCATGCAGAGATGCGGTACCCTCCTGGGAACATGTGCCCAAACTGCTGTGGATTCTTCTTTTAATTATGTCCTGCACTTCCAGCCTGAGCGATAGGCTTACCACGGTTTTTAAAGGTCGTCTTAGAAACCACAAGTAACAAATCACTCATGGCAAATAAACCCAAAAGCTGACATTTTCTGGAAACAACATGATTCCACGAGTTTAGGTTTTAGAGAAATAATGAATATTGCAAAGTTTTATGACAACTGTGTGAAATTTGTTAGGACTGCATGATAGAGGAGGTGGTTAGGTAGTTATCCAAAGATTTTACATGCTCGTAATAGAGCTTGTTCTCAGCTACCGTCCAGTACAGGCACCAACACTGGTGGCAGATAGAGGGGGTGGCGGACAGAGTGAGGTTTCTCCAGATGTGACAGGAGTTGCTCTCTCTGAAAATCACAGCTGCTGTGGGGATACAGCACACAAGACATCTTGCTGCTGGGATTGCTTTCAGTGGGTGACAAACTCTGTCCATCTTCACCATGTTGTAAGGCTCTTTATGAAATCACCTCGTAAACTCTGACACAGCCACAGCGTAAGGTCCTCACATGAGGTTTTTCCCATACAAATCCACAAGCAGTTAACAGGGTTAGCTCTACAGTTCTTAGGAATCGGTTGAAAACATTTTTCTTCAGTCCAAGAGGATCAAAATGAAAATAAACAAGGCTGGAATATTTGGCTGGTCTGATCATTTAATTAAAATGCAGGTCTGCACCGAAATCACTCCTCTCCTTCACTCTGCCCAGGCATTTGCACTGGGCTACTGACTGTTCTCCAGTGTATTCATCCCCGTGTGCTTCTTCATAAAAGTTAAAAATAAAAGCATTTCATAACTTTGATATAATCTCTGAGGCAATTTTGCAAAACAACCTAAATCTTTTGTTTGAAATCTCTTTGGCACAGTGTTAGCAGGCAGTAGTACCCCCATTTGCTGTAAGCAGAAGCCAGCAGGGGAAGCGGTTCGCCCGGCAAGCCAAGGGCAGACCTTGAACCCTCAAAATTTGCTCGGTGCCTTGGTACATTGCCTCCCACCGGCCTCCCCTATTTGCTTTTCACAGGGTGAAAGCCCATACCTTTGTGCCCGTGGGTACGGCTCCGCTGTGGCTTTGACGGGTCGGCGCAGTCCTGCCTGCCTGCACTCCTTGGGCAGGGATGAGCAGGAACAGGATAACACACAGAATAAGGTCAATCTCATCAAACACAAGACTTCAAAGAGAAGTTTCTGTTCATGAAGCCGGAAGCCTGCTGGCAGTAGTGTCACAGAAGTGGCGAGAAATTCAATTTTCTTGCCCTTTTTCTACTTCCATGGTCATAGTCCAGCAAAGAGATAGAAAAGTCATGAGGTTGTCTTATTTTCTTTTGATGAGTATAAATGACAGTGAAAGAGAACTGGCAATGATTCCTGTGTGTTAATATTCATATTTATGAGCAAGAAAAGGCTCCTAGAGAAAAATGAAATTTAGTGTGCTCGTAATAGACAAAAATAATTTCATTGTATTCTCTTTTTTGGCCAAAAAATAGTTTTTTGAAAATTTAAATTGGTGGTATTTTGCACACTTCGAATACCTGCATACTAACATTACCACCTTCAGTTAAGAAATAATCAAAGCACCTGCACATTTCAGAGGCAAAACTCTGACAATACTAGATTCGATTTTCATGGCGGTAGGTCTCTCCTATAAATCACACGAGGAACTGACAGATCACGATTATACTGCCACAGTTGTTTGAAAAGGCGTCGGGGTGAGGAAACCTCAAATTCCTGGTTAGCGTTCACGTGGTGTGCTGACAGTCCCTGTGGCGCTAGCCTCTAGGCCCACGTACGGCGCTTGAGAAGCCGGGGCTTTCTCTGGCGAACCGCCTTCTGCTCCGCCTGCGCGCCCCCGTGCCCCGTCAGCCCTCTCCCACCTCCCACAGCCTCGCGGGCCGGCGTGTGGGGCACTCCCGCGGCTGTCTCACCTGCTGGTGCATTATTGCTTCTTGGCTTTACACTATTTCGTGACAAATGTAAGTGTAAAGGTAAAACCTGCCTCCTGACCCGGCTCTGTGAATCTTAAACGCATTTTTCTATCATCAGTTCAAGCCAGATATTTTTGTCGTAAGAAGAGTTTTGTAAGGGTGTTCCTGCGCCGTTTGCGATGTACAGCTCAGCCAGGTGGCAAGCCCAGGGGTTTCTACTCTCCTTTTAGCCCCAGCACGTGCCTTCTCAGCATGGCATTTTATAGATATCCTACCGCTATCCATATGAAGATAATTTTTTTAAAATGCAATTTACAGTATAATTATCAGAAGTCACTCTTTTCCAAAGCACTCGGTTTGGAAATACCTCTGCTGAAATACAGCTGTATAAATAAGTGAGTCTTCAGATGATTTGGGTGTAGAAAATCAGGAAAATAGCTTTTTGGAGTCAACAACATACAGTTTGTTCAGTCCGAAGAAGCCACCCTAAACACAGTATTTCAGTTTTATTCAAAAGACTCCTAATAAAATAACTAGATTTCTAGACAGAATATTGTGCTAATGATTTTAGCACAGAAAGAATGCAGGTTATTTTGACAAAATAAATCTGAAATATTTTACTTTTTATTAGTTATTTTTCTGGTGAAAAATTATATCTAATAAATTCATTTAGCTTTATTCATGAGTTTATCTCTTGGATTATGATTTTTAAAAAAACTAACTTTTTAAAAAATAAATTTGTATTACGATTTTCATTTCAAGGCAATGCTAAAAATGGCATTGAGGTAAAATATCAAGGGCCTTTGTAAAGGTATTGTAAAAAAATTACATTAAGTTACTACAATGTAAAGATTAGAGAGATTTAAAACTGAAAAAAGACAATATAACTCTTCATTGCAGAACTAATAAAGCATTCTGGATACCCTAAAACATTTTATCTGTGCAGGCACTGAACTGAAAACAGAGTGATTGCAAAGTGTAATAACAATAATGGCTATATCTTGCAAAGCATTTCTCAGCTATTGACATTACAAATAACATAAGCACCAGTTTTGGGCAGGAATAATGATACAAGCTCCGTGTTACTGGATGAGGGACTCTGTGCAGGGGAAGGGACGGGATGTGACATGACGGAACGTGACATGATGTGACATGACGTGACGGCAAGGCAAGGCAAGGCAAGGGAAGGGAAGTGGGGTGCATGCTGGGAGTCTGCACTGCCAAAAGGGCAGTGCACGAAGGGAGCAAAATCCACCTCTGTCTTTCTATCTCTTTACCCTCCTCTATCTCTACTAACTAAATCTCTGTTGAAAATCTAAGGTGTATTTGACATTTGGGCCTGTTTCTGCGAAAAGCCAAATTTTTCTAGGTGTTAGAGAAGTGACCAGATTTGAAAGAGCTTATCTCCTCGGAGAGGCCTTACAGGTTAGTTTCTTTTTCAACATATACACTGACTTAGCATGCAGGGGCCAATACAGAAGCTTTGTATGTTTACTTATTGTAATAATAAAATGTGTCAGTGATATCACTCTTCTGTGTCCCAAAATTAGGGAAAAGATCAGACAAATACATCCTTCCATCGACGTATCTAGAAGAATTATAATAACATTGGGCTCCCCTGCACAGAGAAACAAACATATTAATGGCCAAATCTAACAGCAGTCTGCTATTTTACAGAGACCTAGGTGGGAATCTATAAGCATAACCATTGGCATTGATGGTTCTTGTCCCTCTCCTGAACTTTAACTAGGACTGGAAAACAAATCTCAGTGCTTTACTGGATCTCCTTTGTGTTATACACACGTGTACACACATGCAATACTGTAAGGGATGCCAGTATTACACACAAGCACGCACACACACACACACAAGTTGCATATACTTTAATACTGTTCATTCATTTGCTATGGAGCATAACAGTGAATGTTCAAGAACATGGTTTCCAACTATTCAAAGATATGAAGTCCCTGGAACAGCAGGGTTAGCCAAATTCTCCAGTAAAATATTTTCAAACTAGCAGAAAACATGTTTTTCAGCACCCGTGGTAATAGAATTAACAGCATTTGAAATCGTACCCAGAAACATACCTTTTTACCTCTGGAAGGAAAGTCATCTTAAATTATAAACATAAAATTATTATACAAGTATTCTTTTAAAAATAAGTAATATGTTTTGTTAGTATTCCAAGCCAAAATGTTTTACATATTGCATTCAAATGACAATATCATTGTAAGACATAAGATTAAGATTTATTAAGCCAAACTTGCATCTGTATGCGTACTGCACATATTGTTTTTACAGTTGTTTTGCACTAAGTGTTTAAGAACTATGCAGTTAATTCCTAGCAGGCTGCTATCTGAGGCAATCAAACTGAGGAGATAATATATATATAAACTATCCTTCTGAAAAAGACTGTCTTTATTTTCGTCTGTCATTGAGTGGAATAAACAGGGTATGTTTCTCCAGTATGGTGACAATTTGAATTTTTAAACTAATTTTATTCTATGTTGTGTCTGAAACATTTGCTACACATTTGCGTCATTGGTATTCTAGAGGATTTTATGATATTGAAGAAAATGTTACTTACTTGAAATCCAGGTTTATTTCTTTTTCAGAGGGACTAAGGCACTGAATGTTTCCATGCCTGACATGTATGCACTGGAGCCCATTGTATACCCAGAGTCCTCAGGCTTCCTACAGACACCTTGGAGTAGGAGCCACAGAGGTCAGCTTGCTTAACAGGACGCTGTGCTGGAAACCAACAAGTTGAGCTGTTATTTTTGCTAAATTGAGGCTCAGGTTACTCAATGCCCACATCTTCAAGCTCCCAGAAGCACGTCCCATGAGCCATCTTTGCAGCTTGGCTTTAGCAAACCAGGTAGCAGAAAGGTTGGCATAGCTGAGAAGCCCTGGACTTCAGCCAGGCGAGCAAAGTCTCCAGGGAGAGCTCAGCACAGTCACGACGTTTGTAACCATGGCTGGATGCCTCAGCCTTCTCTCTTTGTCTGGAGAAAGAGGATAGGTGTTTTGGTCTGTCGTCTTGAAAACCCCTATGTAGTAAAAGATGACATTTATTTGGGTCACCACAGGAAAGCAGGGATGCTAAAGATACTTAAAGACTTTTAAAATTACGTCTTCTTCACGTTCCTAAAATAAATATTAAGAAACAAAATTATTTTCTTCCTAAAAACAAAGTTTTCTTTTATAGCTGTATTGTGATTGACACTGTCTATAATCTAATACTTTCAGGGACAATTTTTCAGGAATACTTTCACAGATGGGAGTGTTTGCTCTCCCTTTCTGCTAAATAAAAGAAGTGGGGGCTAGTGTCTGCCTGTCAAGAGACACACACTGTCCAAGGCTAGCTCCATCCAGAACAGACTGCTCCTTCCACTTGCTCCTGGATTTCTTCTGGTGCTCTGTGGCCCTAAAAGGCAAATATTATTTTTGTTTGTAAGATGTATGAAGTGATGTTGAAGCCCACCAAAGTCTTGTTCCCAGAGCAGGAACCAGAGGCTTTGTATTGCATGCCATGAGGTCTGGCATGAAGGCATGGGAGGCTCCAAAGCTTTCTGGAGAAGTGTTGCAGGACTCCAGGGAGCCAAACCTAGTTCAGTCTTGGGAACACTGCCTTTTGGGATCCATTCTTGGAATGAACTACCTTCAGACTGTCCTTGGAGAAAGCTGGCTGATGTGACCCCGCAGGAGAATCGGGGAATAAGCTAATATTGAGGTCGGACAAGCAGGGGGCCAGTCCAAAAGGTAGCCCAGCCTTCTTTTATTTTGCAGCACAAACACGCTTTGGAGTAATTTAAAAAAATAGCTTCATCATAATTATTCATGACAGCCCAAGAAATACACAGCTGTCCTGTTTTCGGCTCGGATAGAGTTAATTTTCTTCCTAGTAGCTGGTATAGTGCTGTGTTTTTGATTTCGGATGAGAATAATGTTGATAACACACTGATGTTTTAGTTGTTGTTAAGTAGTGCTTATATAGTCAAGGACTTTTGAGCTTCATATGCTCTGCCAGGTGCACAAGAAGCTGGGAGAGAGCACAGCCAGGACAGCTGACCCAACTGGCCAACAGGGTATTCCATACCATATGATGTCATGCTCAGTATATAAGCTGGGGGAAGTTGGCCAGGGAGCAGTGACTGCTGCTCGGGAACTGGCTGGGCATCGGTGGTGAGCAATTCCATTGTGCATCACTTATTTTGTATATTCTATCATCATTATTTTCTGTTCTATTAAACTGTTTTTATCTTGATCCATGAATTTTACTTTTTTTTCTGATTCTCTCCCCCATCCCACTGTGGGGGGGAGTGAGCCAGTGGCTGTGTGGTGTTTAGCTGTTGACTGGGGCTAAACCACGACAACAGCCATAGCTGCATTCAGGAGTCATGGTCGCATTGAAACGTGATACACAGGGTAAAAAGTCCCCCACTTGCGAAAAGCAAGCACAACACCTACATACATTTATATCCCAGTCACGTTTTACTCTGACCTGAATGCAGCTGAGATATAGACCTTGTGTTACAAGGGCAAGTTTTCGGCTCAATAATTAAATTAAATTCAAGGAGGAGACAAGCTGTATCATATGGTTGAGAAATTCTGAGTCTTCTGATAAGGATCTCTCCAACACCCGGCAGGTGTAGCACGAGCTCTTAATCTGACCCTCTCCTCTACTCATCAACGGCACTAAACGCTGATCTGGAAGTGGTGGCTCTTATGCTTCTTGCTGCTGAAGTCAGAGCTACAACTCCTCACCAGTAGCACAGCTCCTGAGAGTTAACTGCGGTGTCTCAAGGAATACTCTGCTGCAGTGTTGCCTGTCACGGCTTTAACAGTGGCTAATGGTTTTGCTATTACTTATTTTATTTTGGGGTGACAATGATAGATCTTTGTTTTAAATATAGATGTACTCATTCCAGTTAGCTGAAATGTAATGTCTAAACTACTTGGGAGTATCTCTTTAAACACATATGTAAGGACAAAAGACTTCTGCATTGTAAAGCAGCAAATTTTAGTAAGTGAAAAAAAACACAGGGCAAAGAAAATATATTTAATCAGTTCTAGAAATGCAAAAGGATTCTAACACCACACAAGATTAATATTTTTCACTCCTTCTCTATAAATTACAGTTAATTATCTCTTAAAACAGGAATGTGATTCTGGATTTTGGACGATGGCACATTCATTCTTGGTCCTTGTTTGGGCAACCTCAGTCAAAGTCCATCCCCACGTTACCATCCACATGTGCCTTTCCAACCATTGTCCCCTCCCTGAGGCTTGAGAGTGACATTCAGTGGAAAAGGGGTTGGGGAAAGTCTGGTCCTACAGAGACCTTACCCTCACCGTCCTCCCTGCTCACCTTCCCGTCTTACTTAAGTCACCCCACGCATGGCTCTGTGGGGTTTCTAAGCCTCTTTCTTAGAGAGCTTTATGTCCCACCCTTCAGCCTTGAGGGACACATTGGTGGTTGGGTACAGCACAGACATGCTCAGCAGTATGTGTAGGGCCAAAGGCTGCTTTCTGCCATTGCACTGTTAATTTATACAGGACGTGGAGAAACAAACTGCTTTATAAAACACATTTTTATTAAAATCTCTGGAATGAAGAATTGCCATCAGTACGAACAGACGCAGAATAATTGGGTACTAAATGTACAGCATAATTGACTTCCACTAAAAATGGGGTTTTGAAGGATAATTGCTGATACCTTTTTCTTATATAAAAAATGGTTTGCAGATTATGAATAAATAAAATGGAGGGAATTGAACCTTTTTTTTTTTAAAAAAAGTTCAGTAGCACAAAATGTCTTTGAGAACAGTAAGTAACTACATGCATAAAGACCATGATTTAAGAAGATAATTTCTTGTAAGGATATGTTAAATTATACACTAAATGATGTGTTACTATGCCTAATACTTAAAGTTAGGGCCATGCTACCCCAGATAGCCACAATAAGACAGCCACAGGAAATGAAGCAGAAACTATCCCTGAGATGGTGAAAACCACTGTGGGTCTCTTTCTTTGAGCATGCTGCTGTCAATCACCCTGCTGATAGCAAGGAAAGTTGTGGGGAGACCCCAACCCATCTCCTGCTTTCCAGTCCGGCCAGGCACAGGCCAGCTCTGGTCCAAAAGCTGCAGCTCAGGCAGGGAGATGCTGAGCATGGGCTTCGCTCACCAGGGCAGCTGGATCAAGTCCAAGCAATTTAAAGGGCAAAAGCAAAGTAAGTTCATGTCCATCTTCTGATATCTGCATAGAAAGGCCGACAGTGTCTCAGCATTCCCTGCTCTGAGTGGATGTCTGTTTTTCACTGCGGAGTTCAGTGTAAATCAACTCCTGTTTCTTTGTATTCTGGAGCTGCTGAAAGAAAAGCATGTGACAGGTCCCCAGATTGTATTTTCCTGCACATCACTATTATCCACCTTGTTTGGGATCTTTGGACTCTAAAAGAAGTAGCACATAAAGATAATACAAGTTTCCACCATGTAAGCAGCAAGCAGATCACTTAAGGGACCAGAATGGCATATATTCTTTAGTTGACCCTACAAGTAGCTCCAAATTTCACTCTGGTAAGACAAAAAAAGGGTGATAGGAAAATGAAAATTCAATTAGTGTAAACTTAACATAGCCCTTTAAATGTTTTATTTAATTTTTTCATATTTTATTAGTGTGTTGCTTCACAAAATGAAGACATCACTAACATCATTTAAACTGAAATAATACTGCTAATGTTTTCAGTGCACATAATACTGAGATTTTGTGGTTTACAATTAATTTGACATTTAAAGCTGTATTAAAGGTCAAATCTAAATGACCTGTGTTATATTGCCAAACCTGTCCAGTAAAGTTTGTTAGGAATTTTTCAATTAAGCAATTTTTAATTCAAAATCTTTTCTGGAAAAGGTTCAGTCTGGAATTCCAATCAAATGAAAGAGAAAATTAGTGAACAAGATGTATAAAAAAAAGCCAAGGAGTAAGCAGTCATGGCACTCATCAGGACAAGGGAAACTCTGGTTCATGTCCTTCCTGTACTCCCGAGCTCATTTCTCAATAATGTTGCCATCATAATTTCTAAAAATTTTGAATGGGAATGTAAAAAGTATTTTAAACATCATCATTGTGTAGGACAGGGAAATTACCTACTCTTCAGCCTTAGTGGCCACGACCATCTGAAACACCCACATTTCTTTTTACAGAATAAGAGTAAACGTTAGGCTTGCAGGAGAAATCTGGGTCAATTAAATCTGTGTCCATCATAACTTCATCCCTTTCAAGAGCTGCCTTTATGTAGCAGACAAAAAATAACGTTGTAATTTCATACTGGTAGCTAATACTCGTTTGAATTGTATAACTTCAGATAGAAATATATAGCAGCAGCAAAGCAAGTTATGGTGGCAAAGCAGTGGCAAAGTGGTTAATCTTTCTTTATCCACTGTGCCCTTAGAAGATTATATGCGGAAAAAGATTACTTTTTTTATTGGTGGTTTCCAAAGGAGCCATAACATAAATACTCAGCTATCTCCAAAGTGTTGCATACTTAATTTAGGGTCAAATCCTTCTCTAGCAAGCAGGAACTTAGTATTTACCTAAATGGAATAGCAGATATGAAACAAAATGTGTCTCATGATTAGATATAATGTTTATCAGCATAACCAGAACTTGTATGATTATGTGACTTCAAGAAAAAAAACATCCAACGGAAATATTTATTTTCACAGTCTTCAGTGGTTTGAAAAATAGCACCCTTACCTGTGAGAAGCAGGCTTTGCCATAGCAACTCACCCTTTTTTTTCCCAGCTTAGATCATTCCTCAAGATAAATTACTCTAAGCTGTCTGCAAACGCCACTGAGAGCAACTGGGGAGTGTCTCTGGCCACTTCCAACGCAGCATAAAAGGGCAAGAACAAGCGGTGCCTGTGAGTCAGGGAGTGCTGCTCGAGGAGTCGCTTGAGATGTAAATAATTTGGGCAAGAGATATTCCAGAGACTTCAACCCCTCCAGCTGCCACTGCCAAGAGGCCACGTTCTTAAAAATTCAAAGCCGCTATTCATTTGTTTCGGCTCAATCATATCAGAAGACAAGGTAGACAACACAATACATTTCAGAGGCTTGGCAGGAGAAAAGAAATCTTAAAAGCCTGAGATGCTTTCAGTGACATGATGTAGGTTGGAGTATCTCATCACCTGCTGCTGCTGACAAATGAACTGAAGAGGCTGCCTCTACTCTCTGAGCGGTATGATAGCCTGGATGTTTCCCAGAAACAAAAATTATAGAAAATACGGGGGTGGGGGTAGCCCGTTACACCCCCCCTCCCTGCTGCAGGGAAGGGTAAACTATACCTAAACCATTTGTAGCAGAGAAATATCTAACAAATCAAAGCCAGATGGTTTCCCCCTTCGATGCCTATCCCACAGGCTTCCCGGCAGCCTGCTTCGTGCCCTGCTCAGGGCACACCCGCCAGCAGCCGGGGTGAGAAGCTGTCAGCTTTCTCTGTGCCCGAGGACAGGGAGAGGGAAAGGGCCTTTCTGCAAGGCTTTTATTCTCGGCGCTGAAGGACAAGCCAGGATGGAGGGGCAGAAACAGCTCCTGCCGTGTAGGCAGCCTCGCGGGCAGCAATGGCAGAAATCCCTTTGCAGCCCCCTCCTGTTTCCTTCATCCCAACTTCTTCTCTTCCCACAGTAGCAGAATGGGACTCTGACTGGTTTTGGCGTTGTGGCACCTGCAAACACTGCCAGGAGCCAGGAAAGGATCGGGGAGGGGGGGGGGTCTTGGAGGGGCGACTCCAGCTCTCCAACATCTCCTACAGCACCTCAAAACACCCCTGAGCTCCTCCACCCCCAGGATGCCCCCACAAAACTGCTTCATCCTTCTTTGTCACTTGCAGCCCTCCAGTGACACCCTTCCCCACGGTAAGCTCCCACACGTGAGCTTCAGCCCTGCGCCCCCGCGCCTCCCCAGCGCCCCTTCCTTCCCCCTGCACCCCATCTGCTTCGCCTTCTGGCCGCTGCGATGCCCAATCCTCGCCCAGCAAGGTCTTTCGTCCGACCATGTCTCATATTTGTACCAGGACTTCACGCTGAGCACGGCACATTTATTTCCCTATCAGGCTCGTACAAAAAGCCCATTAACAGAGACATATGTCTGCACTTCCATAACACCTTATCTAACAGAGACAATCTTTTCTCTTAATAAAGTGCACATGGCACAGCCATTAATAGTGACGGCTCTGCAGCACCACTATTTGTTTTCAGAATGAGGTAACACTTACTTCTACATTTTCAGTGTTTGCTCCTCCATCCACTCCACCTTGTGTTTGAGCTTTGGCTGAGCACAGGAAACGGTTCAAATAATTATTCATCTATTTCGACAATAATGGGTAACTTCTCCATAGTTACAACTGAAATCAGTCTTATTTTTTACACTTCTATAATTTTGATTCCCCAAAATGAGTTTTATGTGGCATTTTAATCCAATATTACCCCCAGATTCAGAGACAAATAATTAAACTGTCTTTAAGCTAAATTTAAATAGCACAAAGGAAAAGGGAGTAAAAACTTGTTCGAGGTTTGCGTTCCTTTGTCTACTTCAAGCTTCTTAAAAATTCATGCTCAAGGTACACCTGGCAGCAGTTTTATAATTACAAAGCTGTTAAGCTTTTGTAGGGAAAAAGTGAAACTGTTTTTTTTCCAAATTAGCTAATCATAAATTTTTCAGGGAAATAGTCTTCTGCTAGAAAATTATGATTTGAAGAAGCAAAGTCTTCAGCAGGAGTATGTTGATTACAATATATTTTCTTAAAAAAATCAGTACATCTCCCCACTTAATTAAGTCTGTCCTTTGGTAGCAAGTCCACTTCTCCGCCTGGATAACTCATATTCTTCCTCCCACCACTACCTTTATAGATGCTGCACAGTGAGGTGCCAGGAAACCAAGCATGTAAAAATGCTCATGGCCCCATCACTTCCATTCTGAAAAGTTGAGAGAAACTTCTGTATCGCTATTTCTCAATGGAATTTCTGAATTCAGTGGGAAATATTTATGTTTATAAGGGAATTCTTAGGAATTTGGAGAAATTCTTATGAAACATATTTCTGACCTCTCCAGCTAATGCAATATATTTATAGCTTAGACTTGTCATGCATTTTTCCAAAGACCATATACATCCTGTCAATATTAGCCGTCTATTACAGTCATGAGAAGGCCAAATTGAGGATACGTTTATAATAATGATAACTCTTCACTGCAAAAGGAGGTACTCATACCTGGACCCATGATTATACTGTTGCATTAGAAAAAAAACAAAGGTTCACAAACAGACTGGTAACGTAACTTATTGCTTAACAACAAAGTAATTGTTGGGTGTATTTTCCTCAATCCACGCAAGTCCTTCCTTCTGCTCGCAGAACCCATCTTAAAGATATAAAAAGATTTTTCTCAAGCCATTTTATAATTCAACATGAGATGCATATGTTCCAGGTGGGTTTTAGACATTAAAGGAAAAAAAGGCTTAGCAAAAAGGACAAAGTGGCTGTATTCAATGTACAGAACAAACAAAAACCTTTCCACACCCATTCAGTCACACACACCCATACACACATGCACCAACAGTAGCCAAATTTCCTGTCACAGGGAATTTCTACCTGCTTTTGCAAGCTGTTATGAGAACTCTTGCTTAAAGTCATATTTGATATCTGATATCAACCTGGCAAAAGGCTCCTCCAGCTTTTAGGCTCAAAGCAAATTCCTTTAGGCAGCCACCAAGGGTGAAAGCAGAGTCTACACATCTGCATTATTTAAACTGACTTAGGGAGCTTGTTAGCAAGAACTTGAGTGATTCTTGAATACCTAAAGCACAGCAATAACTATTTTTCTTCCTGACCTCTAAAACCAAAGTTAAGTGTGACAGGTAGGGAGAGAAAAGGAAATAAGACAAGAAATTGGTGAATCTCCAGTGGAAAATGTTTTTATTGCTAAGTAGAGTGAGAAACTAGCAGCTGGGAAGACAGGAGACTTTATAAGATGGGATGATCTCCCCAATGAGCAGAGGACTTTTTCTACCATTCCCTATCCCAAGAACAGATGACTTATCCTACTTCTCAGGGTTTATAGTCCAAGTTGCTCTCAATTCTTTCCCCATGTTCCTGAAATAAAAAACTAAGAGAGGGGCTCCATTTCCTTTGCTTAGCAGTACTCAGAAAGGAGCTGTTTCCGAAACAGAAAGTGTTTTATTGAAGAGGTCCGTTGTTCCTCCATCCTAATTCTGTATTTTCCATTGCCTTTCAGTCACTGTGTCTGGAGACTGTGAAAATAACCTTGGTAGTGTAAAATTAAAAAATAAAAAAATGCATGTCCAACTTTTAAAAACACTATTCATTTAGTGTCAGACTCTGAGGACATTTTTGGGCACCTGAGCTACGGGTAAATCTGCCCTTTACTATACCCCATTACTCCACCACCACCTCTGGACTCTGAGGACCAGAGATGGACAGGAGTTGCAGTCCTGAGTTTTTATATCAGGGCAGTATAGGGGGAAGCACAAGTGAATAATGACAAAATACAGGAAAGCAAGAGAGAAAGGAGTCTTTGCATCACATTCCTGTCTTTTCCTCTGCCTTTTAGCCATCTGTTGCCTTAAGAGCACAGTTGTCTTGAGCTCCCAGTGAAATCAACAGAGCGTGAGGTGCACCCCTGAATAGGGACACCCCATATCTGAGCTGCCCCTTTTGAGCTGCTGCATCTCTCTTCTTTGACAACGCGTGCTGTGCCTACGCTAGCAGTTTGGTTCAGAGCAGTGTGTAGCTGTGAAGCAAATCCTTTGGTTTTATTTATCCTGTGTGGTTTGGTTCTCACAGCTGTTTTGGTGTGTGTGAGTTGGGTTCACTTTGGAAACTTGACCCTGACAGCACCCCCCAAAGCTTTTAACTGAGCACTGCTCCAGCTCCCACTTTGTCTGCCTTTGCCCCCCCTCCCCAGCACCTGCCAACTCTCCTTGCAAAGGCCACAGGGGCATCTCGTGTTGCTGAGGTCCTTCATGATATAGGAAGGACACGTTCAGTGGGAATGGCAATCTTTGGCTTTGAAGGGGGGGACAGTCCTCTGCCTGCAATATCCTGCAGGAGAGTGGGAGTCATTTCTGCAGCTGAAGGTGTGTCCCGTGGCTGCAGCGTGCTGGTGGCCCACCGTGAGGCTGGAAGAGGGCAGAATGTTTTAACAGTGTTTCAGCACGGGATGGATGAGTGACTCCTTCCAAAGGGTAAAAAGAGGTGTGAGGCGGACAGGACTTGTAGGAGGGCACAAAGCAAGCCCGCTGCTCAGGAGATTCATTCACTTCTCCCAGAGCCTGAACAGCCTGAAGCTTCTGTCTTTCTATTCCTTGCCAGGTTTCCCATTGCCAGCCCTTTCTCCCAGCACCTCCATGCAGACCAGCAAGCAAGTGCACGTCTGTGTCCCACACATGGGCTCACCCAAGCAGCCCCTGGCAATTGCATTCTCCTAAATGATCCCTTTTACTGAGGCCTGGGAAGGGTGGCACAGGACAGAGCATAAAGATGCAGGCTTGTAAATAGAAGTAGTAGGTAATGTGGGCTTACTGAGGTGGCTCCTCTAAAACAGATGAGAAATACTTGGGGATGTAGTTCAGTCCTCTCACATCTTTATGTGAGAAAGCCTGGGGATGAGCATTCAAAAGTTGCAAAGAGATGCCTTCAGGTTCAAGCGGAAATGTGAGGCGTGAAGATAGGTCGAGAAAATTCTGCAACTATGACAAGGAAAAAGCCGCTGCCTAAGGAAAAACAGCCACGGGATGGATAAGATTATGTCAAGTTCTGTCATTATCCTTAGGAAGAATCTTACTCTGTGAAAGATGTGAGGGTTATAGGAAAATCAGGTTGGGTGAGTAAGTTCAAGGTTGTGAAAAGATGTCTTCTTCAATGAAGCAGCAAAAAATGATTTTCCTTAGTTATGAGGAGACTAAAATCAAGAGGACCCAGAGATTCCTTTCCTTGGAGAATAAAAAGAGAAGAAAAACAGTTCTGCAGAAAAACATTTGGCAGTCCTATGTCAGTATTGTTAATATTACAGATTATATAAATAATTTATTATGTAAATAACTATTTAAACTAAATGACAAATCATTGAAATTTATTATGAATGCTGTATGTGTAACCATAGATGCACTGCCAGTTTGACTCTGATAGAATAATCAAGGCCTGAATTAATAAATGATGGTGAGAGATATTATTGACTGACATGTCTTCCATTTTGGAGGCCAGCGTTAGCCAATTTGGCCTTAAATGAAAGAGAAATCATTTTCAATCTACATATCCGTTCTGTTTTGTTAGCAGATTGTCTACTTTTGTTTGCAGATCAGCATGAGTTCCTGATGACAGCTGACTCACACATATGGTAAAACAAGAAATATCAAGTAAAATGATGTTTGGCAGCAAAGTAACTAAAACATATAACCATTTAAATATTGACACTTGACTTCTGTCATACAAGCAGGAGCATATTCATTATGGGTCTTTTTTTTTTTTAAATCGTGAATCTAGAATGCTTAAGATCTTGTTGGTGTGCAGTATTTTGTCTACCGTGGAGATATCTTCCACACTCTGCATGTCACAAGTGGCACAGAAGTGATACAGACATTTTTTGCCAAACGTGTTAAAAGTGAAGCAGAACAAAGTAGTCCTGCATGCACAGCAGTGATACTGTTGGGCTTCTGCAAGCTCTGTTAGAGGCTACAGGCTTCTGCTATGGGCAGAAGCAGAGGTACAAGGTGGGGCAAAGGAGATGCCCTCTGATTTCTGTCAGGCGCTGTGCCAGCTTACCAGAGCTGCCCAACTACCATAGCAGTGTCACAAAGCTGCTCCGGCTTTCCTTCGCTTGCCCTTCCCTTCTGCTGAGCACCGCGTGATGCTTACTTTCCAGAAGTACAGCACCAGTGCTCAGCCCAAGTTTTTCAAAGCTTGATCGTGCAACGGGCACGGCAGCATCCAAGTTAGGGGGACTTGAGGGGAGCCCACAGCTACTCGGACTGGCCACCAAACTGGTGGGGTTCTCTAACAAATGATCTCGTATCGCTCCAGAGATGGAAAAGATATGCAGAAAGAACAAAGTATAAAAAACCTAGTGCCTCCTGGTTCAATATGACCTGCTAGTTAGATAGAGCTAATGTATGTAAGGACATGTTTCCAAAGCCCTGAGGAGAATAAAGATGAAACCCATGAGTTTTCTCATCTGTATAAGGAAAGGAAGATACATAATGCCTTATGTGTCATTTTTAACAGGAAAAATGCCCTTAAATACCTGTTACCAGCATTATGCTTTTACAGATTGTATTTATTCTTAAACTTTGTTATTTAATTAACATTATTACACAGAAATTGTTAAAGAGAGTTTTATACAGAAAGAGACGTTTCATTCTCAGTTAAACACAAAGGTTTCCTGAACTCTATTTTTGGTTCATGAACAGGGGAAGTGGACGTGCAGATTTGAACTGAGGATCCAAGCCTCTTAACATGCCTAAGAAATTATTTCTCACTTGGAGCTGTTGTAGGAAAATTATTCTACCTAAACTGTTTTTTGATGGGAGTTAGATTCAGTGACATGGAAAATTAGTTAATTTATTTTAGTTTTACCAGATTATTGGTATTATAATGTTTTCTTCTGACATTTCAAAGAAATAGAAGTTTCTTTCAATTTGAATGTAATAATAATAAAACTAATGCCCAAATCCAAAATAATATTTGTGATTTGTCAAAAAGTTTACTTTTCTGTTTGGTTGATTAGAGTTGAAATTTTGCCAGCCAACCAACCAATCAACCAACTAAAAAAACCAATTAGTTTCACATGCTTAACTTGGAAGTGTGCAGAAAACCATTTGGTATGTAGCTCAGTAATATAGTAAAGAATAGATGCTAATGAATCTAGTAAAGTTTACTCTCTTCTCACATGCTTCACACACACTTGTTGACTTTTCTCTTTTCTGTTACACCACTGACATATCTTTCCATTACAGAAATCATACGATATATCCATTAAAATTGTACATTATTTGGGCATCCCAAGAATCCTCTTCCAAATTTTTTTCCTGTAAAGTATCACTATGTGGGTGTAACTGTAACCACAATGGCCAAAATGATGTCAGATTAAGTTAGTTTTGAGTCTAAGTCCTTCAATAATGTATTAGGATAATTGTCTCAAAAGACAGAGGCTTTGAAGAGGTATTAATAAAGTGAAAGATCTCTTGCTGTTCTGAGCCAGGACTACTGTTCTTTCATTTCCTAATAGGGCTCAATAAAAACTCTTCTGATTGAATGGATCTTAATAATTAGAACTTTATTGACGGTAGCTCAAATGACCTTACTGGGAGTGGAGGTCAACCAATGAAAATAACTTATAGAAAAAAACTGTATTCAACTATTTTCCTAACTGCTGTGGATTCTAGGCTACTGTATCTTTAAGTTAAAAAATTATTTTCAAGTACACAATTGACTTGCAAAACACTAAAAAAGTGCTTTGTGTGCTTTGTTCTTAGTCTGTGTAAGGGGTTTATATAGAAGGATTTTGTTTAAGCTTAAAAATCTCAGGGAATTCTAAAATACCTGGTGGGGATATCAGGCTCTTCTAGTTGTCATTAATGCTGACCGACACAGATTTTATCACATTTAAGAGCTGTAGTTTGGGCTGTACTGTGCTTCTGGCCTCCTATGAGAAGCAGAGTAGAAGTAAACGTCCTTGAGGAAGAACACTGGCATGTCTCAAAGAGGTGCTATTTTTCATCTTACTCCTTGTTTATGCTTGCAGATGCAAAGCCGCAGTGTCCCTTTGTAAGGCAACACCATTCTGCCCAAACTGTGAGCAAGCAGGCTACTAGCTGCTCTACGGTGCAAAAGCTGCCATGACTGCAAAGGCTTTTCAGCCTCTGTCATCCTCGGGTATCACACTGCCTGGACACACCAGGAGCAGAAACAGGAGCAAGAATAGATTAGAAATCATAATTCCTAATACATGGTCAAGTTTGCCAGAGTTAGGCTCACCTGTAAATGCCACTTTTTCTGAGAATGCATTTATAGTGTATATAGTGTATAGTTAAATGAAAAACAAGGTTTTGGTCATTGCTTCTGCTATCGTTGTTTCTTGCCCAGCTGCAAAGGAAACTAAACTTTGCTGCAACTGTTTTTGGTTTCCGAGAAAACTATAGCACATTCATCTTCACATGGTTTAGGAAGATACGATAAAAGATGCATATAAAAACATTGTTTTCTCTTTCTCTTACCTCTAATGTCAATATGCAGTGTGAGGGAGGAAGCTGGGAGGAAATTGAAGTTTTCCTCTGAAAGATCATAAATCTAGATCTGTTACTCATTAATGAATTCCATATAGGTCTTAATTGCCAGTAGATTTGCTACGTAGAAAAAGCACATGGTAGAGAGTCAGGAAGGCATGCAGGCAGCAGGCGAACACAGGTGTGACCAGTGCACTCTCTCCTTTAGTTTGCTAAGGTGCCTGATAACCACATAGAAAAAGCAGAAAAATTTTGATGGGACCAAGCCTACTTGGTCTGCATTCGTCATCAAATTTGTAGCAAAACCACAAGTGTTTTCCACTTAGGACATTTCCTCAGAGGAAAAAACCCTCTGCCTGTTAGGATTGGTTCGGTGATGAAGCTTGCCACCTCATTGCTCTATCAGCTGCTGGATTTGTGAGAGCTGGCACTTAGCCTGTGGTCCTCTTTGTGGAAACGGCTGAAAGAAATCATCGTAAAAATAAAACAGTTTTGTACAGACTCACACATCTCAGCCAAAAAAACAGAGTTTCAGGCCATAAGTAGCTATTTAAATAAGCTTTATAATATCTACAATTGTAAAACCCCAGTGTGTCCTATCACTAGGAATTACAGCCTTGGTGCCTGTGAGAAATCTGTTTGGAATGGCTAAAATGCGATAGGATGATCTTACCTGGGATGTAGATGGAGAAACTGCATTTTTGCATTTTGATAAGAAGTACTGAAATAACTTGGATGGAAACAAACAAACGAGGGAATGAACTGCAGAATGACACAAGGTAACACAGGTTTTTTTAAGTTACCATTTGACTCTAACAGAGCTGTTATTGGCAAGACAATGGAAAAACAGATTTTTCCCAAATGTCTTATCCAACGGATACAGGCTGGAACAACTAAAATTTCTAACCCAAACAAACATGGTCTGTTCTTGAAGGCAACCCAGTTAACAAGTTTTCACATGAGTACTTTTCATCAATGACAATGAGAACTCTGCTGTATCACACTTGGTTTTATGCCCGACAGCAGGGCAGGCAGAGTTCCGGGAAAACCCTGTATCTCGTATGCTCGATGATACCCAAATTGCTGCTAGGCACTGGATGATGGAGGCGTGTATGAAACAGCACTCGGCAACATGGAAGCTCCCTGCCTGAGGTCCCTGCAGTGGGTGCTGCCCAAGCTCCAGTGAGGGACAGCCATGGGCGAGTAGAAAGGCACAAGCAGAATTCACCTACTGCCTGCTCTGGAAAATAACAAACTCTGGGCTTTGTTTCAATCAGGGGCTTAATGCTAAGTCATACAATGACTATTTGAGCACCTAAAGCACACAGAGCCATATAGAAAAGAGGAAACAGTCAAATACTGTGAAGGGTCTTGCAACCTGGACAGCTGAGGGCTCCCGGCTCTCTCCTGCTGTGCAGGGATGGGGCTAGTTGTTCTGGAGGAACCAAATGAGCAGGCTGCCTTGAAATGTTGAGATTTTGTTATTTCCTTTTCAGATGTAGCCTTTGATTTCTGCTTCTAGCTAACTGTGATCATATCGGTTTCATCCTCTCATTCCCATTCACCATCCTGCTTTCCCTTTGTTTCCACCATCAGTCTGCAGACAGACAGCTGAACTGAAGTATTGTTTTAGTGTTGATTTACAGTTTTAGTCTTTGCTTCTGCTTCTTCATTCCTCGACTTCCAGAACTTTATACTCTCTTCGAATTCAGCTTGATTTTTCTTTTTCTCAGTTGACCCTTATACATCTTGACCTCTAAGTCCCAACCATTTGCCAGCAATCCTTTTTCCACTCCTTAGGCTCTCTTCTTAGATCTCACATCTGTTTTAAGGGAGAAGAGGACGAAGAGGACAGGAATGAAGGCAGAGGAGAGGAAGATCTCAGGCTTTACGAAAAGGCTTTTTCCTTTTGCTTCACATACAGGTTAATTCTGTACTGATCAATGTAGGTAGATGACTAAAATGGATTAAAACAGAAAGCAAACACAAGAAACCAACCAAACAAAACCAAAAAAACTATGGCAATAGCAGAATGTGTGATTATTCGTTGCTCAGTTCTGATTTATCCCTGGTTACAATAGTACATCTACATTTAAAATGCCATTGCGTGTTATCAGTCACACTTTTTAGACTGTACACATCTTGCATTTAGTGATCTTAGATACATTCTTTATCAGATTAATTATTTCTTAAATATATCTCTTTTCCTTTGGGAGATTTTTACAGTCTTTCCAGATCTGCCCTCATCTTAAAGAAAATTAAAAATAATAAAAAAAACCCTAATTGTTAGATAGTTAAGCTATCTGGAAACATCCTTCAAGGGTTGCCTTCAAGGGTTGCCAGTTAAACACTGCTGTCTGTTGGAATTGTCCATTAAATTTTAGTTGCTCCAACTGACCTTAACAACAGGCTGTTTTACTTACATCTCAGAGATGGTTAGGGCTGTTATATTTAGATGCTCCTATTGCAAAATGGGAAGGTATAATTCATGATGTGTGAAAAACAACCTTGCCACTTTTATTGAAATACTCAAGTGTCCAAAACACTAGCTGAATAAAATCAGAAACTTGTATTAATTTGTGTACCTTCTGTACATTGACTAGTCTTTTGTGTAAATTGTTGTTCTGAATCCCAGTCAGCAAAGCAGCAGACTTATTTTTCCATAGATGAAAGCCAGGTGATGTCTGATGAAATTCATAATTAGCGTGGGAGTATCTCATCCATGCTGAATAATCAAAGGCATAGTATCTTAAGCCACGCACACGTGAGTGTGAACAATACTTTATTGCTCAGTCCCGTTAGTTCCTCATAAGATGCTAAGATCAAGTTTGCTCTGCTCTGGTTGAGTTGCACACAGGTTTCTAATTTATTTCATTTTCTAGGACTCCGCGCCACTCTTTCTCTTTTCTTTGGGTAGAATTCATTCTAGTACATTTGATCAACAGGTTTCATCCTACCTCTTTTCTCAAGAGCTTTTACTGTGTCATCTGAATATCATAAGGTGAATAGTCATTTTTCACTCCAGTAACAGGTAATGCTCTGGAAAGTTTTCGAGCAGCTCAGAAAAAACCCTCTGACTCTACTGACTTTTAGGAGGAGAAAACCACAGAGGGAACCCTGGCAAAGTTCACTGTAGAAAGTGTGTAAGTTTTTCAGCTGGGGAAACTATAACACAAAAAAACTTAAGTGACTGCGTAGCAGGAATGTGGTAAGTATAGAACAAAGTGGAAATTCTACTCTTTTTAATCTAAGTTAAATTTACTACTGATTCCACTTCTCTCTGTAGTTCCTTCTCTTAAAACTGACAAAATTGAGGTTAAAAATTAACTTTTGATTAAGATGAATAAGAGAGTATCATTTGTCATCTGATACTTTTTTTATTCTGTTTGAGGATTTAGTAAGACAACACAAGAAAATTCCTTTTCCCCTGCTGTAAAATTATATAGTACACATTTGACTACAGAGCAACATCACATCTAACTCAGAATATAAATGTTAAAAATATTTTTTTGTTTAGAGGTTCTTAACACCGTTTTTTAATTCACTGTTCTTCCTTAAGCTTTCTTAAACCATTTCATCCTCAGCTCCTCCTCTTGCCAACATCACGGATAAACTTGGAGATTTGGTTTTTTTCACAGTTCTTTATTGAGCTGTGTGGAAGAATTGAAAAATTGGGATAGAAATCTCAGCCATTTTAGCTTGTTGAGGACTAAGATTTATATTTAGATTGATTTTCAGTTACAATGAATCTACAAGTCAATAATGAGGCCGATAAAGTATGGTTTCAAAACAGCAGGATATTAAGAAGTCTGTGTTAGACAGAGAACAATTTGGACCCAAGCATCAGACTGTTCTTTTGAAAAGAGAAGAGTGATTCAATACAATCAAGTGAACCAAAGCTTTTACAATTGTTACTCTTTTAATTACCGTAGAATTCATTAGCAACGACTAACTGGTTTATTAGTTTGTTTTTCTCATTTGGAAACAAACACGTGAACTCAGTTGCAGGCTGTGAAATTTTATTTGTGCTGGTATGTGAAAGAAATTTCCAACTTTGTCTTTGCAAAGTGCATAGTCTTTTAGAAGAAGTCTTCTAAGCTTCGTAAGCAAAATTCCTGCAAAATTAAACTCCGGTAAAATGCAACACGTGCCTGAGTGACATCTGATTAAATTACCAAATCGATACTGGATCTTGAACAGACTTCTGGATCAGGCAGAAAAGAGCATGACAATTGCTTGCTGCGCAGTTACGCATTTCAGATCCATCTGGCAAAAGTGAAGCATTTGATGTCAGGCTCTTGTAAGCAGTGTCTATCTCCCTATACGTATATCCTATATAGGCCAGCCTGGCAGGCAGGTGGTCCTTTCCATCCCCCTTCCATTTCATAGTCGGATGCCAGTGATCCTCACAGACAATAATCACAATATCTGTAGGTAAAGATCTTTCCTGTTTTGTTTGAAAAAAATACTTTTTAATAGTTTATCTCCTATGTACCGCTTAAATATGGAAATTATAAAGAAGTGGACTAAGAGAGGCCTTCAAAAGACCACAGAAACCAGCCCCCTTTTTTTTTGGATATAGGATCAAATATTCACATATTGCCCTGGTCAGACGTCTGTCTAACTTCAGCATGGAACGGGAGATGAAGGGAAAATGGGCAGTATGCATACCCAGACTCCTGTGAACGTGTTGCTGACACAGTTACACATAGCCACTGCCCAGAAGTAACTGCTGTCCCCCTGTACCCTGACAACTGATTTCAGCATTTTACATTTTATGCAGCTTGAACACACATTTTAATAATACTGATTAAAGTGTTACTTTTGGGTTTTTTTTTTAATATAATGGTATGCAAGTAAATACAACACTTTAAAATACAAGCATTCATTTTCTTT
This sequence comes from Calonectris borealis, assembly GCF_964195595.1. NCBI lineage: Eukaryota > Metazoa > Chordata > Aves > Procellariiformes > Procellariidae > Calonectris > Calonectris borealis. The sequence continues at coordinate 86,589,193 of NC_134314.1, forward strand.
CACTGCACTTACATATGGACTTTGACTTCAGTTACAGAACTTTGACCACATTTTCTTACTTCTGAAGAAATGCAACCTCTTTATGTCTTTGTCAGTGTATAAACAGATACTACATTCATCAACCAACCATGCAGTCTTCAGAATAAAACTCATAAACTTTGATTGCAATGGCACAGTCCTCACTCATATACTGAGGCAAAAAAGCAATCACATCTGTCTGGATAAGTCAGTGAAATAAAGGCCTGAAAAAAGCATTGATAAACAGTCACTTGTTAGTCTCCCTGATAGCGATCCCAACTTATTTACTTTTTTTTTTTCCTTCTGTAGCTCAATTTTCCTAGGTCCTTTCAGCAAGGGCTGATATCTCTCCTCATTCTAAAACTTTCTTTTAGAGTATCATTTAACTTCATGATTATGAAAACCCAACTGGTATATTGCTTGTTTTAAGATTTATCATAAATTGTCAAGTAAGGTAAATTAATTTTCACAGGTCATGAAGCTACTGAATCAAACTTCAGCTGCATTAATTTCTGAATGTACAATCTACAATGTACACTGGTGGGGATTAAATGGTTTTTTTTCTAAAAAAGTCTAAGTCTAAAAACTTATACATTCTGGCTGCTCTGAATATATAAATAGCAAAAGAAAAAGAAGGAAAAAAAAAATTAAAAAAAAAATACTATAAGAGGGCTGAATGCTTGCTGCTTTCGTGGAGTCTATAGAAGACACATGCTGTTCAGCATTTCCCAGGAGAGGGCCATCAGCAAAGAGCACAGGTAACTTCTGCGGTGATAACAATCCCCACAGAGCCCTTGGGCATGGGCCACAATGTTCTTCATCAAATTACACAACATTACCTGCGCTGTTATGTGGGGGAAACTGAGTCACAAGACATAGGGTCTTTTTCAGGGTCACCCAAAGGTTACAGGCTAAGCTGAGAACACATTCAGCATAGGTGTGTGCCTAAACGTCTTGCTAACTGTTCAAGTACACAGGCCTATCTATACATTCCAGTACCTTATTGGGAAGTGATCGTAGTGCACTTCCTGCAGAATTATGCAGATGTCACAACAGAAACCCACAAAGACACATTATAAGATTAATTGGCCATAGGCATTATGCAGGGTTTTCTGGGTGAAATAATTCTTGAGATATTGGATAGTGAAGAAAGTGATTAATTCCTAGAGGATATCCACATTTTCCACATAAGATTTCCTGTGGAAAGACTTGGTTTCACACGCTTTGTTTGTTTTTGAAAAAAATAATCAATTTAATAAATATTATCTTTCCTTTTCCTGCATTTTTTTTTTCTTCCCTTTCCCCCTTCCAATGTTTGCTACTGTGTACCATAGTACTGTAGGGGTACTCTGCTTGCTCTTTTATTTTCCTATACTTACTTCAACTAATTCTTCAACTGTAGAAAAGTTGCAGAATGCTACAGAGAATGTAAGGGTGGAAGGGAAAAGCATCTTTTTCATCACTTATTGGCTCATGTTGATACAACTCATTTATGCGTAACTCACTCCGTACAATTGTTTCTTCCTCCCTTGCCATACACTAATACATGTGAAAAATGCTTTAAAAAGCATTTTAAACAATGCTTATAGGACATTCATATTTCATATGTCAGGCTCGGATAACGTGATTTTTAAAACTAGAGATTTTTCTTTCAGTCCTGGCATCTGAGTTACAGGCATTTGTACTATACAGGTATTGCATTAATTACAACTACTCAGAGATGCAAGAAAATACAAACTCTCCAGATTCTGATGAAGTTCAAGCTTAGACCAGCAAAAAAGTGTTGTGATAGCTCTCTTTATTGTGTAGTAACAACACAGACAGTTTTTCCTTTTGTGTCTACTGGTAACTTAATTTCATGGTCTAGACTCTATGGACTACTAGAAAGCATGCGAAAGGTTAAATTATTGATGTCAGCATGTTCCTCATGCAGATATTTGCAGAGAAAGAATTACTTGAGAAAACAACTATTCCTTTCCAATACCATGAAGGCAAATTTATTCTCTAAGACATACCTTTGGAAACGCAATAATGCTGAAGTTCTATCAGAACCATATGCCCTGATTTTTTCACTTGCTTGAAAGAAAGAATGGCTCTCACTTGCCTTAGTCAGGGACCCTCTGATCTACAAATGGGATCCCAGAATCACAGAATGGTTGAGGCTGGAAGGGACGTCTGGAGGTTATCTGGTCCAACTCCACTGCTCAAGCAAGGCCACCTAGAGCAGGCTGCCCAGGACCATGTCCAGCTTTGCAATATCTCCAAGGATGGAGAGTCCACAACTTCTCTGGGCAACGTGTGCCAGTGCTCGGTGACCCTCACATTAAAAAAGTGTTTCCTAATGTTCAGATGAAACCTCCTGTGTTTCAGTTTGTCCCTGTTGCCTGTGGCCTGTCACTGAGCACCACTGGAAAGAGCCTGGCTCCATCCTTTTTGCACCCTCATTTCGGGTATTTATATACTTTGATGACATCCCCTCTGAGCCTTCTCTTCTCCAAGCTGAACAGTCCCAGCTCTCTCAGCTTTTCTTCATAGGAGAGATGCTCCAGTCCCTTCATCAACTTCATGGCCCTTCACTGGGATCTCTCTAGTATGTCCACGTCTCTGTTGTACTGGGGAGCCCAGAACTGGACTCAGCATTCCAGATGTGATCTCACCAGTGGTGAGTAGAGGGGAAAGATCACCACCCTGATCTGGTGGCAACACTCCTCCTAATGCAGCCCAGGATACCATTAGCCTTTTTTGCTGCAGGGCACATTGCTGTGGCAAAGAAGGCATCCACAGTACTTCAGCCTTTTCTGTGTCCCGTGTAACCAGGTCCCGCATCTTGTTGAGCAATGGGCCCACATTTTCCCTGGTCTCCCTTTTGTCACCTATGTACTTGCAGAAGCGCTGTGTGGGATGTGAGTTAAAACACACTAGATTCCTTCTGCAGTATTTTGGGCCTTACTATAAAATACTGCTTCCAAATTTTTTGCCTCAAAAAATTGATTTACCACATTTTAAAAACAAATATAAGTTCTACTGCCTTTTTGCTGAGTGCTGCCAACAGGGGGTGTAATAAACCCCAGGGCAAAACTCATCCTCTTCTATATCTCTTACTATGTAAACATAGAGATTGGGAAAACCTACATCTACGTATATAAAAATGCCTTTAAACCTTTCTTTATGGTTTATGCAGAGGTGCTCCAAGGCCACTGAACAAAGTAAAGGAATCTTGGTAGAAAACTTTCATTTAGCTGAAACTTGCTGGCTTTTTAATTCAGGTTTGCCTAGGACTCTTTTTTTTGCCAGGTCATGACCAAGTTAGTTAAGGAAGCCCTAGCTGAACGGAGGTGACCATGTTGTCGTTAGCTACTATTTAGCAGGATGGGTCCAGCTACTGTGTGTTCTTGGCTTCCTCCTTCCAAGTTCTGTTATCCAGGTTGCAAGTTTTTAGCAATGTTTGGTACATAGTGGAAGTGTGTGAAAAGAGATGCATCCTAGTTAACTAAGAAATTGATTTCGGTAACTGGAATAAACGTTTGCTAAAAAAACTGAATAAATATTTATTTGCTGGCAGGTATTTTTGCTGTTTGCTAAGGAGGTAGGGAACTTTCTGTCTCATTAACTTTGTGCGTAAGAAGATCATGAATACAATTGCATAAGCTTTGAGTTTCTAACTGAAATGTGAGTTCTCAGTGGTATAGATCTCTATCTGAAGTATGAGTCAAAAGATAAACTTCAGCTTTATCTACTAGAACTCCCTCACCTTTCAGCCTTACTGGGGAAGATGGGGGATTGCTGGCCTGCCTGTTTTTCATGGCAAGGTTTCTGAAATCTGGGGTCCATAGGTCTTTGTTCCTAAGTAGGACTAAGCTGCATCTGGAGATGTATTTGGTAGAATAAGAGCCTTGAATATGCAGCAGCTCTAGGGATCCACCTCCCATGAACTTTGAACTGAAAATCAAAAACAAATTATCTAGCAATGGACCATGACAGAAAACCTGGACCAATACCAGACGAGCTGGATCCCACCCACTGTTTTTTGTGATAACTGCCATCATCAGAGGAACGAAGAGACCATTACAAAAAAAAGCTGTTGGGTGTAAAAGAGAATTTTTATTATGCTTAACAATAAGCAAAGAAGAATAAAATGACCCATTTAGTCATACGCATAGAGAATAATGTTGGGTTTTAAGGTGGGAACAATCCTGCACTGTTTTATAATGTTTAACATTTGATGAACTGAGAGCCAAAAACAGCTGGATGGTTGTAGAGAGACTTTATAGACATTAACTCTCATAATACTATGGTATCAATAACAATGATTTCTGAGATTAAAGTACAGAACAATGTAAATGCAATGTCCCATCCAGTCATTATGGAAATACTGTATTGCATATAAAATGAAATTAACATAATCACATCTGGATACTGCTTAATTACACCACAACGACGTTAAACATCTAAGTGCTGTATGGTGACTTTTTCTTTTTTACTTTCTTTTTTTTTTTTCCCCTTAAGTCTCTGGCAAACTCTGAATGAAGGTTAAGGAAGCTCCAGCACCTATGTGCTACCTTTGACATGTGTTTCCTGACCCTGTCATGGTTTTTGCAGAGCCTAAATTGGATGAGGCAAACACGAGAGAAGACACCTGTCACAGGTAAGCCATTTTTACATTTTTCCCTATCATAATTTCCTTAAAAAAAAACCAAAACCTATTCTTTTTCCTTTCTCTGTTATTCTGAAATAATGGTTCAAATGCCAACTAGAGACATTGAGCTAACTTTAGTCTAAATATCAGGTATGATTTTTTTTTCTTTTTAACTCCCTGAAGGTACAGGGAGTTTTTTCCTACTCCATGGAATAACTGAGCACCGTGCAGTCTGTTGTTTTGTGGGTTTTCATATGCCATCCTAAAAAATTACATCTCCTGCAATTACTGTGTGAAAATACTATGGTATTTCCTGTAAGTAAGTGGAGGATTTGTTCCAGAGTCTTTGTGGAAAGTTTCTCTATTCCTGCTAGGAGCTCTAAACTGGCTGGTTTTTTACTCTAGAATTGACTGCCTCACAACTGTGTGATCAATGTTTACCTAAACCCAAGGAACCAGACTACTGAACTGTCTAGATACCTAATGATGATACTTGCTATAAGATCATGTTTTAATTATCACAACATTTACTGCATTTCTAATGATACTAATGATTTAAAATCTGGACATGTTCTGAAAATATAGTACAACATATTCCAAAACAACTAATTTGAAAGCATAAAGAACAGGTTTATCATATGGTAAATCTAATGCCACACTGTTCTCCTGCCAAATCTCACTTATTTATCAAGAAAACCTAAGCGAAAAGTGATGTCAAATATTATCAAGTATGAGCTCTGATAAAATGCAGGTGGCAATCAGTCACAATGCCTGCCTTGCTATTTCAGCTGGTCAGAAATGTCCTGGCAGAAAGCTTTTCAGAGCGTTCACCCAGGACATAAGAGAGCTAGGTTTGTTCTTGAACACAGACTAGACACCTTAGCTCATCAATAATGGAGTTAATAATTCCATTAATTAGTCACTCTCAGGGTTATTTTGGCAGAAGTTTTGTCTCTCTCTAAGTTTCTTTTATTGAAGCTGATTTACTTTATATCAATAAACTAAATATTCATTGGTCTAAATGGAGAAATGTGATTTACTCTGTTATCTAGCAGTTACATCACTCACCAGCAATACAGGAAACCAAAGTTCAAGTTCTTGCTCTGGTTAATGCACATGTGACAAATTGGTTTTGGACAAAAAGTGGGACCTGCAATCCTTAAAAGTAGATCTTAATGGAGACACTGTCAAGCCCATTGCTGGTTTGACATCATACTGCTTTCTACATCCTCAGAACAAGCCCTGGGGCAAAGGACAAAGGACACGCTATAAACTTCACCTCGTTGAGTCTGCCGTGAGCTGCAGCAGTCCATGCTCCACTTACTGAACGCTGCCTTTCTCTCTGAAAGTTAAAATGTTAACCTATCACCTACCTCCAGCACTTTCTGCAATGAAACAGGTTTTTTCCCAGTGTGAAATATGAGGAATTAGACCAGTGCAGTGCTCGTAGCAATGAACTAACAAAAAGTTTTCTGTCAAATTTAATAAGACTTCCAACCAGAATTTTCTTCTTTCCTTGAACATAAACAAACAAACCAAAAAAGGTGACATTTCAAAATGTTCAGATTTTATATTTTCAGATATTCAGATTTGCATTCAAATCATGCCACTGACTTTAGAACCATATATTTAATAGTTTGTTTCGATTCTGATTCTCTAGAGATCAGAAGGGAAGTATTGCTTCTGAAAAAACAGACTTAGAAAAGAAAAGAAGGGATGTAGGAAAGGTAAGACTTACAAACAGAGAAGTTCTTACAGCAACTTGGACTTCTTGAAAATCATCAGATGTTGCCAGGTTTATGGTAAAGTTGTCAGACTTCATCAATTTCATGGATTCCAAGTGACCGAATTTTGAGGTTAAACAAAACAAAAATCTTACAGATTTATCACAAACATTCATGACTCAAGAATTCACCTGAGGATTTGTTGAATGTTTTCTTACTGGAACTGAATGAGGCTCAAACTAAAGGTGTTGGAGAAAAAAAAAAAGCTGAAACAATATGGAGATTAAACATTATTCACAGCTTTCACAAATAAAACAGTTAAATTTTACATAGGTCATACTTTTAAAATTAGGCACAGCAAAACTGTCTTGGTTTGCAGAACTTGGGTAGATGTATCATCGCACATGTATCAGTATGTTACAGTACCTTTCCAAATATCTCCATCTAATCTCCTGTTTTTCTAATACCGAATCGGAGCTTAAGTCTCATGGGCTCTGTTTTTCCTGGCATAGAGGGATGGCATAAAATGCCAAGTAAGAGATGAGTGAAAACTTGCTTGTATGTAAGTGAATCCTTATGCAATTGTTTCTAAGGATTACAAGGTAACAAATGTTGGGATGCAAAAGTATTTGTGGGAGCTCAGATCATCTTCTTCTGTAGGAACAGCTCTGGCATATTACAGGTGCAGAAAGGTCCAAACCCAAGATGTTGTAGCACAATCTTGTAAAGCAACCTTCAGTTCATGTCTGCTGCAAACGGTTTGTTTCAGGCCTTTCAGAAACTGTAGTATGCTGGAACAGTTCCTATTCTACTTTCCCCTTCCCTTGCTGGTCTAGTGCCTATGAGAAAGTGACTCCAAAAGCCCTTTTATAAATAGAAACTCTGGAAATAAAGGTGAGGCAGAACCAGCCTTGAGAAACCATCAGTATCCCAGGAAACACAGAGAACATAAACAGTAGCTTCCCCCAATAGTTATTGGTTTTGTTCTTTTACTACATGTTTGGGTGAAATTATGAGCAGGTCAAAGTCTAAAATGTTTAAGAACATTTCCCTAAGGAAGGATTATACCTAAATGAAAAATTAAATGTTCACTTTTGCTTTGTCCTGAGTAAATTGCAATTTCTGAAAATCAGGGTTTGATGAAACATGAAAACTGAGAAAATAGCCTTTGTAAGTCCCTTTGCTCTTTTTGAAAAAGAATTCGAAGCCCTGAAGTAATGATGTGCTAAGCAATAGAAGTGGCATTTTTCTCAACCACTACATCTTGCAGGCTGTAATTTTCAGCCTGCTCAGGGACTCTTGATCATGCAAACTAAATTGAACCATTGCATGAACAATAAAAGGTATGGATGCTTTTATCCAGGACTGAGTACTCCAGCTGAAACACCCCAAATTAGATCACGTTGCTATCACCATCCTGTCTACCTGCAAAACTCTATATGGATATTTGCATTCCCAAGTAAAACAGGGATTATACTGGAAAGAGTCCAGAGCAAAAGATGGAAACAAAGAGATTCTGCACTATTTTAAAAAGTACCAAAAGATATATCTGAAAGTAGGTCTCCTTCCTTGGCCGAAAGTGTGGAATATACCAAGTACTACCAGAGGATGTCTGAATGCACAACAGCTCACTCACTGAACCAAGAGCTTCCTCTTACATCCCAATTGGGTGACAAAATCCAGCAAGATAATCTTACTGATAATAATTTTCCTTCATTACAGTTCCCATTCACCACATACAATACAGCTAGGAAAAAAAACATTCATGACTCAACATGAAAAAACCAAACCACAACGCACATTTGTCAATCACCTGTATTTGGACATAACGAAACTAAAGCAAGGGTTGGGTGTTTGTTATCTTGTGCCTTTCTACCTTTGCTGCGTTTGTTTCTGTTTATTAATGCTATGCTGGTTTCACCAGTGCTACCGTGCTTAGAAGTCAGGAGAGCTTCCACATGTTTGTGTCCATGCTAACACAACGCCCCAGCCTGGGAGGATGCTTGCTTGATGTGTGAGCAAAATAACGTTAACCGAGTGATGGGAAGTATGCAGCAGACTACCTATGTAACTGGTCATAAACAATCACCTAAAAGACAAAACCTTTCATTTAGCAGCAGAAAGTCTTCTCTATTAAAGTTCAGGAAAAAACATGTCAGAAACAATGGGAGTACTTTAAAAACCCTGGGTAACAGAGAGTCTCCTCAGAAGATGGAACTCTCTGACTTCTTGCAATGTTTTTGGATGCAAATAAACAATATTTAGTAATATTTAATAAAGTATAGACCCTTATTGCCCATGAATATTTTGGCTATGCAACAATAAGAACTAAACTAAAGCTATATAATTTATCCCTACAAAGGAGAAGGAAGGAGGAAACGCATCCACCTGGGAGCCTGTACTGCACTGACTCATGTTAATGGAGACTGGTGTATATCCCACCAGTGTGCAGAACAAAAAAATGATTCTCTGGCTGGTATGAATTTTTATTTTCCCTCAATTCCATTGCCAAATGGAAAAATTAGTTTGTAGAGTTTCTTACTACAAAGTTAGCCTCACTCTTATAAAACAGCTTGGTGATATGTGAGCTGCTTTGAACACCTTTCTAAGTTTGTCTGTTACTCAGTTAAAGGCAATGGCATACTAAATCCAGAGTCCATGAAACTTGTGCACCATCCTGCCTGTATGTCATCCTTGCCACTCTCTCCAACAATTTATAAATGCATTTGGTGCATTTCTTATTTCAGAATCAAAGCCTAAATTACGTCTCAGGAGGTGAAAGACTCATACATTTAATCTATTACATAATTTGACACTGGATTTACCTCTTCAGTCCCACATGCCTTCCCAGACGATGCGATTTAGTCAAAAACAATTACCAAGCTCGAGCCAGAGCCAGCATGGGGAGATTCTGTGGTCTGTGGCAGGCAATCAAGAGAGGCGAGCTAACGGCACCTGTCATTAGTGAATCTGTGTTTCTGAAAAATGTATTATGTTTTGACTACACCTGTTGATGTGAGGAAGAATCCAGAGTTGAGAACAAAACAAAGCAAAATAAACCACCTTTAGCAAGCTAATTAAAACAGCTTTAGCTCATACACCAATGCATTCTTGACTCATAAATAAAAGTCCTAAGCAGGTTTTTAGCTGGCAAATAACCCCAGTTTGTAAGGAATTTGATTGATACAGTTGTGGAAATTAAATGTACTGCAAAGTGAGACATAGTGGAGCACGTCATGGCTTGGAGTGAAGGGTAAACAGTAATGTTTACATTGCCAGAGCACCAATTTATGCCTAAATTCAGCAGAGTATTCCATGCAAAACTAAAACTTTGGATGTTGCCAAACGCATAAGTAATAGAAAATAGTCATCTCTTCCCTTGCTGCTTTTTAGAGAGTAGTTTGCTTCAACACATTTGCATTCTGCTTGGATCTCCCAAGTCAGCCCCAAGGTAGCCTGAAGGATCATGCTTTCAGGGATTCAGGGCCAAAGGAGGAGCAGGCTCCTCTTCTAATTTGTTGCCATGGCACCTGGAAAATAATTGGCACATTATCACAAATGGTGGGTTTCAGCAGCTGTGGCATACAAGGATTATAGCCTTAGCAGAAGTATCTGTTCCCCAACCAAAATTTTCCAGAGGGCTTCACAGTGCATGATGAGCAATGTTGAAATGTGGGCTCAGGGATGAGAGAGAAGCCTCATGTTTTTATCCGGAGTGACAAAACTACTTCTGACAGGTAAGAAAGCAGGGAGCGGGCTCTCAGACTGCTTCTTTTTCCTGAACTAGGATACCCAGTGGTCACCACTGACATCTTCCACGAGTTCAGTTGTTCAAGTGGACACAAAATCCATTAGTGGACCTGCTTTGTAAAGGAATATTTTGCCCCCTGTTCCACAGTTGTTCTCGAGAAACTGTTTTGTGTGAACTCAGACTGCTTCAGCTTGACCATCTGTGTAGAAACTGTACCAAAGATTTCTCCACCAGGGAGGGAGAATCCTGAAACAGTTACTACTTTGATCCAATTTGGGTAATTATCCAAAACTCAGTTATCGACACAAAATTAACATGGGCTTCTTGGAACTGATAAATTTAACTTGAACAAATTTTCACTGTTGAAAATCATGAAACAATAAGCTCTCTAGTGAAAGCCTGGATAAGAACATAATGCAAATAATCATTCAACTCGTATGTCCATTTTATTCCCCAGTCTTTTAGTTTAGGTTTTGGGGTGGTCTTTTTCATCGTAAATTCTTTGGAGCTAGGGTGATTTTATGTGTGTGCATGTTCTGACATTATTTTCATAGTAACTAAACCTGAATGTTAGTCTTGGCTAGATTTTCAGGAAAAATTATCAGCCCCAATCTCTCTGTTAGAGAGTTCTGCTTCCCCAAGAAGCAGAAGAGCAATCAAGATTGTAATAACTATGTGGTCTGAAGAACATTAGTGATCACACTTCAAAACATAATTTCATATCTTCCCACTTTGTTGTCCCACTTCTCAAGCTCTGAGCAGAGAAACTGCAGAAGAATGGAAGGGAGGTGGAGGAAATAACCAACTCTCGTCTGCCATTTTAATGACAGGTTCACCTTCTGCGTTCCTCTGGGAAACAGGGCAAGATGCCAGAGGGTCAAGTGAAATAAAGTGGTAGTGGAAGTGCAAAATAAGTTAGAATAAGGTAGACCATGGCCAGCTAGAACAGACTAAATGAGGGGGAATTGGGAAGGTGGAATTGGAGGGAAAACAGAAAAGTGGACCAGATGAAACTTAGTGCAACCTGAGTAAGTGAACAGCAAATTTAAAGGTGCAGCAATTGGGATGGAAAAAGCAATCAGTAAAAAGGAGAAGACTGTCTTCTCAGAGAACAGAAGCAGAAAATGAAATGGTGTCTAAGAAGATGTAGGAGAAAGATTCAACAAACAAGGGCACGGGGGTGGAAAGTGCAGGAGTAAGAAAAATAACAACAAAAAGAGTGGAAATGAAGAACGTAATTGATAAAATGGAATGGAAAACAAAAGATGCCAAAGAACTGGAGATGGGAAACAACGTAATGTCAAGAAGCAAATGAGAGTATAGGCAATGAAGAAGAAGACATTTCATAGATAGGAAAAAAAAGTATGAAATAAATAAAATATATAAGCACACATATAAAGAATGACCACAAAAGATGATGACCTTGTGGCATTTGAGTATGGCTTAAATTTGCCATAAGAACAGGTAGTAGTTTTCCCACTGCTGGTCTTGCATTTGTAGAATAAAAATATTAATATATTATACTAAGGCAAACATATTTCACAGTGAAAAGCTGTGTGTCCATAACAGAAATGGACTTGATGTCATGGTAGTCTGAGGAGAGAGGTTCAGATACTTTTTTTTCTATGCTTCATTGTACTCTGTTATGTAAAAAAGGGACCTACGGCTTTATTCTATCATTCGGATACATGCTGAGTAGTACCATGACCTGCAAGTGAGTGAAATCACTTGAGTGAAATTTACTTGAGTGAAATCAACAGGACTGCTGGCTGGGCAAGGACTTGATCGCTGCTTTGTTTAGGGTCAACAGCAGAATTGCCATTGTTTCCAGTGGAAAAGATCAGGCAGTAAGACAATAGTTGTGAGAAAGAATGACAGAATCGCATACTGTACATAATAAGTACATGCACTGACATGGGTGCACGGCAACATACTATGTTACATATTAATGTAAAATATGAAAAGCTCTTAGGAATGTTTCCCGTTTCCACCATCAAGTGCAGATGAAAACCACTAAAAAACAAAGGGATATCAAATTAATGCCTTCATTTTCAGAAATATTGCATTGATAAAAACCAGCTAGACATTATGTCCAAAAGGTGTAATGAGGTATTTTGCACATCCTATTTATAATCCAATGTTAGATAAATTAAATCCACTTTGAAAATTATAATGATTTTTTATGAAAAACCCATATGACATAATTAGAGGCTTTGGATGGATAGCAAACACATGCTCCGTTTGTTTTAATACAGCATAAATAGATAGACTGGGTACTGAGGATCGGCAGCTGTAATGCATTTAATTACATTCTCTTCCATATCTAGCTAATAGGCTTCCACCACTTTGAAATTCTTAGGTGACCAAATATCCATACAATAATGTATGGACCTTTTTTCAGCAAATCAGCAAAACTTTTAAAGATGTCTGTAATGTAAGCAATAATCCATTGCTAAACTTTTTACGATTTTGACCCTTCTGGACTTTGGGTAACTTCTGTTTTATATAGATAAAAAGGAAATAGTCTCTGACTTAATGCCCTTTTAAAAAACAATCTGGAAATTTTCTCAGAACTGGTTTCACTGCCCTGGATTGAGTGAGAACGTTAATTTGATTAATCTGTAACTTTCTCTCCACTTGATTGAATAAGTTGAATATCAAGAGAGGAGAGGGATTGTTTCTTTTTTAACTGAAGCTCTCTTTCTATTATACTTAGGCATCAGCCTCTTAATATTTCAGAGGCTCATTTCTGAGCACACAAACTCACTAAGGGCTTGAAGTTTTGATAGCGAATTATCAAATTACATTTGTACCCATTTGTACCCATATGTTTGTTAAACCTAACTTTCAGAGTACACCTCTAGGGGAAAAAAACACCTGTAGGTCACTCAAGAAACAAAGTAGATACATAATAGTATCTACCAGATAGTTCAAATTGCACAATTAAACAATCAAAGGAGACTGTGAAGAGTAGATGAAGATGTGTGTAGGCTTATAACAGCTGGTAGTTTTCTGACTATTCACATGAATTGTCTTTCAGTATCCACAGTATTAAATATGGAAACTTATGTTTTTAGTTAGCATGAGTATAAAATTGCACAAAAGGGAACATTTGGAACGATGAAGTGAGAGGAGGAAAATGAGAACCAGTAACAGGAAGATAAATTCTATTATTATATTACCCATTCCTTTCACAAAGTGCCTCCTACTGAACTCCATACTATTGGAAATCCATCCAAGCTCGTTTTTGCCAACTGACAAAAAAAATCACACAAGGATCCTCTTTCCAGACAAATCTTTGCTAAATGGGTCTTCTGTATCTATGAATAATTTTATTTTACAGTTGTTTTGCTTGCAATGAGCCAACGCACTATGGAGACATATCCATGAGTGAAAATAACTTCATATATCTTCATATATGACTACAGTCATGCAGAAAATAGCAATCAGTCACAATAAATCTAATAAAAGAAATAATGCCAGAAATGAATGTAGTGCTATGAATTTTGTCACACTGTCTGGGTTTGTGATTCAGTAGGATTTCACAAATTAAATAAGCTGGGGCCTAGTGTAATAAAGTTGCATGCTTACAGACAGATTCATTTACCAGATCCATCATGCAGGCGTCTCATGAGCCAGGTCTGGACTCCAGCCCTGCCAGCCCAAAGCCACTAACCTCTTGTGCATACAGGGAGCTAGTTAGCTGCCTACAGCTGGTGATATGCTCTTGTCTTCTCTGTAATGCAGCTACTGTCAGAAAAGATGAAGCAAAAGCTTTGACCAAGTCTTCATTCAATTCTGAATAAATATTACCATTATTTTTTAAGAAGGGGTGTAAGTGGAGGTGAGGCTGGTTTCAGTTTATCAGAAAAGTGCTGCTCTTGCACTGGCTGCAAGAGAGGGCAGTTGCGGTGGTGACGTCCTGGCTAATCAGGGCACCAGATCCCCAGAGCACTCCCACCACAGTCGCTGGGGCTTAACCCAAACCCTCTCTTCAGTATCCACCTGGGAGACAACATTGGGTCTCCCTAAATTGCAGCAGCAATTAGATGATTCATTCTCAAGAACAAGCTTGCTTCGGGCCAAGTACTAGATGTGGTAACCCAATGCAGAATAGATGCATGAACTCCCTCAACAGTATTCTGCATGAAATCAAAACAGATAGCCTTTCATTTGTTCAGAAAACTGTCCTTCCATTTATCCACTGCCAGTTTCCATCTGTATCTCGAAATTCTTCCAGCATCATCAACTGAGAAAGCATATAACTCTCATCTTCTGCCTCTTCCCGACAACAGAGGCCATGCTTAATTTTATTCTCTGTAAGAGAAATGGGAACAAGCATCCTGAGTACTGTTAGTCACCATCTTTTCAAGTTTGGGATCTCTAATGATATATTTTGTTTGCAGATGACACCAAGTTGGGCAGGAGTGTTGATCTGCTCAAGGGTAGGAAGGCTCTGCAGAGGGACCTGGACAGGCTGGATCGATGGGCCGAGGCCAACTGTATGAGGTTCAACAAGGCCAAGTGCCGGGTCCTGCACTTTGGCCACCACAACCCCAGGCAACGCTACAGGCTTGGGGAAGAGTGGCTGGAAAGCTGCCCAGAGGAAAAGGACCTAGGGGTGCTGATTGACAGCCGGCTGAACATGAGCTGGCAGTGTGCCCAGGTGGCCAAGAAGGCCAATAGCATCCTGGCCTGTATTAGGAATAGTGTGGCCAGCAGGACTAGGGAGGTGATCGTGCCCCTCTACTCGGCACTAGTGAGGCCGCACCTCGACTACCGTGTTCAGTTTTGGGCCCCTCACTAGAAGGACATGGAGGTGCTGGAGCGTGTCCAGAGAAGGGCAACCAAGCTGGTGAAGGGCCTGGAGCACAAGTCTTATGAGGAGCGGCTGAGGGAACTGGGACTGTTTAGCCTGGAGAAGAGGAGGCTGAGGGGAGACCTCATCGCGCTCTACAACTACCTGAAAGGAGGTTGTAGCGAGGTGGGTGTCAGTCTCTTCTCCCAAGTAACTAGCGATAGGACGAGAGGAAATGGCCTCAAGTTGCACCAAGGCAGGTTTAGATTGGACATTAGGAGAAATTTCTTTACTGAAAGAGTGGTCAGGCCTTGGAACAGGCTGCCCAGGGAAGTGGTTGAGTCCCCATCCCTGGAAGTATTTAAAAGACGTGTAGATGAGGCGCTTAGGGACATGGTGTAGTGGGCATGGTGTGTTGGTTTGATGGTTGGACTGGATGATCTTAGAGGTCTTTTCCAACCTTTATGATTCTATGATTTTCTACAAGACTATCTCATTCTTTGTAGCTCACATGGTCCTGAAGCTGTGTAAGTTCTGTAGACTGTTTCTGTGTTATAAATAAAATATCCATGGTGAGATTATAGAAGAAAAGAAATCCCAGTATTTATCAACACCTCTTCCACAAGGTCCTCGAAGATACTTAAGTATCTAAGTCCTGTTATAAACACACTAAATCTAATATAGGGACTAGAAAAGCTACAAGGCAAATATGAAGGTCAAAAAATCAGAGTATATTTAACACAAACACTCATTTAGGTTGATGCATTTGCACTGTGTTGGCTTAGAGCCCACAGTGGGATGCCACAAAGGACAGAGCACACTAAGGAGGGTTTTTAATAAGCTGATTTTCCAAATGCATCTCCAGCTCCTCCCAGCTCATTCCAAAACTCAGACATACAAGGCTATTAGTAGAAAACCTGGTGCCCTTTGTGACCAGGGCCATTCCTAATACTAACCCTATATAGCTATCAAAATACTTTCTATTAGACATGTTTTACTTAAAGAGAGGAGTCATTCTGGAGAGAAAAAAAGCTTTAGGAACCAACTTTATGAATCAAACCCAACCCCAAACCTTTATAGGGTATTTTATAAATCACACCAAAATGTTCAAATCACAGTGTGTATTTTTAGAAATTAAAGACAATTATGTGGTAAAAGTTAATTATCTTTCACAGTAACACCAGCTGACCTCATTTAAAAAAATGTCTAATAGTTCCCATTCATTGTGCAGGGATGGAATTCTATATACAGTGAGATACCATGATGAGTTACCTGAACCATTGGAGGCTATTATTTATATCTTTTTTCCCAAGGCCTGATACCTCTGTAAATCCACATCTCTCTATTTTGTCATGCAAGTTGGATCGATGTGTGGACGGGCTGCCTCTAAAAAAAAGGTCGATTTGCTTCTGGAAGAGATTCAGAAAGTGTCATTAATCCACTCTCTGCACTACAATAACTTGGTGCTCCAATATGGCACTAAAGCTACTATGCCTCAAAGAAACAGAAAAAATTAAGGTTGTTATCACTTGACACTATTACAAGTCACAGAGTGGAAGTTCTTTCTCGCATACTGTGTTATCCACAGATTCTCCCAGATTTCATTTACTATACCATCCATTATTTCTACATGATATAACACTACTCATTGTCCTGGATCTTTTTTTTAGGTGTCCTAGAACAAACCGTAACAGTAGGAGACTGGTCCCATTGAATTCAGTGGAAATATTTACATTGTTTGCTTTAAGACTGACTGGGTTTGTTGCTTCCTGTTTAGTAGCACTGAAACATTTTGCTGCCAAACAACAGACATATTTCACTTGTAAGTGTCTAGTTTTTAGGGCTGAGATGTTTCCAATACTGATATGAATTTATGATCTGACTCCCTGATTTTCATACATATGCTACAGCCATTCTTATTTAGATACTGTAATAAGACAAACTTCACTTCTCTCCTTGTGTGATGCTTTCAATCACCCTATTACATCGTTTCACATTTTAAAGGCTTTTTTTTTAAAAAAAAACAACCCTGAGGAACTTGTCTTTAAATGTTTCAAAATTCAGTAAACAACAATAATCCAATCAGGGATATTAGCCAACTGGCAAAGCAGTATCCCTCGTTTTTAATGACAACCTTGCAGCAACTTGACTAGCTCATTAAAAAATCTTCTTGTCCCCTTGGAACAATTTCATATGCCTTTAACAGGAGGTCTGGATCTATCTGCAGCTTTTCTAACCAGAGCTGGCCTCTGCTATTTCAGTCCCTTGAAGAATGGAAATGCATCCACCCTCTTCTCTGTATCCCTATAATTTACTGTGCTCACCAATTAGAGCGAGCACCTCTGAATGAAATTGTGAAAAGGGAGACACACAGTCTATACGTAGGTGGAAAACTTAATAGTGTACACTTGAGTGTATTCCAGGAACAGAACAAGCAAATAAAAAATTCACGCTCCAAGTGAACAGTTCAATTTTTTGTAGTTTTGGTGTGGCATCCTCACATCAGCACAGACACACATATTTTGCGTGTGCCTCTTCAAGCAGACAATGCCACCAGGGGTTACTCCACACCCGTGCTGGGGGAAAACAGATCGCTGAAAGACAAGAAATTGCCTTTATGTTGCTTTGCTTTTCTATTTTGCTAATACTAAAAGGCAGCTAAAAGGGGAGGTTCGGCCAGCAGCTCAGCTGTAATTCAGACAGTGGACACCCTGCCCCAGCCCAAACCGAGTCCCCTTTGTGGCTGGGGACCCAGTCCTTCCAGAGGCCCCGGTACTGAACACCTCCCTCAAAGGCAGCACAAGCTTCCTCGCTCCTGCAGGCAGCCTCGGTAACCAAAGGGGCTTTCGCAAGTAAGAACAGAGTTTCCCATTGTTTAGGGTTATCAAATGAAGCCCCAAATGAATGAAAGTAATAGCAGCCATGCAAGCTGCCCAATGAGCTTAGACACACATTGTCTCTTAGACCCCTCTGCCCGTGCTCATGTCCTCTGTATCGCTATTGCTGCCCTTGGAGTGCAAGGTAGAGGCTAACTCCTGTTTTCACAGGAAAAGGATCAGAGCTACATTTTGGTTAGACATTACCTTTTTTTTTATCTTCAGAGGAACAAAGACACCTGAACTGATCATCCACCAACTTTATCTTGCTTTGCATTCTTTACCGTGGTCTTCTGTAAAGCTACTCCTGAATAGAACTTTGTAAGTGAAGAGAAAATTGGGACAACTGTCTTTAGGGAAAAGGAAACAGTAAGCCCAATAGATTATAAGTAGGGATTTATTAGAGCATCTTATGATACAGACAGCCTGTATATATGTACTGGTTTTCACTGGGATAGAGTTAATTTTCTTCACAGTAGCTCATGTGGTGCTGTTCTGGATTTGTGACCAAACCTGTGTTGATAACACACTGATGTTTTAGTTACGGCTGAGCAGTGCTTACACAGAGTCAAGGCCTTTTATTTCTGTTTCTCACACTGGCTGGGGGTGCACAAGAAGTTGGGAGGGCATGCAGCTGGGACAGCTGACCCCAACTGACCAAAGGGATATTCCATACCATATGGCATCCTGCTCAGCAGGAGGGAGGGAGGGAGTCTGGCCGGGGCTACCGTTGATCAGGGACTGCCTGGGCATCAGTTGGCTGGTGGTGAGCAATTGAGGGTTTTTTGCATCACTTGCTTTTCTTGGTTTTGTTTTTTTAATTGGGTTTTTGTTTGTTTGTTCTTTTTTACTTTTTATTAAATTCTCTTTATCTCAGCCCACTAGTTTTCTCACTTTTACCCTTCTGATCCTCCCACTGGGAGAGGGAGGGAGTGAGCAGCTGTGCGGGGCTGAGCTGTCTACTGGGGTTAAAACCCGACACCGTTATATTAGCCATGTACATGGAATCAAGTATTTTTCAAAGAATTTTTAGGATGGGGACTTGAAAATAGGATTCAAACTGCTGGAAAATTGAGTTTTCATCAGCTTCTCTATCTAAAAGTCTCAGAACTGTGTTAATTACTTTTAACTGTAAAGGATTTTTTCACAGTCATTTTGTACGCTAATGATAGCTATTTATCACTGTTGAACAGTTTTGTTACATGACTTATCATATTAAAAAAAACAACATAACTGATCATGTTGGAATTTTCACTGTACTTTTTTTCCTTTTTATATGCACTTAAATTGCTGTATCTTAGGTTAATGAAAAGATCTTTTTTTTTCCTGGATACATTATTGATGAGAAATTCAGCAGTTATGCCTGCTAAAAGTCATGGTAACATTGTGGGTTTTTTCATTCTTGATCCAATCTTTAAGCCAACAAGGGCAGCAACAAATTTTGTAAGACCATTAGCAAGTTGAGAAACAAAGCAATAAATGCATTTCCATTTAATTGGCACTCGGTTCTTTCTAGATTAAAAAGCATGCCTTGGAGCCTGAATGTATTACTTACACGTTTCATGATTTTTATACTCCTGATTCTAAGAACAAAATGATAATTGCTGTCACCTCCCGCAGCATGTGTGTATGCACTCTGCATCACACATGTGTCCCGGGTGGAAGACAGAATAGTAAGGAAAATAAATTTGTTTAAAAACAAAGCTTGTTTCTTCTTTCAGCCTTCAGTCTAGTGCAAGGTTGCAGATAATATGCCTGACAAAGACCTCTCCTTTGTGATCCATTTGAAAACTTACATATTTTTCTTTTCTTTTAAGTTGCAGTTAAATATTACAAATTTTCAAAACCAAATGTCATTTGAAGCAGAGGCCCTGCATTTTCTAACTGAAAATCTAGGAGACTGATGAAGGAGGACAGAAGGAAAGGATGCAAAGTAGGAAGAAAGGAGTGAGTTTTTCAATAAAACAACGTTCTTGTCTGAGATTTTTCTGTGACTCATTTGTTTGGAGACACAACAATAAAGGAGGACAGTGGGATGCTGAGATGCTAATCAGGAATAGAGACTGTTCTTCCCCAGATACTGCAGTGTCACTGCAGTTCTCCTCTCATCTCTGAAACTCAGTCCTCAAAACATACATTCATTTGGGTGATATCAATATAAGTCTTAAATTACAGCCTTTAATATGGCGATTCTTTTTTTTTTCTTCCTAAGTTTTACACCTTGATGATCTTCTTCCTTCGGTGTATCTGTCACTGTCATTCTCGCTGTGACATGGAGCCAGCATTATCCCCAGATAAGGCAGCAGTCAAATGGTCCCAGTTGTCTTAAACTTTTTTTTTTTAAAGCCTCTTATTCTCAGACCTAATAATGTCTCTTCAATCAGTGCTGTGCTATGATGGGATGTGACCCAGGATCGATCTTTTATCTGTTCTCTTGGAACTGATGAAGTGTTATAGAGGTACCCAATATCACACAGGCTTTATAATGACCAAATATGTCCAGCTTTTCCTATCCTATTTGTAGTGATTTTGACAGCAGCGTCTCTTCTAGTATCTCTTTATTCATTAGTTTTTAATTTAGTTTTAAATATTTTGCTCCAAAAGCTTCACTGAATGTTGCTCATTTTGCCTTCCATCTCACTATTTTATGTCACATGTCATTTTTTCATTATGTGTTTTTACTTACACAGATTATGGGAACTTAAATAATAAACACACTTGTGTACTCCTTCAATGATTGTAACCAGAGTGGCTTGAGTGGTGACTGATGTAAAATAATATACAGTAAAGGATCAAAGGAAAATAAGCATGCGGAATTAATTGAGCAGAATGTTTGTATTTCCACACAAATCATTCCTTGTACCAGCTGCCTGTCTGGCAAACTTATGTGCCTGGATAGGGGAATATCAAACTGAGTAGGTGTCAGAAATCACACAATAGAATAGCTGTTCTGATTTTGAAGGTCTCCTAATGATCTTTCTCTGCCATAGCTTAGCTGCAGCACTTTCTTTCCCCTGTTGTATTGGCAACCATGTAGAGGATCTGCTTTCTGTTCACCTGCAAAAAATACAATCCCAGCAACTATTGGAGTTCCAAGTCAGAGAATTTCCACAAAATTCTACATGCGCACTGCTTAACTAGAAAAAAAATGTTTGTCAGGTACAGCAAGGAAAAAGTTGAAGGATAAGTGAAAGGTGCAAATTGTCCTGGACGTAGAAGTTCACATCTATGATTCACTGATCTTCCTGTCTGGCCGTTTCCTTGAATAGCAGATGCATCTCCTTTTTGCACAGAAACCAAAGCCTGGCAGATGTGGCTGAGAAGGGCAGTAACTGCAGGTGAACGCTGTGCCGGGCACTGCCCCCCAAGCATGGGTAGCTGACCTGGCGCTCAGTGTGCAAAGGGCTTGCGAGAGGACTGGGAAGTTGCTGTGCTCTGAGCTCCCAAATATTTTGCTAAATACTACATCTTTGTTCTAGGAAAGAGAACTATGTATTTGAGGGAAAATAGAAAACGAGTCTTGGCTCTCTGATCATAACTGTTTGGTGCCAGTCCTGTTATATTTTCCGAGATCAGGTTTATGGTTTGGGACTACAGTCTAAGGGTTTATCTGGACATTCCCAATATCTCATTCGTAATGTGACATTTTTGGCAGACCACACGGTGCCAATTATGGGGATGTCTCAGATCAAGAACCACAATTAAAATTTGTGGATGCAATAATAACTATACTATCATCCCTAGGATATTTTTTCGGAGGTTATTTTCACAAGCGTGTTTGATATGTGTTAGGAAATCAGCTCAGTGGGAAAAGATGTTTCCTGAAGGTGCAGAAAAAGATTGAACAGCACTGATTTTCCCACTGCTATCATTGCTTACACTGCTATCTAGCAGTTAACCTAGCAACTATATAACAGAAAGGAGGCTGGAGACAATCAATTAACACTGACTCTTATGCAGCATAAGCTTAGCAAATAGTACATTTTGTATTTGCTGTTGTATTTGTGATTATTTATCTATTGCAGAGGAAACACTTAATCAAGGCTGTAAATAATAATATTTTTCAGTGATATTTTTATCTAGGAAAAAAATCTCATGGAAAAAATATTAACAAATTCTCAAAGAGTTCTAGATACCTGACATTTCACATATTAGCTGAAAGGAAGTGCTTATATGAAGTTAAGTTAAAACAGGTACAAGTCTAGACATTCCAACTATAAATTACGCAATAAATAAGGTTACTACATTATCATGTTTCTTGCCAAAATTTTTCTATCATCAACCCTTTTCTTTTTAACAGAAATTTCTTACAAAGGGGAACATTTTATTGAATGCGTGATAGAAAAATATGGCTGTGTCATTAAGAGACCAAACCTCTCCAAATGGAAAACTTCCTGGACCAAAAAAAGAAATTCTCCCAGATTTCATTTTGTGACAAATAAACAGCAGGGAAAAGAATAAGCCTTTCTTTCTTTCAGACTAGCCAAATGAGACTTTCACTGTGCCTCTTTCATTTGGGCAAGCAATCTGTCCAAATGTGGTCTGGAAATCCTATTTGCAAATGTGTCATAAAAATATATTTGATTTCCAAAGCTGCAGAATTCTATTATTAAATATTTGAAGCTTGTAATCTGTAGATCCCACACAAAGTCTTTTTTCCCATTTCTTCCAACAGAATAGTGAATGTAGCTAGAAAACCCTTCTCAGGAAATGTCCAAACATTTTCTGTTTTAGAATACTGTATTTATATTTCTAGCAAGGAAACTTTTCCTTTTGTTTTACTGTCTTCAGTAGGAAGGCAGTAGTGGTAAGTGTGATGAAAAGTCAGTGTTAAACAGGCTATCATAGACTAGCTGAAATATAAAGAACAAGAGCTTTGGTGCTTCTAATAAAATCATTGTCTAACTAATAACTACATATGCTCCCTGTAATAACACTAATTACTTCTGCTTTCACAAGTAAAATGTATCCATGCAATAAATGACTGTGCAGATGCAGCCTCAGGTGTGAAATTTTATAAACTGTTTACCTCATTTAAATTATAATCATGATTTTTACGGTTTTTTTTTTAAATTTCTGTGCATTTAAATGTAGTTTAGTGTATAAGTACATGCATAATGATGCTGAGATGAAATTATTCTTTTTTTGTAACTGCTTTGAGTTATCTTGAAGAGAATAACTATAGAATAATTCAGCCCAAAGGGTATTTTATACTTCAAAAGTTGCTAAACTTCCCAAGTAAGATGTAGGAAAAAATAGATCTACTTCATCTCTTCCACAAGAGCAGCACTGCACTGGCATTGCACTGGCATTGCTGGGATACTGCTACATCTGAGAGGGTCATTTATCTTTCCCTGCCATAATTTGCAGGTTTGATGTTTCTTCTGTGCAACTACAAGTAAGCTTTCCCATCTGTTCTGCAAAGCAAAAGCTTGGAAGTTGACTCTTAACTTTCATGAGCTCTCTCTGCAGTTGCTGAATTACAGTTCCACTGGAATCCCTATTTTATCCATGAAAAATTTGGAATGGAAAGCTTCCTTCACTTTGTTCTTGTTTTTCTGTCTTCTTTCCTCACATGACTCAGGGTTTTGCCCGGGCACTGAGTCAGGGCTACTCCCCAGGTCTGCCCGCATCGGGCCAGCCCCGCAAAGCCGGGTCATGGTCCAGCCTCCCCCTCCATGCTCGGGACACAGCAGCTCTGCCAAGCTTGCTTTCCCGCTGCCCCTCTGCAGCTGCATCCAGCTTCTTGACTTTTACTTTGTTTTCAACACCAATTCCAACATTAAATGCTGCAAAGCTGAAACAAGTAGGGCGTGTTCATGCTGGCCTGTGATAAAACTGAAAATTACGACGGTGGCAAGGCAAAATTAATCCAAATGCTGTACAGTGCATCGGGCTTTTACAGGTTGGTAGCTGTCGAAGTCTAAGGACAAAATTTATATTGACCTGATCGTGAAGGGGATTGAATTGACAAAAACCCCTGTGGAGTGGAATTTCAGCAGTGTTAAAGACCAAAACATGATGCGGTGTTCTGATCAAGACAATATTTGACCATAAAAATTCCTAAAATTAAACATTTTCATGACAAAAAGACAAAAAAAATCACTGTTCTGACCAGCTTAATTATGTCAAAGCTGTGAGCATAGCCAACCTATTCCTATACATTTTCCCCACACATGATATTTACTATTGATTTGTAATTAAAGTGGAATTAATTCAAAACATGACTCAGAGCACTCACCAAAGGCTTGTAACAGCAATGACTAGTAGTAGGCTTTCCTCATTTTTCCTGGCTTTGAAAGTCGGCTTTCAGTTGCTTTAAACTTTTCACAAAGCACAATTTATTGAACAGACAGGTGGTAGCACCAAATAGGCAATTTTTGCACCTTGAGAGCTTCAGAAAATGTGGCCTTTGGTTAAAAAGGAATAAAGCTATTCTGGAAGATGGCTTTTAGTTGTCTGTCCTGAGTACTTCAAAATGGGCCATGAATTCTTCTAAAAAATCTTGGGTTTCTCTTTTCTGGAAACCCACAAGCCCTTCCTTGGTGTGTGGTCTGGGCTATGTCATGATTCCTAGTGTCTGGGTTTTACTTTCTTTTTTGATTTTTTTAAGGTCTGCTTGACAAATATAAGACTAGTATGTTATGAGAAAGAAAAACTAGATGTCAAAGATTAATCGATGGGCTGAAGAGCTCTTGGAAATGTATATAACAATAAGACTGGTTTCATAATATCACAGTGGTATGTTGTTTATTTTTATCTGAAAATATATTGGTCAGAGGTTTGGGGGATTTTTTTTAAATCTTCAGACATGACATTGATAAAGAGTTGTTTCTAGCACTTAACTCCGGCCAGCAGGAGCTGGGTCCATACCCCTCCCCGCTGCACCGTTTTACCCTACCTAACACAACGGAGGAGCTGAATCATAACATCATACTTTGAGACACGTCGAAGTAAGGACATCTGTTCAGAAAATTCAAAATATTGTAAGGCAAGAAGGGTAAGACAGACTAATGATTTGTTCAGGACAGCACCACCAAAGGAAGACCTGAAATATCCCTGAGCCCAGCTCAGCCATAGAGATGTTGGAAAAGGACTGAATTTTAGATTTTCTGTAGAAGGTAAGTCTCAAGGATACTAGTAGTTGGATATCAGTGGACCCATAGGGGTGATGGGATGGATTCATTTTGTTATATGATGTTTTGAAGACAAAACACTACTGAAAAATTATGCAGTAAATAGGGCATTAATATTTTAAATAGGCTATGTGTAGACAAATTGGAAGATTAAATACTAAGCGTTTTTTTTAAGCGAAACATGACGCTGCTTGTACATGTAAGTGCTAGAACAGCTATACAGAGAATAAATCCAGTGGGGATATGCCCTCTCTTGACTACTGCTTTCTATGTGGTTGAAAGTTATTTGTTTATTTTTCAAGTATCTACCACTGGTCAGTTGTGGACCTTGACCACAAACACTTTAAAAGTTTATGAATCATGCATTCAAAATAACTGTGCAAATGGATTTTGTGCTGAAAAGTCTTTTCATTGGTGACAGATTACCAATGGAAATTTTGTACTTTCAATTGATTATCTGCTTCTTTGTTGACTAAGTGGCTGTAGTTTATAGCTTGCAATAAACCTTTATCGTTTCCTACATCCATTTGACTTTTTGCCTTGTTTTTCTGATTAAAAAAGTTAATGGATAGCAAATGAAAACACAACTAATAAAATGAGGCAAATATCAATAATACATGCATCTATACATTTGCATTGTGCATATCCAAACAAAGGAAAGGTCTCAAAGTTGTTGAAATTGTTATATGAGAGATTTTCTGGAATTTGATACCCTCCTGAACACACCTGAATGTGCTGCACGTGCTGAGCAGGGCACTGAGGGGCTGTCTCCGGCCGCCACAGAGGGGGACTGCTACTGCGGATGGACGCCCGCTGCATAGCATGTGTGTCAATGGAGAATCTTCCTCTACTGTTCCTTTAGGGGCAGAGAACACGAGGGCGATGTGATTTCACCATCATGTGCCACCTTGCAATAAGCTGGTGCTCTTATTGTGTTATTTATGAGGGATGACATGCCCTTCGACCAAGAAACAGAGATAGCAGAAGTATCCCACATACTTCCTCTCTCATTTCACAGCCCTTCAGGGACTCTTAGGGATTCACTATGGCTAGTTGGGTTCATGGGGTTTAGTGCCATTTCCAGTTAAATTTAAACAAGTTAAATCACAGCCTTTCATGTCTCCTCACGCGAATCAATCTAATTCTGTTCTGGAATTTGCTAACAGTTTTGTGAAATAAATTGATTTTTACCTTCTGTGTTCATCTGCATAGTTACATGAATAAGTTTAATGTGAGTTTGTGCTGTGAGCAAGGTTAGAAATTTATTTTCATATGATTTCTGGAACTAGACTGAAAAATGCTCAGCACCTACAGAACCAGGTTTTCAAAACTTAAAGGAATCAAAAAAACTTGCTTTATTGTTGTGTCCAATTCCTCTGCTGTTACAAGCAGCCATAGTACATGTGGCCTCTTTTCTTATTTAGGCAAAACAACCGGCCAGATTTTCGAAACAAAATATTGTATTGGGAGCCATTCAGCACAGTTTTGCCTCTGATAGCAGAGGAATCAGTGACCCCAGGTTTTTAACCCCATGAGACATAGGCCTGAGACAGAAAATAATAACCAATATTTAGAGAACTTGGAATGAGAACCGGTTCTTTCAGGCAAATACAGAGACCCAAAGTGTTATGAAAAGGAATCGGGACAGTGGTTGGAGAGACCTGGATGTACTCAGAGCTGGAAAGGACAAAGGATTTTTTTTTTTTTTACACAGAATCACTGAAAATTTATTGTACTTTTCCTTTTGTGTGGCTTAAAATTCCTGCAAATTTAAACCAGTATCATGTACTTTTCATTAGTCACTGCATTCATTAAGGACCAACTGTCAAGTAAAACTGTAGCAGCTCTGGGCATGTAGTTGAGTCGGGCTCCAGGCAGCTGTTGTGCAAGTTGTGATAAAGAGCCTTTACCAGGACTGAAATGGGGGTGTTGTTTTTGTTATTCATGTCAAATTGTTCCTGCCTGAAATACTTCTAGTGAATGTTATAATCCCTTAGTTTAACCCTGAGCTTAAGTCAAAATACATAAATCAATGAAAGGATACTTTTTGGTTGTTTTGGAATCTAAATTCCCTCCTAGTTTACTTAACTGTTTGGTAGAAAAATGTTTCTCATTTATTGTCTTTTGCATTTGATGTAGAGAAGTAAGGTATGTCGAAATGACTTGACTTTGAAATCCTGATAGTTTGGGGGAGTGTCCAACATTATCACATTTTTCCCTTGTTCCAGCCTCTCTAGTACTCTCAGTGAAAGCAGTGGAAAATCTGACTTTACTAGGAAAGAAAGAGAGATCAATATTTCAAATTATTTATTTATATAATTTACTATCTTGAAATAAATCAAGCTGTAGCTCCAAAAAGATTCATATTTCTTACTGACAGCTGATCAGATACTTGCAGTGAAAGCCATTAGCAAATCCCATGTGCAGTATTCACCATTTGTGTGGTGTATTTACAGTTCTTCGCAAAGCAGGTGTTGGAAGGGTAAATAATTTGCCTTACAGAGCAACCTGAGAGATTGTTTTTCATTAAATGTAGAGTTACATGAGCTGCTTACAGAAAGAAGACAAGTTGGAACTGGAATTAAATCTCCAGGGAGAAAGTCACTGCTCTAATGGGAGAGACATTTTGAAAACTTTTCTAACAACACACGAATGTGAAAACCTCAATGCCCCAGATGCATCAACTTTCAGTTGCCATATGGATTGCTTATTGGGTTCACCACAGCCTCGATTTATAGAGGTGTGAACAAGTGTGGCACAATGGTTGAACCATAAAATGCTGCTAAAGGCTCTGCCACCACTGATCCAAACTCTCTAGATGATCTACAGATAAAAAGTCCCCCGTGTCAGAGTAAACGCCATAAGCAGCAAGTGGGAAACATGTTCCTCACCCACCAGACAGTCCACCCATCAAATCCATACCTCTCCATTTTAGAGAGAAGGATGTTGTGGGGGACCATGTCAAAGGCCTTACAGAGGTCCAGATAGATGACATCGGTAGCCCTTCTTATGTCCACTGATGTACTCACTTCATCATAGAAGGCCACTAGGTTGGTCAGGCAGGACTTGCCCTTGGTGAAGCCATGCTGGCTGTCTTGAATCACCTCCCTGTTCTCCATGTGCCTTAGCATAGCTTCCAGGAGGATCTGCTCCATGATCTTCCCAGGCACAGAGGTGAGACTGACTGGCCTCTAGTTCCCCGAGTCCTCCTTTTTTCCCTTTTTAAAAATGGGGGTTATGTTTCCCCTTTTCCAGTCAGTGGGAACTTCACCGGACTGCCATGACTTTTCAAATATGATGGATAGTGGCTTAGCAACTTCATCCGCCAGTTCCCTCAGGACCTGCGAATGGATCTCATCGGGTCCCATGGACTTATGCACTTTCAGGTTCCTTAGGTGGTCTCGAACTTGATCTTCTCCTACAGTGGGCAGCTCTTCATTCTCCCAGTTCCTGCCTTTGCCTTCTGTGGCTTGGGCGGTGAGGTTTGAGCACTTGCTGGTTAAGACTGAGGCAAAAAAGTCATTGAGTACCTCAGCCTTCTCCATATATCAGGTAACTAGATCTCCCGTTTCGTTCCGGAGAGGGCCCATGTTTTCACTGGTCTTTCTTTTATCCCCGACGTACCTATAGAAGCTTTTCTTGTTGCCCTTGACATCTCTGCCCAGATTTGATTCTATCAGGGCTTTAGCTTTCCTAACCTGATCCCTGGCTGCTTGGACAATTTCTCTGTATTCCTCCCAGGCTACCTGTCCTTGCTTCCGCCCTCTGTAGGCTTCCTTTTTTGTGTTTGAGTGTGTCCAGGAGCTCCTTGTTCATCCATGCAGGTCTCCTGGCATTTTTGCCTGAGTTCCTCTTTGTTGGGATGCATCACTCCTGAGCTTGGAGGAGGTGATCCTTGAATAGTAACCAGCTTTCTTGGGCCCCTCTTCCCTCCAGGGCTTTGTCCCATGGCACTCTACCAAGCAGGTCACTGAAGAGGCCAGACTCTGCTCTCCTGAAGTCCAGGGTAATGAGCTTGCTGTTCTCCCTCCTCGGTGCCCTAAGGATCTTGAACTCCACTATTTCATGGTCACTGCAGCCAAGGCTGCCCTCGAGCTTCACATTCTCCACCAGCCCCTCTTTGTTGGTGAGAACAAGGTCCAGCATAGCACCTCTCCTTGTTGGCTCCTCTACCACTTGGAGAAGAAAGTTATCATCGACGCATTCCAGGAACCTCCCAGATTGCTTATGCCCTGCCGTGTTGTCCCTCCAACAGATATTGGGGTGGTTGAAGTCCCCCCTGAGGACCAGGGCTTGTAAACGTGAGGCTGCTCCTATCTGTCTATAGAGGGCCTCATCCACTCAGTCTTCCTGGTCAGGTGGTCTGTAGAGACCCCCACTGTAATGTTACCTATCCCGGCCCTCCCTTTAATCCTGACCCGTAAGCTCTCAGTTGGCTCCTCATCCATCCCCAGGCGGAACTCCATGCACTCCAGCTGGTCATTGACATAGAGGGAGACACCCCCTCCTTGTCTCCCCTGCCTGTCCTTCCTAAAGAGTCTGTATCTTTCCATCCCAGCACTCCAATCATAGGAGCCATCCCACCATGTCTCCGTGATGCCAATAAGATCGTAGCCCTGCAGGCGTGCGCACGTCTCTAACTCCTCTTGCTTATTCCCCATGCTATGTGCGTTTGCATAGAGGCATTTAAGTTGGGCCCCCAGTGAAGCTGTCTTTCTTGCTGGAGTTCCTTTGTGCTGCTCTTCAGGAGCTCTCCTGCTGACCTGTGATCCTTCTCCAGGCTCTGGGCATCTATTGCTGGCACTGGCATCAAACTGGTAGGAGTGGGATGGATTGAGGTTCCCCTCCCCTGGCAACTTTAGTTTAAAGCCCTCTTGACCAGTTTGGCAAGCCTATGACCGAAGATGCTCTTCCCCTTCTCTGACAGACAGACCCCATCAGCCCCCAGTAGACCAGGTTTCTCAAAGCGAGTCCCATGGTCTAAGTAGCCAAACCCCTGGCTGTGGCACTAGTCCTGTAACCATTTGTTGACTCCCCAGATTCGACTGGCCCTTTCAAACCCCTTCCCTTTGACCGGCAGGATTGATGAAAAAACTACCTATGCTCCAGAGTCCCTTACAGCCGCTCCCAGGGCTCTGTAATCCTTCTTGATACTCCTCAGACTGCTTCTGGCTATATCACTCATGCCCACAATTCAATACATAAGAAACGTCCTGGAAGAAAACACAAAGAGGTTTACAAAGGAGAGAGAGAGAGGGACTGAAGGACAGTGTCAGTGGAATGGAAACGTTGACTTTTCAACTCTGTACAGGAATGCAAAGTTTGATTCCTATGTGGAGCAATCCATGAAACATTAGTGAAGACAGCATCACTGCTACCGCCCAAGTCATAGGCTTTGGGCTTGCACACATAAGAAAACCCCAAAACATGGGGTATATTTGCAGTTCTGTGTACCTGCTGGCTTTAGGGCATAGAAGCAGCACATAGTCTGTGAGCTCAGTTACCCTCCCTTACAGGGCCCTGTGCCGCTCCCCATCTGGGACATGGGGTCCCTGCCGTCTGCTCTGGGAAGGGACATCAGCACAGATGGCACTGAACCATCGCCTATCTGAGTATTGTCTATCACACAGGACAAAGCAGAACTGGCTGCACAAGTTTATTTTGCCAGAGGGAGAAATCTGCAAAATTGTTAGGTGCAGAAAACAAAGCAATATCTTTCAGCATAACCATCCAACCATCCAACCCTAGATATAAATTACCAAGTTCTCCTTGGATAAATTAACAGTGAGGTCTACCTAATTGCTAAGTGCTTGGTCAAGAGTCAGATTTAAACTTATGCTGAGTTCTGAAGATGACTTGATTCAGTTCATATGATCAAGCAAATGATGGCATAGAAATATAGATTTTTTAAAGAGTTTATGAACAATATTGCGGCAAATAAACCAAGAACCAGAATGTATTCCGGTGATGCTGGAAGACATACATATATGGAATGTGTTCATTTACATGAAAGAAAAATTGCTGCAAAAATGTTACCAATGATACAGACCAAAGTTGCAAAAAGAAAAATTTTGATTGCTTGTGACGTATCAATATATATACTATCCATGTTTTCAGATTTGTGTCTGCAACTCAAATGATGAGGCAAAGTCGAGAATGTGGTAAGAGCAGAAAGCAAAGTGCCTCTTTACTCTTGGGATTCATCTGCAGGAATGCCTCCTCTAACATAAAATCCCTGGAGGGAAAAGAGAAGGGGGAGAGGAGGGTAAGCAACACTTGTTTCATTTATCAATTCAAAATAAATAGTAACATTTATGCAACATATAATTATTAATATTTTAACATTTATTATGTCTTCCTCATCAAAACAAGTTATGAAGTATTTTTGCCATGATCATGAGCTTTTCCTGTCTCCTGTCCTTTATTTGGATGAACAGTCTCATTTCTCAATGAAGGTAGCTGGAAGAATGGGAACAAGAAAGTGTGAGCTTTTTCATATAAAAGACTAGGAATCTTTAAAAGAAAGGAAACAGCAAATTATGATGACACACAGGAGCTGAAACTAGGAATGTCTAGAACTGATTTTAGAAAAAAAATTCTAAAGAATTTAAAAGAAACTAGGTGGAAAAAAATTGTCATGTAAATCTTGCTCAACTGCTGATACCAAGTTCTACGGCTCAACTGATCTTTAGATTTGTAAGCAGAGTTTATTTATTTTGTAGCTTAACTAGATTTAGTTGCTTTAGTTGCTTAGTTGCTTTCCTGCTCAGGGTGAGAGCAATATAACATTTGCCCCCGTTATATTATTTGCCCCCCTCTACACTTGCTTTATAGCATATCTTTATAGGATATCTCCTCTTACTCATTTTCTCTCTAAATGAAACAATATTTCAATTTCCTTCCATAGAGGAAGCCTTTCTGTAATTCTAACAACACTGCTTGTCTGTTTGTGAACCTCTTTTATTGCTGTCATATCCTCTTCTGAGATAGAGTGATAAGAATTGAATCAAATATTCCAAAGGATAGCCTATAATTGATCCTCGTAATGACAGTATAATATTTTTTGTACTATTTTCTAGCTCATTTTTCACATCTCATTCTTTCCAGCAATGCTTTGGACTTGAACAATTATTAGAGCAGAAGACGTGAGCTGCTCAAATTTCCCTTCCATTGTACAACAGCCTGATTTTTTCAATAATTCAATTAACTGACAGCTGTATTCCCTTCCTCCAAGCATTCTGACCTCTCTGAAGGTGATCAGAGCTTTCTCTGGTTATTTACAGCTCAAATGTTTGTTCCTCAAATATTCATGCTGAAGTTGTCCATGCTGCATCGCAAGATGCACGCGAATCTCCTCTTTCCCAGCAGCTCCCATACAGTCAACTGGTTCTCATAATTTTCCAAGAATAATTAAAAACAAAACCAAAAACTGAGAACAAAAACAAGGGCTTGTGAGATCTTAGGTTGACTTTCCATTATAGCTCTCCAAGGACCTGCAAATGCATCAGATTAACTTCTTTTTACTAACTTCTTTCACCGGCTGTGAGGAGACAAAAGTTCCCGTCAAATGTTCTGAAAGACATGAAATATTATTTATACATAGTAATAAAAGATAATTTTTTGAAAGCAATGGTCCCAAACACATCCTCCTCCCCCTTAAGCTGGAAGCCAGTACCCAGAGACTGACAGTATCTACGCTAAGGGACAACCTATGTGCCTGTCTTGTGCGCGCCTTCCCACCTCCCAGCCACCGACAGCTCTCCCTGGCACCTAACCAAGTCCTCTCATGGGGTGTCAGTGGTTGTATACCACGATGCTGCTCCTCTCTTTTCCCCTCTTACTTCCCTTCTCGTTTCCGCACTCTTTCCCCCTGAGTAGCCCTCAGCTCCTCGTCCCCACCTCTCTCCTCCCACCGCAGGTCCCCTGCCCTTTCCCGCAGCCAGCTGCACCGCCTCCTGTCCCCTTCGCCCCTGGGGAAGGGGATCACGCCTGCGCCCTGTCCCCTCCGTCACTCCTGCTGATCTCGGTCCGGATTATGTCCCGGCATAAGCCCACCTGCAGATGTCCCCCACAGAGAGTTTAGCCTTCTTACTTGTGCAATCTCTTTACCCTTGTGTTCCCCCAAGACTTTCTCATTCAGAGAGTGCACACACCTAACATAATTAGCAATGCTTCTCTGTAGCCTTTTGCAATTCATTGCATCCACTGCCTTTTCAAAAGTCTTGTGGTATAACACTTACTGTTCTTCCTTCAGGTAGGATTTTCATAATTCTCTTAAAAGCAATCAGGACAAATTTATGCTGCTTATTGCTTACAACTTCATCATTTTCTGTATATATTTAAGAGCTTTTCTCTTGCCATTTTCCTTACATAGTGGAATTCTATAGATACATAAATATATTAAATATGTTTGTTGTAAAATGTTGCCTACATTTCCTCACATGCTGGTGCACCTCTCGATTAAATGACTCATACAGATCAATGACTCAAAGGCACTTTATATGCAGATATATTCTATATTTATCCTTGCAGACCACACACTGCCAGCAAATAGAATTATTTTATAATTGGAGGAGAGCTGGAGGGATACGGGAGTGTACGTGCGCACATGCATGCATGTGTGTGTGTCTCGCTTGCTAGATATATGTGCATACATGTACATGTGTATGCACGTATAAAATGCACATGTGCATACTCACTGAGGGTGGGGAAAAAAAGGAATTCAAGTGAATTAAAAAGTCCTGGGTAATATGATTGCAGCATATTAAAAACCTAGCACACTGGCACCGAGTGCACTGCAAATGAATATTAAGGTCTGCATTAAGTGCAAGGCTAATGGTATTCCAAACCTCCTGCCCAGGCTGGCTTTGGAAGAGCATTTAAAACACAGCAGTCAAGGAATGGGATGGGGGGAGAGTGGTGCAATGGCCGGGCTCATCGTTTCTTCCTCACCCACAATCACATCTTTCTGTCACTTCATATCTTTTATGCAATTGGGATTAATTAAGGAAATAATTGCAGGACATTCAATAATAAGATTGTACTCTAGGGGAATGTGTTTTATCCAGGCTTTAAAAAAAAAAAAGCAATGCAAGAGCAGCAAAACCTGGAAATAGTTTTGAAAGAAGGAGACACCTTGCTGTGATGTGATTTGTAGCAACAGCTATGATACAGTCACAATGACTAAGTGTTTGCAGTGCTAATAGGTGTTTACTCCCATACAGAGATCGCTGGGAATTTTTCATCAAAACATGTTTTGAACAAATCATGCTGGTTTTGTCTGAATTTTCAAATTTAATTTTCCTGAAAAAAAAATGGCTTTTTTTTTCTGTCCTTTGTGAAAGGTCATAATAACTTGTTAGTCAGCACTCCTTTCTATTTTGGTATCTTGTTTTTTTAAATACAAAAGTATTTCTTGTTTGCATTGCAATTAAAACTGAACACGGGGTTTTATAGGAGCACAGAAAGGATGTGTTTGGTCTGAAAAATAAGATAAAATGTTTCAGTGAGGTAGCAGCTCTCTTTAGCCATGTTAAGAAAAAAAATGAAAGTAGGACATCTCAGCAGCGTTAACATGCACTAGTGTTATGTTAGTGACTGCCATTTCTGACAGTGAAAAACAACGAAATAAGAGATGTAACTTCAAGGCTTGGAAACAATTTTGAATTTTTCCAAACAACTTAAAATCCAAATGTCGAGTTTCTTTATAAAAGAATGCTTTTGTAGTGCCAGAAGGGGAAAGATATTTGAAGACAGTGGAAATGAAAACTACAATGATTAATTTCACTATTTGTTTTACATATATATTTTTAGACAGGCATTACACAATGAAGACCAACATATTGCATGAAATAGGTAACTACAGTTTCCATGTGAGCAGGAAAGACTGGAATACTTTTCCAGGCTTCACAGCAAAGCTATCACAGGGAAGAGGAATGGATCACATGGAGCTGGGAAGCAGAAAACAATTTTGACAACCAAGACCTCAAGTGCCTGAGTAGAGCGGAGGGGCAGCCCCGCAGCTCTCTCCTTCCACAGGGAAGGCAGGGGTGTGGGTGCAAAATCCCAGCCAGCCGGCGTAGCACCAAGGGGCTGAGAAGGGCAGTAAGGCAGCGAGTTAATGTGTGAAACGTGACAGCTCTGAAAAGGTA
Organism: Calonectris borealis; assembly: GCF_964195595.1. Taxonomy (NCBI): domain Eukaryota; kingdom Metazoa; phylum Chordata; class Aves; order Procellariiformes; family Procellariidae; genus Calonectris; species Calonectris borealis. Next base: position 86,624,283 of record NC_134314.1, read on the forward strand.
AAACTCCGGGTGCGTGCACGCAAGTGTGTGTGTGTAGATCTCTGCCCTTCTCTTTTATAGAAGGATTTTTCAGTGACCTTTCAAAAATTGTTAGTAAGCCAGAGGAATTTCAGTCAACTGATTGGTACTCATGACAAATAAGTCTCCTGTGTAGCTGCTTACACGTGTACTTCAGACCATGTATTAAAGGTGTTAGGTTTAGACAGCAGCATTTTGTTAATGCACCTATCCTTCAGCCATCTCGCCGGATTATCCCAGTGGCAGCAGCTGGTCCTTCTCACAGTCCCATGAGGTTTCTAGAGGCAGACAGTTAGCAAGGAAATGTCTTTTGAATTTATTCTCCTATGAGCTTTAGGCAATGGGTTGTTTGAGTTTTCAGTTCATGTAATTTGGAGAATTATTTTTCCCTTTTTCTAACTAATCACTTTTTAAGTTAGAGGTCTACTCTGGACTTATGTGGTGCTGTGTCCAGGAGGGGACACCGTGACCTGCACATGCCCACACCAGTGCAGAGCCTCACTCGGGGTCGGGGTCTGGAGCTTTTGTTTCCTTCTCATGGGCCTTTCCATTTTCATCCAGATGCCCATTTAAATCAGGTGCTGAGGCTACAAAATAACCCCAAGCGCTTCATTTCCTACCGAAAGATCCCCTAGCAAAGAATGGAATGCATGCAATGGATTCTATATGATGGGATTTTGTGGTCATTTTTCATTCATTTTCAGTTACTTGAAAATGCAATGCAGAGGTCATGACCATGGTTTTAGAACAATAGATCTGATTTTTTTAAGAGGATGAAAAAGTGATTGCATGTGCTTTTATATTCATGAAGACTACTGTCTTAATTTCATGAAAGTCAGAATAACTATCCAAGATTGAGATTTCAGACAAATGAGGTTAAAAGAAACTTTCCAAAGTACTTAAGATAATTTATATTTAAATATTCAGTGAAAAAACACACAGTTTCTACAAACAGCCTGTTAACATGGAAGTTCTAGCGCCTGCCAAACTCCAACAGCTTCTTTTTTTCCTTTTTAAGTAAAGATAGAACGCCATTTGCTCATTTGAGTCATTTATGTCAGTGCCTGGAGAAGGTGAGATGCAGCGATTCCAGTGAAATCCTGTGTGTTGTGTCAAATCTACTGCCTGCTGCTGCTCATCAACCATAGCATTCATTTCACATCTTATGCATTGTGTGATCAGAAAAGGAAAATATTTTCTCTTCTGTTCCCCCAGTTTATAGTGCCAGTGCATCACTGTATCACTCAGAGTGTGACACAGACTCCTCTCCAGCACAGGTAATGAAATGAGATCACCCACATCATAATGTTCATGAGTTTAAATATGTATGCCTTAGTAATAAGACAAGCATGCTAGCTATTTGCCAGCAACATTATTTAACCATTATTTAACATGTTACAAGGGTCCTGCCAACAGGGTGGTCAAAATATAAATGAGCATCTTGAACTGAGAAACTTCCTGGGGATGGGCAATTAAAAACCTGCAGTCTGTATAAAAGGAACAACATAGGTGGTGGTGGCAAAACATTCTCCCCGCTATGTTGAATTGGTGTGTTTCAGCCTCAAACTGCACGGATCACCCACAGGGGTGCAAGGAGAAGCAATTTTTCATGCTTATCTTACAATTCCTGACTGTGACCATGGGTCTCAATTACTGTAGGGCACTGGAAACTGTTTATTTACACAGGCGTCCCTTCTGATAAGCTATCTCATCTTTTTCATCTTTGTTGCATCATATTGAGGCAAAACATTGAAAAGTCTAAACAGAATTAGTTGCTGTAGAAATAGCTCTTGACAATGACCTACCTGGGAAAATGTGTTCATGTTGAAATTCCCAAGCAAAGGACTAATTTGCCCCATTAATACTGATTATTTCTCCATTTTCTCTTCCTTTTGGGAAGCCTGTGTCTTTAAACCTTGCTGAAACATAGCAAAACCCCCACTGATCATTCATGGTCATGCATGGTGCCTTTCAAAGAGCTTTCTTGCACTCCTGGCTAGCTTCATCTAGACTTAAACTGGATGTTGCAAGCAAAAAATTACAGACTATATTTAATCAGTCTCCTGAAACATTTTGTCCTGTTCAACAACTTCCTTCACATGCAGTTATTAGAACATGGTGGGGAGTAAAAATCTCCCCTTCCTACGTGACAGCCCACACCATGAGGCTACCAAGTAATTTTCTGAATGTCTTCCCTCCACGCAGAGCCACCTTTCACTTTGGCAAGAGCTACTGAGAGCTTCACCCAGAACAATCTGTAGCCCAAAAAAGCTGATGGCTGCTGCTTGCTTTGGTGCAAGAAAAGATCATCATTTTCCAGACTAAGAGTAAACAACAAAGCTCGCAGGGAAGGTGAACCAAGCAGCTCCTTCCTCCTCTTAAATTATTTTTGCTGTCTTAGTTGAGCTTAGCTGTGTTGTAGCCCCACAGCCAGGTTCTTCACTTCCATCAGCCTTATTTTAACCACTTTTCTCTCTTCTGTTCCTCTGATATCCTGATCAAGATTGCAATGAAGAAAACAGATAAATTAGTTTAACTAGACATTGTTTTCTGTCCACCTCCTTTCTGGTTTCTGCTTTTTGACCCAGGTACAGGCATCCTTGGCCTGGAAAAACAAATCAAAACAAAATTTTTCACTGATTAACCTCTTGGGTTTTTTTACAGCAAAGCAAAGGAGGGAAAGAAGCTTGCAATTGCATTGATTTCTCTTGACCTTCTGGGCAATTTATGTTTGCACATTCTCGACTTCCAGCTTTCCTACATCTGCAAGAGCTTCCTCCAACACATTCCTGCATTGTACTGAAGGACTTCTCATCATTCCCCCAGTCAAGCTCATTTGTTACACAGTGCTGTGTTTGATTGTACTTGCCTTCACATTTTCAATTTGCGTCCTCCGGTTAAGTTTTAGATCCACCGAAGAGTTAGAACAACTCTCTTTAATTAAAGCTTTTCTTCTGCCTTCTTTGTAGATAATTAGTGATGGCAATAATTCAGGAACATTAATAGAAATCAGATACTGGTGGCTATGATGATTCTAAGTGCTTCTTAAAACAGCTACATTTTAAGCTAAAAACACAAAACAAATCTTTATTTATGGCATTAAGCCATTAAATAAGTCTTGAACTGTCCCCAAGATGAAATGCACTTTTCATTTTGGACGTATAGTTTCTTCCAAAGCATTAGTGCTTTTGGCTGGCTAACCACTACATTCCCCCTACCAAATTATTAATTACACAATCTATCAAAGCAAGTAGTCAGATAAATGGTTTGCCCTGGCTTCTTTGCCTTTTTGCTGTCTCAAATCATCTTCCCACTCACGTGGAAGGATGAACACCACAACATATCCTCCTTCACCCTTAACCTGAAAGAATTCGGGGTTTGGGGTTCGTGACCGAAGGGTGGGAGGAAGGAGGGAGCTCTTGGGGCAGGCAAGAGGAGCACTGCTCTCCCCTGCAGTCCTGGGCTGACTCTGCAGCCTTTATGTAGAAAGGTAATGCAGGTTACAGTGTTGTTAACTGTCCTAAACCTAAATTTTCTGATAGGAGGAAAGCCTGTAGGGAGTCTGGGAGGGAGGCATACTTGATCGTAATTTTTTCTGTACTGTCGTGATACTCATTTCTCTAACATTGCTAGCTCATTTGACCCCACTGAACTGGTGGAATAAGCTTATCAGTAATCAAGGTATTAACAATTTAAAAATAAAAATTGAAACTCCTATTCTAATTCAGCAGCCAGAAAATCATCCTTCTTCTAAAACAAAGGGACCTAGTGTCTGGTAATTCACATTTCATACTTCTTGCTTGAATAGCACAGCTTTGGCCCCTAGGACTCTGCAGAACTTCCAGTCTCCATTACTAATAACGCTCTTCCAGAATCCATTCTGTCTTAAATTCTTCTGTTATTTGTTCAAAATCATGCAAATCATACACAACTCAAAGGCAAGTTTAAATCTTTGCCAGCCTCCTCATGTACAGCCACCAGCTACCCAATTTGATCAACTTGCATAGAGGAAATAAAGAATTAATCATTTTATTTGCTATTCTTATTTTCAGTATTCTCCTTAGAAAAATAATAATTTCCCCTGTGGCCTCCAAAAACCTTCAGAAAATAGTTTAATTCCATGATTTCTGCAGAAATTCAACTCTTAATAGTTCCTTCTGGGCCAAGGAACAAGTAATGAGTTTACTCCCCCTACACCTCTTCTTTATTAAGAGCGTGTTTTGGAAAGTGGAAAATATAGCCTGTCTTGCTTGAAATACTGTGATCCCACATCAGCTCACGTTTTTAACTTTGATCTTCTGAATACCATAAAAAATGCATTTGAGTAAGTGAGGAATTTTGCAAATGCTTTCTCTTCTTACACTGGAACGAGCCCAGAGTAACTCTTTTCCAGCTCTCTGTCCTGCTGTGCCTGAAGCTCAGCCCTGAAGAGGTGACCACCTCCAGCTGCCCAACACGTAGACGTCACCTAATGAATTTGGTCCCTCAATCCTGACAATAAAGCTGATATAACTGTGTGCCTTGTCACTCCCTAACTCTTCTCTGTCAAAATGATTTGGACTAGAAAAAACCTACTGGTGGAAGTGTCGAAGCTGGCCACGTCTCCTTGGAGGCACCTGGATGCTACCTTCCGCCCTTGAGCAGTATAGCGCCGGATTTCTTTTGCTTTGATCCCCTTCTGGCACACGAGCTGTATCAATCTAGCATTGTCACTTCAAATTTCAGAAGTGAGAAAATGAAGCACTTGCTGTGTCTCCAAAAGCTGCAATGAGATGTGATAATGGTGTTTCTACATAACACCTGATGATTTTCCCCTGCTGCAGTGAAAATTGTGACAATGTATGAGATCATCTCTGTAGCTGATAGGTCAAAACGTATAAAAAAATGCTAGTATGGACACAGATAGGTGTTCATTTGATCAAACATTTCTAGATGGAGAGTTTTCAATGTAATTTTTCATGAAACAAACAATTAAGGAGCAGGAAGAACCTGGAATGTGTTGGAATAAATCTTACAGACTATTCAGAGTTTTGATACTGTGCAACACTTCTTGATGACCAAAATTTTACAGAAGAATTTTTTTTTAAATTAATGTGGTTATATTGATTGCAATAAGATTATACAGGCGGCTTATATTTTACTTGTATACCTTTGTTACCAGTTAACCCTGCATTAGGACCACATTTTTGTGTACTGATGACATCAAAGAGAAAAGAGACAGCTTCTAAGGGGAGCAAATTTAGGTTTCAAAGCCTTGAAAAACTCTGTAAAGCTGTACCTACATTAAAAAGAAGTAGTATTTCAGTCACACTCCCCTTATCAGTGTTTTCTACTGGCAAATGGAAGCTGTTCAACATGCAAACTGATGTGAGTCTTTCTTCTGTATAGAAGATCACTATGCATTTTCTAGAGAAGTAGTAGGTCTAACATAGGACAGTGGGTTCCAGTTCTGGCCACAGACACATAAAAGTAGGTGTGATGACATTTGCTATACATGTCCAGATAAGCAGTACTCAAGGCTGCCTAGCTTTTTCTGAGCTATTTTAAGAGGGAATTGTTGGCTTTTGAGTGGAAGAGTTATAGTCCGTGTCTTTGGAGACGGCGTGTGTGCACAGACAGAAAAAAAAGTATGCTTACATAATGATTTCGTCAGGTTGATTTGATCCATTCCAACATGAGATTTCTAATTTCAGTTTAGATCCTATTATTTTGACAAAGATGCTGCACATGTAGGGCAAAAATAATAACTACATTATGCTACCCGCCAGACTGCAGTGGTGGAAGTGATGGATTCTGAGTTCGAAGCCACTATAACTTTAATTACAGTTAGGAACTCTGATTCTCTGTCTGGTCACAATACTAAATTCACTGTCTTATTGTTAAATGATTTTTGCTATTAAAAGATAAGTAAGTTGCCATATGTATTTGTTGCATTTTAGTACACTTTCAAATCTGTTGGTAGCATTCAAGTGTTGTCCTTAAATATGTAAGTTGTTTTAAAGTTGGGTTAATTTAAATTTAAAAAATCTGTACTCATTATTACTCATTTTAATATTTTTTTGATACTGCTGGAAGAACTGATTGCTTTCTTCAGTCAAATATTGACCAGGAGAGCATCTGCAATTATAATCCCTAATACCCCTTCTCCTGAATGAATATTTATAGATTTAAAAAAGTAATCCTATTCCTGTTACACAGTTGGTCTAACTTCATGGACTCATCTACAGCCCTCTCCGTTCCTTCATTGTCACAATGGGAGCCTACTGGACCTAGTAATAGCATTTTACATTGTTCCTGTGCTGTGTCTTTTGGTTCAGGCAAGCGAGTAAACTCCTACTGCCACTGATTGATAGGTACTGCCTAAAAAGAATGCTGGAACAGTGTAGAGGGACACTAAAGGATTTGGTTTCTTCTAGTACAAGGCCTTTAGAAGTATTTTTATGTATTATCCCTTGGAAATGGAGTGGTGGCAGCTTTTGGTTGATTTGGGGGGCAGCAACAAAAGCTGCTCAGGGTCAGAAGCAGCTCAAGACTTTAATTCATTTTTTTCCTTTCTAATCTTTACCTTCGCATGGTACTCCCTGGAGAGCCTGGGTTCAGGTCTTCCTTGTTGAGCAGGTGGGGATGCGCAGAGCTGCCAGGGGCTTTTCAGAGCTCAAGGGGAGGGTGGATGTTCATGTGTGCATAGCTGGTGCCACAGATTTCTGGCGACTCATGTCAACTCGCAGGTCACATTCAGATGTTACTATTGTCCCAGTTCTCCACAATATACCACAGCTCCTGGAATAGGCCATGACCAATAAATCATAAAACAAAAGTGGACAGAAAGCCACTCACCAGCTCTTTTTTCCACCCAATCCTGTTTGTTTCAGTGTAAATACTTCACAGAGTTCAATTTCTATGAAGGTTAGAAAGAAAACAAGCAGGTCTCTGACCTAGCAGGCAGATAAAGATTTGAGAGAAGTAGGGACCTACTCACCAAGTGCCTGTTTCCCCTTACCCTGAGCTGCCAGGGTCTGGCATTCTGGGACTGGGATCTGAAACCTCAGGCTTTCACAACAAATCCTGAAACACAGGGCACAGGAGGGACCTCTCCAAAACCCCTATGAAACCACCTTTTCAATGGTTTTGTTCTCTGTGGAAACAGAACCGCATTGCTCTACCACAAAGTGGGTTTAATTCCTCTCCTTCCTGACTTTTTGAAATCTGCTTTTGTTGTGCTCACTTCTGTGTGCTTGCTTGCTTGATAGAGGAAGCTATTGGCCAACTGGAAAAATGAAAGGATGGAGTGAAACAAAAGAAAAAGTCCTAAATGTATACGCCTGGATTAACAGATGGCTGAGAAGAGTGGGATGGTAAAAGCATGACGGTCTATAAATAGCTGAAGGATGGAGTTAGAAGGCAGCGTTGGGCTAACAGAAGACATCTTTTATGAAATATCAAGATTTTATCATAAAATTATCAAGATACGTTACAGATTATTAAAACAGTAAACATTTTAAAAGAATGGTCTATTGGAGGACTCTTTCTTCTCTCTCTCCCCTTCCATATTTCCAAAATGCAACAAAAGCAATAAGCCATCCTTTTCTGTGGATGATGTAATTACATGCTAAAGCAGCATTTGAAAATATTACAGTTAATATCCAAAGAAGCTGGTCTTAAATGAAAATTCGTCCAGATAATGAAGGTGATCAGGATCAGAACTAATGTGGCCAAAGTCATGATCAGTCATCTTGCCACTGTTGATAACAAGGTGTCCATTGATGTCAAAAAAAAAAAATAAAAGCACAAAAGCAGTGCATTTAAGGATTAAAAGCCTTCTTTATATTCATTGCGTTTGTTTCTGTTTGGGGTATGTCTGATTAAACTTTGAGGCAGATCAGAACAAATTCCATTTCCACAATAAAAGTTAATAAGGATTTTGATTTACCTATTTTGGGGGAAAATGTCTGAAACAACACCATGGATTTACCATGGATTATACAGACCAAACTCTTCAAATGTTAAATTCCACGAGGGATGCTAATCCTAAGAGAAACAGTAATAGTCTGTTTTGTTAAGGGAAGATAATAAAATATGCTGCAGATTTGCCATGGGTCCCTTTCCTTTTTTTTTTTTCTGTTTTGTCTTAAATCCTTCTGATGCCATATGATTGACTACCGTTTGTTGTAACCTGTTGTCTCCTCAAAATTTGTCTGAAAGCTCACTGTAGCCAACTCTGCAGATTTAAATGCTACTAAAGCTGTTACCTGTATAAAGTTGAAGGCAAGAGCTAAAAAAGGACAATTACACAAATTGTAAGTAAATTCAGATGCATAAATTCAAAATTTCAATCTGAACTAGTTTTCTACTAATTTTAAAAATGTCTGAATTTTATTTACATCTCCCACATGAAGAAATTAGCTAAGCATCTTAACTTCTGCTCCTCTGAATATCCGCTGCAATTTGAACATCTCAGTGTCTAGCTTCTAGCTAACACTTGGGCCGATTTAGAAGAAAGCATGTCTATACTTAAGGTATATTGACATTCACATATTAGTTCAGATCAAGAAAAGTGAATTTCTTGATTGTGTCCACCTACCAAGGTTTGGCCTGCCATGATAGAGCAGTCCCAGAGCGTGTGAACTGGTGGGTTTCTGGGGGATGAAACTAAATTGGAAGACGTGCCCACTAGTGGGCTTTCATCTCAGACTCTCAGAAAATGTAGACACGGCTTCTGTTAGTGGTTAGAAAACTCATGCAGACCTGTATATTAAATGCCCTTCTCAGCAAGGGGTGGGACATGATCACTACTTCTCCTAGAAGGGATGGCTCAAGAGGGAACATGGATCCGTAAATTCGCATTTAGGGTGCGCTCCTTGGAAGAAGTTCAAGGAAGTTAAGTATGAGTTTTTAAATACTTCCTAGAGAAAAAACAATCTTGGCAGCCGCTCCCAGAACTACTTCTGATCTGCAACCAATGCAGCCAAACCTATCAACTGGGCTTGCACAGCCGTATTCCTTCTCATGCTTTCAGGTTTTAGGGCTGCGAATCTTTCATTGCTTTCTGAATCTTTTTTTTTATACAGTGTCGTAGTCCCAGCAGGAGAGACTGACAAGACCCACTACAAAGCCTGTGACTTGGACTGAGAACCTGGCGGTGGTTAAAGCACAGTCAGTAAGGTCCTTGAAGATGTTCTCTGGTTTAGTTTTGCCCAGAAGGACACCATTTTGTGTGCTCCCAGGCTGTTCCACACTGCAAGCCAAAGCACAGCAAAGGGTGATGAGAACATTTGCTTTGAAGGTGCACTCTTGGCCCAAATGAAGCCTTTAACACAGATGTACCCTGTAGAAATCCTCTTAAAAAGGGGATTCATTGCTTGGGCACCCTGAAGATGAAAACAGTGTCAAACTTCAGTCCCTAGCATCCTGCACAAATGTTTTAGCCATTGTGTTCTGGCATAAAAAAGGATACAATAATCACTCTCCCACCAGCAAGCCTCTTCTTGGTGTCTGCAGGTTTGGGGGTGCTGCTCTGTCCATTGCAATAGCAGCTCTCCAGGCAGGAGTCCCTGCTGTGGCTCGGTGCCCACTGGCAGCAGTGCCTCCATGAATCCCTGAGCCAAGGGGTTTTAATGTCCTTTCTGGATAGCTCTGGATGTTGCCTCACTTAACTGAAGAATGTTTTTTGGATCGGAGTTTGGCATCCCCCTGGAGGTCAACGACCTTCTTTGGGGACTGGGTATCTGGAAATTGGGCACTACAGCATCCAACAAACAGCAAAAGAAAAAAAAAAAAGAAAAATAAACATTAAGATTGTCTCCTACAAAACAGAATTTCATGGAAGCTAACAGTTTCAGAATCAGGATATACAGATTTCATATTTCAGGTTCAGAAATACACAGGCAATACATTCTTAAAAGAAACATCACTTTCATGATGTTTCTTGCTGATTTACTGGGCATCACTGACTCCTGTCTGCTGGTGGCAGTGCTTAATTGGCTACTTCTGCCTTCTGTGCCTGCTCTCCGTCTCTCACACAAACACAGCAAATCCCTAGCAGTAGCCTTTTACAGATAATTTCAAATGCTTATTCTTTTGGCCAAGAGCAGATGAAACTCACGTATTCACTTCTGCACAATTTAGCAGGCTATCGTATTAAATAAATAAATAAATAAATTTTAAAAACCACAGAAATTTAAGCACCAAAATTACATTCCTGAAACAAGTAAGTACAATACACCCAACTTTGCAAAAATAAATAAAATGAAAACAGCTCACCATATGGGACTCTGTCAGGCTCTGTGCCTGTGGGTGTAGGCTAATCATCACAAAACACCTCTTTGTATCTGAATGTTTTTATTTTTAAAACATATAAAGGCAAAAAAACCCAACAATAATAATAATAAATGGAATATCTCTGTATTTTTCAGACTTAGTGCTTCCTATGCAGCAGATACATATGAACCCAGAATAATACAGGCAAGAGGGCATACGCCCTCCTTGCATCCACCCACATACACAAGGGCAATTATAACCCAAATGGCAAGATGAGTTTAAAAGATTTTTCTCCCAGCTTTTGTGATTTTTATTGTAGAGCATCATCTAGTCTGAATAATAAGGGCCAGAGAAGATCCCTGATAATTTTCACATATAGTCCACAACTTCTGTTTAAGTGGCAGCGCACCTTGTAGACACACTACCCTTTGGATGGAAAGCTTTAAAGGATGGAGAATCCTGTATTTTTTCTAGGTAAATTGGTACAGTGTTTTTTACTCTTGCTACTAAATTGCATATAATTTCTACTCTGAATTTGTCTAAATTCAATTTCCAGGCATTGGATTTCATTATCCATATTTTACCAAATTAAAGAAGTCATTATAGGAAGTCTTCTCTCCACAGAGGTACTTCTGAAAGCCATGATCACATCACATGTTAGGCTAATTAACTACCCCAAGTCTCTTAATTCTCTCTAGACCTCAAATCAAGTTTGTAGCTCTTTCCTGAACTTTTCTAATCTTTCAGCATCTTTTTCCAAAGCGTGGGTAGAATCAGACATGCCCCTGCCCCGTAGGAGCCTCACCGTGATGACACAGGACTGTCACGTCCCTATGCCTTCCTGGCAATCCTCAGCTCAAACATCCGAGGACTGCATTCACCTTTGTGGCTTCACACTGCAATGGGAATTTGTATGCGAATTATTTGGCTCCTAGATGTCTGACTTTTCATTTGGATATGCCAAAAGGCATTTCTCTCTGATAAACCCATATAATTGCCTCGTCCTCAGCGACATATAGCATTTTACCAGTTTTTGTGTAATCTACTATTTTTTCTGATAAGAACATTTTATATTTTCTCCAGATCGCACTTAGGGTTACTGAAAAGCACTAATCTAAGGAGCTCAATAAATATATGTGTATAAAAGGATTGTACTATTTGAACAGATTGAAGCAATTTTTAAGACGTACAATGAAGACTGTCAGCTTATTTGCTTTGTGAAACAAAATAACATACAAGACTAAACTATCTGAAGATATTTAAAGTTGATATAATACACTGTTATTAAACAAACTTCTAGTTTTAATTGAAAACAGAATCTAATTTGTTTGGCAAGAATAAGTTCCCTACTCAAACCCACGTGAATTTGCGTGAGCTGTACTTCCACCCTTTGGGTTGCCTCAAGGAACACTCCCAGCAGCACGTATACAGCTCAGCTTGCACACCATGCCACATAGTCAAGGTTGAGTCCTGACTAGTCTTCTGTATTGCCAAATTTCTACCATTTTCCTGCAAACCTTTCTTCACCAGTGAGCCTGAAATGTTTAAACACTTTTAATTCCCTGCCTGGGCCTGGATTTTACTTGCCATGGTTATTTCACTGCTGTATTTTAACTCCTTGTACCTTTAAAGTTAGGTATCACGTTATCAGGAAACCTAACTCCTGCACAAACAGCAAATGCGAAGCTTACAACGGACTCCACTTTGCACTGGTTTTGACTCACTTTTCCAGTCCTAAATACGTTAAATGTTCATTCCGAAATGACGACTTAAGTGGGTGAAAAGCCATTATTTTAAAATTGGTTTAGTCTGAAAGTGTCCCTGTAAATTTGTTTGATTTCTGCTCGGAAGGCCTAGTGCCTAAAAGCAGTCAGTTAAATATCAGACACCTAGCAGCAGTAGGGTTTGGCTCTCCTTTTGGAAGGACAGTGTACTGAAAGTGCCAGCAAACATATCTGGGTCTGGGCTGCATCCCAGCTGCCGCATCACTCCTTCCAAGACAGGGTCTTGTCGCAGAAGTCAGGGCCGGAGATCGGGGAGCCAGAAAGAGCCCAGCCTGATTTCAGTATTCATCTGAAGGTTGTTGAACAGGACATTTGGAAAGAAGATTACTTTATCCTTGTAAATGGAACATGAATTTTTTCTGCAAATCTCAGAGAGAAAATGATAGTGGAATCCACAATGCCACCTGCACAGTCATTTCTTGGAATACAGTTGTGCTTTAAGAGCATTTAAGAGGGTACCTTGACTGCTAATTTGAAGATTCAACATAGATACTTCAACTATAAAGCCAATGCATTTGAAAAATACATATGACAGATTTTCTGTAGATTAATGAACATAATCACGAAGAACAAATTAAATGAAGAAGACTTCCAGATAAAGTAAATTCACTTAACAATCTGGAGAAAAGGTAATTTATATCTAAATATACCTCTGCTAAGGATGAGCATCCATGAACCCACAGCTTTTTTCATATCCTGGGAGAGAGTTTCCTCCCATTCAGATTTCTTTTGTTTTTCCTTCACAAAATAGCAAACTGATAAAAAATATTAAAAAAGGAATTTTTAAGATGGTCAGGATGACAGGTTTCCTCCTTCACTGTAGTGACCTGATTCATTCCTGGCTGAGAAATAAGCACTCTCAATCACACTTAACAGGTTTCCGTGAGAGGGAAGGTACAATTGCTTTATCCAATACAATAAAAGTTAAATTGGGTCCTGGTCTCAGCTAGTTAAGATTGTATATACTGAGGAAGCAGCTGAATGCTCTGTCAGGGCAAATAGATTATTTTCTCATCTTCACAGTGCACAACTGGAGGGATAACATGCTCAGATGTTGCTCTGTACACACACATAGCCCAAATTTCAGGAGCATTCTTTCTAATAGGGAAATGCTATTGCTTCTTGATTCCTGACAAATCGAGGGGCAGGCTGAAAGATCCCTCATGCAAAACCTGTTTTTTGTTGTTTTTTTTTTAAACAATTAAAGATTTCTTGCCAGGTAGACTAGAAAAAGTCTTGAGATCATTTGAAAATTTCCCAGGCTAGGGACACAGTCTCCTGTCCAAAGTCTTATTAGAAACATAAGTCATCATTTCCTTTGACATTAATGAAAGCAGTGTGGTTAAATCCAGAGTAATTATTTTATGAGAGCGTGCTACATTTCTCCAGCATACTTGCATAATAATCAACTGAAGCAAATTTTCAGTAATGTCAGGGCAGCAGAAGCAGAGCTGCAGAACATACCAAACCCATAGCAGATAGGCTGGTATGCTTATTTGTCACGTTTATCTAACTAACTAGCTCAACTGCTTCTACTAAAGATGTCTTAAACAAAGAAAAATCACTTGAGTTTTAAAAAATAGTTATTCTTATAGCTGTTACTCTAATACTGTTTGACTAATAATATATCAATGTAATATGATAAATATGAACTTAGTCCTGCAATAGTTACCAGGAAAGCACTCCTTATTTATTCAGCTGTGAAAATAAATTCAGATACTCCCTTGATAATTGTTACAAACATAAGGTTATGTTAATGACATCTATTGAGGATGAGCTACAAAAATGAAGTTTACTTGGGAATATTTCCAGCAACATACATAATTGTATATTTCAAAAAACAGTTTATTTAAACAACGCATACTACTTCTATGATGCTATCATCAGTCTTGTGCGTAATTTGCTTTTTAATAGTCCCTTTAGAAAGCTGATAGGTCTAATCAAAGCTTGCATAATTTCTGTTTATCATTTAGGAAAGTTAGCAAGTCTCCACCAAAGGAAAACATCTCTGGCAAATAGTACACCTCAGCTCATTACTGAAAGATGTGGGCTGGTTCTCTTATGCAATTACTAACAATATTAGTGATAACTAGAAAATTATTTGTATCCATAAACAAATATTAAAGGTCTTCAGATTTATATTTATAACAATTTCCTCTGGTTTTATAGCAATAGTAACAGTACTATTATGATTTATGAGTTAGTAATTATTATTCCTACTAACACTGCAGCCAGTAACTACTGAAGCATTTTTGCACTTTGGTGAGATGAGGCAACCAAAAATATGAATGTATCACTGACAGTTTTCCTTTTCTGGTAAAATTCAAGTTCTGTTAAATCAAACTAGATTTGACTGTGGGAAGTTTGGAGATTTGCAAAATTCTTAAAGAAATACAAATATTCCTGAATATGAAATATACAGGAACCAGTGTTCTCACCAGCAGGCAGATATAATCAGCTGTCTCACCAGCAAGAACATTAGTTAAAATTTGCATAATGGCTCCATCCCGCTGCCCTTCAGCTGGTGCAGGTCCAGAGGGAATCCTTCATGGTGACAGCCACAGACCTGTACTCTCCTACCAAAATGCAGCCAGGCACTCAAGTTGGTGTAGCGGCAGCATTCTCGTTTTGTCATTGTTTGCCATTTTTACATAATGGTGGACTTCCTCTTTTGTTTATTGTTATGAAAATTACTCCTTAGAAATGCTTTTGTTATATTCAACTGACTTTAGCTTTATAGAGGCAAAAGTGCCTTTTTCCATTAAATGCAAAGCCTGCACCCCTCTTGTCCCACATCTACTATTGCTCTCACTGTCACAACTTCCAATACTATACGGTATTCATGCAGTCTACGGTTCGACTAGATTTCTTTCCTGAATCTTATCATGCATAAGGAGATAACTCAGCCCACTAGTATATGCAAATACAGATTATTTTATTATTTGTGCTTCCTTTAATTGTATCAAAATGCTCTTAAGACTAATATGCAGATGGATATTTACTGAATTTAGTTCCAGCATCTTGAGCAAACACATGTTTTCAAAGCATTTTGGTGAGTGAAGGAGTATAACCAAACAAATGGTGGGTGAGAGACTGTTTCATGTGCACGCACTTTTTTTTTCCAATCAAATTTAACTTGAAATGCTATCTATATTGAGATTTTATTGCAGGCTAGATTGTTGAGGCTCTGTGGAAAACGAGACTGAACAGAGTTAAGAAGCAAGGAACAGGACAATCCAGCTTCTCATGGTGTGTGGGGGGCTTTGAGTGTTTTCTTGATCATACAATCTTTAAAATACAGCAGAACTTTACAGATCTCCAAGCTATAACTAAAACCACTTCTTCTAAATTATATGCATCTGATTTTAATAAGAGCAAGAATGCAGAAGACATTTTTTCTCATTAATGCAGAGAAAAAAAGATGGTTTTGTGCTTAGGATGGAGTACTGAAATTCACAAAACCCAAGACGTATCCTCCTTGGTACGGCATTCTACTGCATCACTTATGCTAATGTAAAGGCTAATATCAAAACCATCACATTTGAAAGTTACTGTGCAATCAGGAAGAAAATAACTTTGTGATAAATTAGTATTTATCCCTACAATCATGCCCATTGTGAATTCCAGTGAGTTCACAGGAAATCATGCAATATCTCTCTCTGTTCCTTGAAGTGTAAAATTGTTGTTCCACCTCATAGGTGGATTTGAGACACACATAAAGATACCTGGAAAGAAGATGCTTCAAAAACACAAATTCAGATAAGCTATCCCCAGCCTTAAACGCTGTCTGGATGATGTACGTGCCTGTTCCTGACTCATCAGACCAACCAGACTTCACTCACCATACCTTTGACTTTGGACTTATACCAGCATCTTAGCTGTGACTTTTTCTGGGTTTGGTTTTTTTCCCGTTTCTCACTGCTGTTTTTCTTTTCAGGAGTCAGACATGATTTCTGCATTGTGTTACTACTTAAAGCTACTATCTGATTATTTTAAAATCTAGTTTTTCAACAGATTCTGAAAATGTACTGAGAAGAAGAGGAATGAAAGTTGATGGTTTTTATGTTATTTCTATGTCCTACAAACATATACAAAAGATAGGGAAAGCATTGTCCTTCCAAATGTGTCAGTTTAAAAGACGATCTTCAAATATAGTGCAACTGGAGATTATTCACTAACAAAATTCTAGAATTTCTATTTTTTAAAAAAATATTACTTCTCAGATACTTCAGGATAGTTTAAATAATTGGGAATGCCAAGTATATATTTGTACGTCAGAAACTCCTAACCAGAATAGGATTAACAAAAACTCCCTATTAGCTCAAGAGATAAACAGATCAGCCAAGTGAGACTTGAACCACTAGATGTAAAAAAATAGATGTTCATCATGGGATATGTAGCTCATACTCAAAAGATGCATAGGACTCAAGGTCTCCAGTACAATGTCCTGGATCACTAAATTTGCTTATAAGGAGTTGATAGGGGCCTGCCTGAAGCAAGGTGGTCAGCCTTGGGCTGATAGATTCCCTTCCAACCCCCCAGTTAATTTTTCTGAATACATGGCTTAATCATCAAGGGACTGATTCCAGGTCTGAGCCAGACAAATTACTTCCTAATTTTGCGATTTGGCTGCCTGGCTTGAACTTTAGCTTTTGCAATGATGGCTTTTGAACTGTAGTTTAGCAATACGGACTAAGCAGCACAAACTGTCATGGTCAAGCATCACCCAGAGCTTCCCAGGCAGGGTTGCAAGACCTCACAGTTCCCCAGCAAAACTTGCTTTTTGTCTCCTTTTTTTCCTCAGATTAAAAAATTAATGGTACTGAAGAAGTAAGGAGCTGGCTTCTTAATTTAGCACTCTTACTCAGCAATTTTAGAAGCTTTACTGGAATAGGAAGCATACAAAACAGTCACTGGTTGGAACTAATATTTTTCTTCTCTTGTGATCAAATGGTCAGATTGCGTGGTGCATCGATCCTGGACACTGGTCTGGGTTTCCCCATGCAACCCTCCTGGCACCTGTATTTCAGAGAACTCTGTAAGACTGGGACAATTTCCCTATATGCCCTGTTAAGTGCAGTGTTGGTAAAACGCAATTGCACCACTGGTATACTACAACTTCATATATAGTCTGCATATAATGTATACAATATGCATGTATACATGCGTGCTTGTGAGCATGTGTGTGTGTGTGTGCACACCTGAGTGGAGAAAAACTGTGTATAACTGTACTGTGCTCCCCAGCACAATTTGTGCAACAAACATTATCTGTTCAGCTGTGTCTGTCTGTACAACAGACACTCTGTCTGAGCAAAGACACTCTCTGAGCATGAATTAAGTTACCCTCAGTTTGAAAAGCAATTTATTGATCCAGTCCCTGATAGATTTCCTTTTCACTCAATTTTTACCTACTGTTAGCAAACCATGGAGCTTTAAAGGGAAAATTCAATATCTGCTGTTCCTATTGGGTACTGTGTATCTGGAAGACCTAGAGCTTTAAAAGCATCTGAACTTGTAAGAGGACTCCTATTCCACACCAGGGGAAAAAGAAAAAAAAAAAAGGAAAAAAAGAAACAGAGAGAAAGCTGTAGCTTGCTTCTTTGGGGAGATCGGGAGAGCTAGATTTAAATCCTTACGTTTTCTGAGCCAAATCAGAGAGATGAATTTAAGTATCATCCCAATTCTTCACCATCAGGCTGTAAGCCACTTATTTCCCACACTTCATAAAAAAAGGACTTGCTTCAGTCTCTGGACAAAACACAAAAAAAGCTGAAATCTCAGAAATATTTCCAGCTGTAGTTCTTTGAGATGTATAACTACTATTGGCATTTTTCTTTGGAAAAAGTATTCTTCAAAAGAACATATTCTTCAAACGAACAATGCCCTGATTTATTATGACAACCTGTTTATAAAGTTTTTGTTACACCAGGAAGATTCCTGCTTTTCTGTTTGCTTTTAAAACGAAGCTAATACACTTTTGAAAGCTTTTGTGTCATCCTAGTGAGGCGTATTAGCCGGGGTTTGGGAGGAGAGTCTCACTTTTTCTGTATACAGCTTCCTTTTTCCTCCTCTCCCCCATGTCCAGGTGTAACCTTTTTCAGCATTGCTTAGGTTTTTTCCTGTTCTTTCTTGATTTTTATTCTAACATGGGAAAGTCGAGTGGTTAGAACTCCTTATCTTTGCCTACTATGTGTGACAGGTTAGACTTGGGCCCTGGTTTCGCAATTGGATCTGACAGTGTGCATGCCCCTCTGCAGGGACTTGCTTTGGCACGGTGCTATCGGTGTTGAGCCATTCACGCTGCCTGCTGTATTACTTGTGAGTAACCATTTGGTCTCCCTCCGTGTAGCTTTCTTTGCTTTCACGCCAGTTAAACAAACAACAACTTTCTTTTCTCTCTTTGTTATTGCTTTTTTGTATTATTGCTGCCTTAGTAATCTCAGGTGAGTGATATTGGCAGCTGTCTTCCCACAAACGCCAAAATACTAATTGCTTGCTGCCACAGGACAGTATGGTGTTCAAATTCCCAGGACTCATCTCTCTCACACCAAATATGAGGACCTCTGTTAAGACCAATACAACTTATTAATAAAAAAGACCAGTCATTAATGATAAATGGCTCTAAGTGTACAATAAGCATTGTATAACCATACAGAGAAATATGCAGGATTTTATGACCTCAAATACTCAGATGTACTCAACTTAACATTTACAATGAATTACATTCTTCCCCAATAGCAGTAATACAAGGAAGTTTATTTTGTCATGCTCAGATTTCATAAAATAGCTTCTTCAGGTATAACTTCCCTATCCTTAGTAAAACAAGCAAGCTTTTGTGTGTTCCAATACTAACACAGAATGCAGATTCTGAAGAGTATCTTAAATATATTGAGAGGAATAAATGATTGTATGATTTTAATATGATTTAACACAGGATACAGCAAAAGATATAAGGCAGCATTTCCCAGAAGTTCTTCAGCAAAGTCAGAGTCACCAGAGGAAACACTTACTATGAAAATCATACTATAGCCTTTGGCAAATGGTGAAGACAAATTATCTGAGTTAACAAAAAACTGGGAACAGAGTATGTTTGATGGATTCAGAACAGGAGTTGAAGTTAAAGAATGACACGCAGACAGGACGAAAGATTTCAGAGTACCTGGAGATCAAAAGCTCATATTTAAAAGGAATAGACTGATAGGTAGGAATTTTATTCCCAGTTGTAATATGACCTTGAGTTAGTCTCTTGACTTCTCTGTCGGGTTTGGCATAATGGTATGATGGTTTTCTTGCAGAAAATGCCCATAAAAAAGATTCCTTCCATTGAAAGTTTTTTTTCATTGGAAACAAACAAACACTGAACCACCAAACATTTTAAGTAAAAAAATACTGAAAACTTAAAAAAAGTTAAAAATTCCAAATGGAATTCTTCATTTTAATTTCCTATCAAGGATTTACAAGGAATATTTTCATGGAATGCAAGCACTTTCCACAAAAATGTTTGTCAAGAAACACATTTGCCCATCAAAATTAAGTTTTAGTAGAAGAACACAGAGCAAATTTGGCCAACCAACATCATTACATGCCTACGCATCTATATATCATGAAACAAGAGTTTTCAGTGCCCAGATGGACGTGGCTTTCAGCTGACCAGCTGGGCTGAATGACATGGACCTAGCAGTTTTGGAGTATGTGTCATGCTTCCTTCTGGGGGTTCCCTCCATCTCTCTGCAGTCTCTTCTCAGCAGCATGGCATACCCTCAGATGCATCCGTGACACACCTTCTAAGAACATACAGTGTTAAAACAATTTCCTCTTAGCAACAACCCATGATTCCTTCAATAACATTCATTTATCTTAATCCCTTTGCTTTTAATTAGTCCAAATGATTGTTCGCTCTTACTACCTCATGTATAAACTGGCAAGGTAATGACAGAATATGTCTGCTCAGCTGACAAGATGGAATTATTTCTGGATTCGTGCAGACTGTAGCACAGATAACGACATACATCTGACAGGGATGTGTTGAACACTCCACGGTATCCATAGGGTTAATTGGCACAGCTTGGAACAAAACGCATACAAGGCATAGACAGTAGATCTCCAGAGAGATGGAGTCCTTTACCATAAAGAATATAAAACTGGCTAGGATGTCATAGTCATAGGATAGGTAAGGAGGAAACACTGAAGGTTGGTGTGCAGAATTAGCTTTGTCCAACACATATTCATAGGACCTCCAAAGAGGCTCTCTGAAAGGCCTGTCTTACTCCCTCATTTCCTGACGAAGCCAACGGAATGTTACTAACTTCTCAGTTTCATCACGTTTGTTTCCCTTTCAAAGTTAAGTCCTTGCTTCTTTTATTTTCCAGCTTCCTGGAAGTTCACATGGCAATGAATTAGTTTCATTTTATTAATGCAGGACTGGTTTTTGGTGCTAGTTGCTCACACATCCCTCCTGAGGACACCTGCAGTTTTCAAACAGCTGGTTTGACTGAGCCAAAATTGCAGTTGCCTTAATATTCTTCCAGCTTCACTGAGACTCAGGTTGGTTCCTGAGAAAGAGCAGACAGATAGGGAGTGTTCCCAGCTTTCACCCTGCTTTTACACCCTTGGTACATAAATAAAACATGGACAGTAATTTATAACACCTCTAAAGTCATTCTGCTTGTTGTCTCATTGTGCTCGCTATTGCTTCTACTGGATCCAGCCAAGATAAACTCTTATTTCATGGCCATAGCTACACAGTTACACCTTTCTCCTGAGGAGAGGGAGCTTGTGTATAGGATAGTGAGCTTGATTCCTGACTGTCTTGTGTAGTCATGTACTACACAAGTGGATATGAATTGCTGCTTTTCTGATTTAGTATTTTGCACTTACTTTGGAAAGATACAAACAGAAGAAAGCACAAAGCAGTGAAGAAAGATTAAATCATTGGAGAAAAAGATAAATCTTTAATAGCTTTATGTAAACTATGTAAATTAACTAATCTAGAGCAATTATATTTATTAGAAATAGCACAGGTTTGTGCTGACAGCTTCTTAAATATTTTTTCTTTATTTGTCATCAAATATTACCTTTGATTATGGATAATAAACTTTTAAAGCAATTATTGAAAGGGCACAAGCCCAATCAAGCACCTGTGACCCCACCAACTATCTCCACTAATTGAAATAGTATGTCTCTTCCCCAAGTTGCTACTTTAAATACCCTGCATGACAAATAGATCAAGAGCTCCATATTCTGTGATATACAAACAAAATGAATTATGCGTTCTTTAAAATAATTGTTTATTATAAAGATTACTAGCCTTTCAGTTAAGCTTTTTCTTGACTGTTTCAGAATATTATGTAGCCATTTCTATGCACATAGATTAAGGCTTGGCATACTTTAGATGAATTTTCATATTATTATTATTATTGTAGTTATGATGATGCATAGCTTTTAATTACTTAGACAATTGATAAAATAGACTTTTTAGGCACAGGCATTATTTAAAAGAGAAAAGAAAGACTTTTACATACATGCAATTGGATACTCAAGTTATTTGAACACATAAGAATTTTTTAGCATGAGGAGTCTAGCCCTGAAATGGATGATACTGAGTTTTCAAAAGTAGCTCTTCATAGCGTTTGTTAACTTGTTAGCAAAACTGAACACCTCATTTCAACACTGGATGCCTTCCTTATGAGTTGTAAATTGATGTCAATATTAAGAGTTGTCTGGAGGCGTTCTTAGTATCTATTTACAGGTAGTCATGTAATGGCTGTCCAAGAATCTTAAATGCCGCCATGACATCTCTGAACTTGCTTGACTGCTTGCTAACCAACAAATGTGCTCCAGTATCGCCTCCCTGGCCCATGCCCAGCACCTACAGGACTGAGCGACAACATGTGAATTCCTGGCCACACCAATTCCTTGGTATATACAGATATGAAAAATTATAGTATTTTTCAAGGCCAGACTCAAGATTTTTTGGGGGTTGTTTGGTTTAGTTTGGGTTTTTCTGTGTCTCTCTGTCTACCTATCTATCCATCCATCCATTTTTATATACTATGAAGAAATTGAAGGCAAGCACTACTAATGACCTTTCTGAGCTTTTATTTCTGTTCTGACCGCAGAGCTTAATCCTAAGATTCAGTCTGTCACTACTGATACTTCTCTTTAATTTCAGTAAGAGACTGTAAAGTACCATTTCTGAAAAAAGTAAAGAACTGCTTTATTATACATTCTTTGTCCCATATTAGACACTCTTTGACCCATTTTAAAATGGTTAACTCATATAATATGGCTTCTACTGGGTCCTGGGATACAAGTCAGGAGCAAAAACCAAGAATATTTTCCCAATAAAGTCAGAGAAATCTTTGCTTTTATAATGTGATGGGTAGTGCTGAACATCAGCTGGTTACATGACTTAAAATTATTATATGACTTAAAAATATCATATAGTAATAAGGAACAGCAAAACAAGGAAAGACATGATATAGGCAATTTACAAAATTTATGAGTATGCAAATCGTAGATGAGAAGGAAAATACATGTAAGACACTTTTACATTTAAAATTAGAATTGTTTTCCAAAGAATATAAAAAATATGACTAACCTATGAAGAAAACCTTACCTAAGTTCAGAGGTTAGATTTCAAAGGTTTGGGGGTATGCGCACATGGAAAACCTCAGTTTGAACATGGCTTCAAGGCCAGAGAGACACCATATTGGAATAAACATTTCATTGCTAATAACATAAAACTAATCTTTTTAGAGTAAATAAATCCCTATCTTTAATATAAAAAGATACCCATATGTATATAAAGATAAGATCCTTAAACTACCTTTGTGGTTTCTATCCTGGCTCATTTCTTACTTCTGAAACATTTCATGTCTGATGTTTCCCTATCACGTAATGTCCTATTACCATAACTAAAATGAAGTCAAATGTACGCTGCCTATAGTGGTTTCTCATATTTGCTAAGCTTTTACTTATTTTATATTCTCACTGAAGGATATTTTATACTATTTTTATACAATCTTATACCATTTAACACCTATAGGCTGACTAAATGAATAAACATTAAATAATAGGGTAGTAGCAGAAGTACAGCAGGAACAAATGCCACGAGTGCAGCCTGCTCTGAACATCTGCTCAGGAAGATCTGCATTAGGGCAGTTGATATAAAAGCACTGCTCTTCATCCTTTTGTAGTTGCTTCCTTTGTGGTTTCTATGTTTTCTGTTTGCACCTTGATCTCTAGCAGGCTTACAGTTTTTCAGAAGTACTTTCATAGAACTATGGAACTACACACTGTGCAATGTACAGCACTAATATATTGCTCTCAAATCATATTGATTTGGGTGTGTTTGCGTGGTATAACTTGTAGTGACCAAAGTTCTTTGGATGTGTTACAAAGTCAGAGTTTTTCCAGTCATTTTTCACTCAAGTGAATACACAATGTTCTTGTTTTTCCAAAAGATAACAGACTGTATTACACTAAATCGTAATGTTTGCATTTACAGTTAAGGCTGTAATATTGCAGCGGCACAACTAAAGGCTACAAGGTACAGAGTTCTTGAAAAAAATATTTCTACAGACTGTAAAATTTCATTATTCCTGCTACCACCTCAAGATCCAGGATTTGCTTTCCTGAGGGCTTCCTCAAATGCTTCTGAAAGGGTCTATGTTTCCTTTTTTATAAAAATTCTGAACACAGTACAGAAGAAAGTTAATCAGAGCAGTTATCCAATAACTCCATGTTTTGACTTTTTCTATTAGCATTCCACATCTAGCAGTCACTGTCTACTAATATGTAAATTCGGAGTAGTTTGTTTCCTACTCTTTAACTGACCATGATCTCTATGAACGTATGCATGCTTATCAGTATAAATATGTACATTTTAGGCCTTGGCTTCACAAAACAATGAAACCAAATATTTACAAAATATACACAATAGAATCCTCCATTTGTTGGTGTGATTCATGTTTAACATTAGTCTGTAATAAATTCATGTCAGTGTTGGCATAACCATTTGCTTGCACTTTTAAAATGCTCAGGAATAAAAAAAAAAAAAAGGGAAAATCATCAACTCTTCTCTTATAAATGTATTACCTTGCTAATAAATTGTCTCTAGAAAAAATTGTCCACCCAACTTTGAGAAAAGGTCACCATGAGCAAAAGTGAAATGTGTGGGAAGGTGAAAGTTAGGATCAGTCACAAGCATAACATGTAGAGTAAACTACAAAAAAAATTGAGAGAAAATTCCAGCTTCATTTGTTTTTTTAATATAAACTGCCGCACCCTCCAACTGAATCTTATTCTGCATTAGTGCAAAGTGCTTTTCAAATTTGTGAGTTTCTTGATCAATTATCCTAACTGATTAAAATATCTGCTGGAATGTCCCAGAAGAATATACTATTTTATGGGGATGACTTTTGCATATGGATATGAATATGAACATAGAAAAAGTACGGAAAATCCACTACAGACTCTGAAGCAGATAATTAGCTTCATATTGAAAACTGTTAAAAAAACCCAACTACTTGATTTGTGAACCTTTTGACTGCATAATTCCCATAAAATTAATTATACTGCAAATTCAGAAGAGTGGAACTTCAGCACTTATAGGTTGTTTTCATGGTGCCTTTTTTATTCAAAGCCCTCAAAATAGATCACAAATATTAATTTATTACAACCCAGGATCTCATGAAAAAAAATGGTCTCCCTGCCCCTGCCTCTTTCCATCTTATCTTTCAAGAGATTGCTGTTTCTCCTGGCAGCCCCAGCCCAGGAGCAAGCATTTGCAGGGGCCCTTGGAAACAAATTCAGCCATACAGTTCAACCTTTCCTTATGGATATTTTCCACTTGAATGTGAGAATCTCAGGGAAGCCGCAAAATCCTTCTCCTACACTGCTGAACTGCAGGGATTTTACTGCAGAGATGGCACCTAACTATACCCCAGGGGACTTCTATGAGAATTTGTTAAGACTGATGATGATGAAGGCTGACCATTATTGTCTTTATTTTTTTCAGATCTCAACAGGATTGTACTTATTGCTCTCTAGTCTGCAGCATGACGTGCTCTATTGAAGTGATATGGCACAGAAATACACATTTTCCTGTATTGAGTGAATTGGAAAATCATGTGTTTTTAATTAGCTGTAAAAGAACACTACAGCAGCTGGTACTACAAAGCATATGAAAAGACTTGCCTTGCTTTGGCTTTGCATTTGCAGAATCAAACAGTTAAGTGCCTGCTTTTCTATAGTGAGTGATGAATGTGAATTATGTGGATTGGAGAAGGCATGGGGTTTTAAACACAGGCTCTTCCCATTTCACTTCACTGCTGCCGGGTGGCTGCTAATTTACTCTTGCTCTATTGCCGGTTTCTGGATCATTACTGAAACGGTGTTAGTCATAGACTCCCTGAGATGTTTTACAACATTTCTTGAATAACAGACAGCTGGTGTACAGGGAGAGCACACCATACAGGCTCCAGTCCTCCTTACACTCACTTGTATGCTCCTGGGCAGGGGAGGGCAAAACACAGAAGCGTGCAGAAAGTCTCTGGGGGGAGAGAAGGAAGCATCCCCAGAGTCAGATTTCCACCTCCCTGTTGTTCTGTAAACTGCTCTGCTCCAAAAGAAAGAGAGCAGGAATTGCAGGTGGCCAGGTGGCAAGATTCCCTCCCCTGAGTCTCTGTTTTGGCTTCTGTGATGGAGAAGCTAAGAAGCAGTGACAAATGTGCTCAGTTAATATTTCTCGAATCTGTATGAATTTGTCTCACGTGCTCTGTGGTACTCATTTTAGGAGGGCACAAACTTCCACTCAGGCTTCAGTTTCCCAGCAATCGGCGATAGCCTCACTCAGATGAAAGGGATACTGCATGAGAACGATGAAGATTGGGATGGGCAAGCAATGAACATTAACAGCAAATTAATATTTTCTGTGTTTTGCCACAGTTTGGCCTCAACCTTTGGAAGTGTATACAAGCAACTTTCCTATCACCCTCTATGTAATTCATGGATATGCAGACTAAAACAGGTTTGAACTCTTCCATGTTTTTTTCCCCTCCTCACTATCACTCTCAGATTCTCATCTATTCAAAACTGGTAGCATTTACTAAAGCTTGTCAGACTTGAGTTCCCTTCAGCATCCAACATCACCACTCACACTTAGCACTACCATGCTATAATGATACCATGGAAATGGAAGATGTATATAAGTGCTAAATAGCCAGTATTATTTGTTGTTATCAAAATTACATACCCTTCAAAGTCTGTGCATCAACTTTAAGGCTCTAGAAATGAGTCACATTTTTTATCATATTTATATAGTGTCATGTACCGTGTTCTTAAGTGAAGGGTTTCCATGTTTTGATAACTAATCTGATGTTATTACAAAACATTTTGCCGAAGTGCTGAAATCCTGGCTATCATTGCAGCCGCATAACCACAGACTGGCAATACGTATACTTACTTTGGTACACCTTCCAGACTGATACCTCTAAAGCCTTTTCTCCTCCTCCCAATTTCTGTGCAAGTCACTACACTGTCAAAACACTCTTGTAGGTTTTTTCATTGTTTCTAACAAACATAATGGAAAGTGAATTATTTAATATAAGGAGTAGCAAACACATACTCTTTAAAAAATTTCCAGGTCAATGATCAAAAAATATTACTTGCATCCTAAAGGTGGAGTTGCATGAATTGGCACAGTGCTGATTTCTCTTGTTGCAATGTGAAGAAGTATCTTTTCCAGCTCATTTGATACTCCGCTGAAGAATTTCCTCAGTGTGTTCTCTATATGAGAACTGGACTCAATCAATTTCCATTAGTGAGAAAGCTATCTCTGAAAAAAAAAAACCAACATTTTAACTTACCACAGCAGAAACACCATTTCATTTTTTTTAAATTAAATTCATTTTGGCTTAAGCAGAATAAGTAACTCAGGTGCGGAGATACTAAGGATAGGTGAATGAGTATTTGTCTCTACTCACAGTTAGACTATTCCAAAATTAAATTTTCGTCCCCCAAAACTACTGAACTTCATTCTTCCAGGTGTTTTCCAAAACAGCATCAAATAAGCCAGTAGATGTGCTGGCTTTTCCCCATATAGTACATACACAACACCATAGGTGGCTGTCCACATAGATCCCCCAGCAGCACTTGCAAATTCACCTATAGAGCTATGGTGGGTTGACCTTGGCCAGCTGCCAGACACCCACCCAGCCACTCTCCCAATCCCCCTCCTCAACAGGAAAGAAGAAGAAAATAAAATGAAAAGCTTGCAGGTTAGGACAGAGAGATCACTCACCATTTCCCCTCACGGGCAAAACAGACTTGACTTGGCGAAAATGAATTTAATTTATTGCCAATTAATAACAGAGTTGGATGGTGAGAAATACAGACAAAAACTAAAACACCTTCCCCCCACTCTTTTTTCCCAGGCTCAACTTCACTCCTTCATTTTCAGCTCCTCTACCTTCCCCTGCAACCCTGGGCGGTGCAGGGGGAGGGGGACAGGGGCTGTGGTCAGCCCACGGCGGCTCCTCTCTGCCACTCCTTCCTCCTCGCGCTGCTCCCTGCTCTAGCATGGGGCCTCCACGGGCTGCCGTCCTTCAGGATGAACCTGCTCCAGCCAGGGCTCTCTGTGCAGGTCCTTCAGGACGCGTCCACCTGCTGCGGTGCGATCCTCCCCGGGGGCTGCAGGGGAAACCCTGCTCCGGTGCCTGGAGCACCTCCTTCCCTCCTGCTCTCACCTTGCTGTTCACACCGTTTTTTCTCACAATTTTAAAAAATTTTAAAGTGTTTTGCCTTTCTGAAACACGCTTTCACCGAGGCACCACCAGCATGGCTGCGGAGCTCAGCTCTGCCCTGCGGTGGGGCCGGCTGTGCCGGGCACGGGGCACCCCGGCCTCCCCTCACAGAGGCCGCCCTGCAGCCCCCCCCGCCAGCACCTCGGCACCGACACCTGACACAAGAGGTAAAGAGAGTCCTAAACGCATGGTTTGACACACGTTACAAGTGCATGACCTATTCTTAAAAGCATCCCAAGTACGCTAAACAGATTTTAAAGGGATGCGGCTATCTAGGTACTCCGAGGTAACGGAGCTGGGCCTACACATTTCCGGTGCGCATTGGATGTTCATACAATGCACTGGAAGAATGCTTACCTAATGTTTATTTTTACAACTTAGAATAAATTAAAATATGTGCTGCGGGACCTGAACCTTACCAACCTGAATAATCTGAAAGATTTTTTATCAGTTTAAAGTATTCGGTCATGAAAGCTTAGAAATTTATGCCGAGCAACACGAGCTGCCTCTGAGTTCTGCCCAGCCGACCCTCTCCCAACTCCTCCGTTACTGTGTCACCGCCTACGTCTGATTGATGGTGCTTCAGTACGTCAAAGTCTGAGATTAATGATCAAGTTCCCACGTCCTGGTCACCTGATTTTGAAGGAAGGAGTGTGATTTGAGTTGGGGAGGTTAAAAAAGGAAAATATTTTTCTTGTCTTGCAGTGGCTGAAAGGTCACTCTTGAGCACAAGTGGTTTAAATAATTTATCGTGAGCTACTGAGTCATAACAGAGTTACTGATCTGTCTTCTACTACGGTGACATTCTATTTTTTCAACTCTGTATTTTTTTATTCTACAGTAGGATTAAATAGCTCTCAATCTGCAGTAACCAGAAATGTTTAACTTGCAACTGCGTAACAATGCATCTGATCTGTACCTTTCATAGTCTGACTAGAAGTGCCTTGATGGGACTACATGCTAAAAAGAAGTGTTTTGCTTGGGAACAGCATGCCTCTATCAGCTTTGAGCGCATCATTTATTTTCTAAGTAGCCTCTGCATACCCACTTTGCAACAGGAGATGATTTGAGACTCCGATGCTGATCTACTTTCTGCATTTCTGCATTGGCACTGAGAGCCTTCATACCTCATTAAACTTGTCTTCTTTATTTTGTGTGCTTCGTTGTTCTGTGCAGTCTAGGGGGGTTGATATATTCCTTATTATATCTTTTAGTAACTCTGAAAAGTTGCCTAGAAGTTAAAATAATTCTCACGGCTGCTAGTATTTCACAAATTTAATTTTGTCTTCAAGGCAAATACCAAATATCAAAACATTTTTGTTTTCCTCACCTAACTTATAATATTTATATGTACTGAAGACATTCTGGATCATATTTCCTGAGAGAATGTGGAAGTTTGGCCCCTTGAAAAGTGTATCTACCAAAATGTCTTTCCAGTTTCTGACTACTTTGACTGCAAAACCTTCCTTCACCATAACTGCAAATGCTTCTAGTTGCTGTGTACAACAACCAGAACACCTTTCCTCAAGAAGGACTGCACAATCCTCCTCTTTCCTCCGCTTCTTTTTCCTTGTCTCTTCTTTTGACCCCAAACAATGATTACAGATAGGAGCTAAGACCTCTGTGGGGATATGGGTCTCATGATGAGAAAAAGGTCCACTTGGCAGAATTTCTGTAGTTCAAGAAATGAGGAGTAGTGTAACACTATCACATAAAATAAAAAGTAGAGGAAAAAACCCACCAAAAAAAGGAAAGGAAGCACCGATCCTGTCATGAAGCTGTTGGGCTCCATGCAGAGCTGTCCCCTATGTTGGTTGTGTTTTGGCGACATAGCCTGGCTGAGGACAGCAATTCTTGTGGGTCCCTCTGGGAGGGCAAGGGGCCCATGGGCTGCCACAGATTTCCACTCTTCCAGCTCTGCACCCAACCACCGCCTCAAGCCCCCGGGGTCTCTCCTCATGCAGTTTGCCCTCACCTGTCCTGCGCAGCATGTCCTGCCCAGGCTGAGCTGGGGCATCCTTAGGAGTCTGTTCCCTCAGCATGGAAAGAGGCGGAAGCTAAAAACAAGCAAGGTAAAAGAATATGGGAAATCACAACACTGAAAACGAGCTATGGAAAATCTGGTTTTAAAAGGGAAGAACTGCTGCAACAAAGACTGTACACTGAGTTTGTAATTCTGCTAGACATTACAGGCACCGAAGGAGGAAGGAGGTGTATATGTTTTTGTTGTATTACATTAAGAAAGACAACTTAATTTCTTCTTACCTCATTGTTAGATCTGCTATTGCTATTCCATCCACTTCAAAATTTGGGAATAATGATACTGAGCTTACAAAGGTGTTGAAAGGATTAATTAACTGTTTTGGAAGTGTTCCCCGTTACTTGAAATCAAAGCATTATAAAAATCAAATTATTATGTTACCAAATAATAAGCTTGGAATTTGAATTTCAGTCTTAACTAGACCAGTTTTATGTAGACAAGGCTCCATCTGAACATACTTATCTGCTCATATATGTTTTTCTCACAGTCAGATGTTATACCCAACGTTTGAAATAATCTATCAATTTGGAAAATTGTGAACCGCTGTCATCCTCATTGGACATTCTCTGAAACTGTTATGAAATGTGAATGAAACCGTATTCTTTAGACATATTAAACAGTAGAAAACTCCACAAGTTGTGTCTCGTTTTTTTCAAATGTGCTTAGTGATTGGCCTTAGTGACGCCCTTGATCATCAGCCAGTACCATGATTTTGATTTTGCTTGCACTACAAGGATCACCTGACTTTATGGAGTGGTGTATGGTTTGCATGGATTTACACAATGGAAAATCAGATAAAATGCGGCGTGAGTAGATTATGCCAGACTAACTTGATCCCTTTTTTTAGACAAGATAAGTAACTTTCTTGACAAGGGGAATTCTGCAGACTTGATCTATTTGGAGCTCGGTAAATCTTTTGGCACAGTGACACATGGGGAATTGTTAGTTAAGCTGAAGAGGATGAGGAATAGTACAAGAATGTCAGTACAGTAAGGCACAGGCCAAAGGGGAGACAATGAGGTGTGTTGTGCTGACAAACCATCGGGCTAGATAGATACTGCTGGTGAAGTTCCTCAGGGAGCGGCAGTTGCTCAGCCTTGGCCAAATGGAGGGATCTGCCAGTTGAGGCTGTTGGTGAGACGACGTTCAGAGGCGCTGCCAATGCTGACTGACGAGTATCTGGTGATCGGACAAAAAAACCCAGTGTGACCATAGGTCACAGTAAAGCATGACAATAGGACAAAATAGGATAATACATGTAGGAGCTAAATATAGGAATTTCTGCCATGAGCTGGGGGTTATCACCTCGAAACAAAAGAAGTCAAAAAAAATACTTGTCGGTACTATTCGGCCAGAGGGTAACTATTAGCCAGCAATGTGATGGAGCAGTGAAAACAGCAAGGTGAACACCAGTTTACAGTCCAGGGCACTCTCACCACTTCTGAGCTCTTTCTAACTGGTTGTATTTAGTACCTTGTCTAAAACTGGTACATAATTTCACTCATATTGAAGGAAATTCAACTCAAAAAGGATACACAAATGCAGCTTGGATAAGCAGAAGAGTGGAGAGCCCATGTTACAAAACAAGACTAGGAAAGCACAAGTTTAACCTAGCAAAAGTATGGAGGGGGCATTATAAAGATCTTAAAACAGGAGAATGGTGAGATAGCTCAAGTCAAGGCCAGTATTGCTGGGCGAGACAAATGGGTATAAAGTATTCAGAAATAAACCGAAGCTTAAAATTAGAAGTTCCTATTACAGACATGAGGTTCTTGATGTCCCAGAGGAGCAAAAAAGGAGGGAGCAAAAAGTAAAAGATGATCGTAATCAATTGAAATTCTGAATGAAACTACGTGATTCCTGATTCCATGTGATGAATGACACCACGGATGAGGAAGTGGTGTTGCCCAAGAAGGTCCTTCAAGGATAACTTCAAGGAGTGCTCAATAGACATAACTGTGTTGGTTTGTTAATGAGCTTGTTTGGATCTTAGCTGCAGATACACAACCACAGAGCATCCAGAGGATGACTGCACAGACTCTGGGAACAGCAGTGGCATGCACACATGCACAAAAAGCGCAGGAGGCCAAGAACGCAGAATCAGCATCAACAAAGATGAGGCTGCAAATTCAGTAGTCCTCAACAAAAAGTGTGTGTTGTGCATCAGCTTGTCCAGTCGTCCAACTGCATGTACGTCCCCACCTTTCTTGCAGCGCTGTTCTCTGCAAGCGCTGGCATGCTCATGGTGACTTGGTCTTGATCCTCCATGGTGTCCCACACGGCAGTTAAGTTCTATGTTGTTCAGTGAGAGGAGAAATAAATCAAGACGTTGAGACGTGCAACTTCTGATGCCAGATTTGCTTCTTATTCCCATAGATACCTCATGAAAGATAATCAAGTAATATTTCCTAGTTAAAAAATAAAACAAACCAAAACAACAGTCTTCTAATTAATCTTCACCTCTGTCCCTTCTTAAGAATATATTGTAAAGACCCGTATTATACCTAGGAGCTGTACTACGCAGGTTTGAACCTCTGGTCTCTGCTCAGCTGAAGATCTTGTTGAAGTCAATGAATTTTTTCCGTAGAGGGTATTATTTAGCAGCGTCACTGCAAAATTTATTCCCCTACCTTAGGCTTCCCTAAACAGTTCCTTGACTGTCTTGACACTTACTTCTTTATACAAGACATTATCCAATATGGCTTTTCTAGGATCATTGATTTTAATGCGTATACGCTTGCTTCAAAGGCTCAGTTTGCATGACTCAAGGTTAAATATATTTATAGTACACAATTGTACTAGGCAACTGGGCCCTGATTTATAAGGTATTGATATCTGTCTTAAAGCAAGGCAAATTCAAAGCCAAGCTGATCTCAGCTTGCTTTGAATCTTAAAAAAATGTATTTTCTAAAATGCATTCTGTATTATATACATAGAGGATTTTTGCCACAACCCTAGAAATTAATGAGGTTATGGTAGATACAAAGCCATGTACTTTTTGACCCTGGTCTAATCATACTGTGATTTATCATTTGGGATTTTTTTCCCCCTGTATGAATGGTCTGTGTGTTAATATATTATCCATCTCAATCTGAGATCATCATAGCTATATTTTGTGCGCTCACAACTGGGAGGCCCTTAAGCAAATGTAACAGCTAATACAAGAGACAAAGGGGAAAAGACGGTCAAATTATCCAGGATATTTTTTCAGCTATAGCTTCAATGGCATAAAAAGAAATTCACTGCTTCTAACATAATCTTAAAAAACAGGGGTGCATCCTGTGACCTCATCTCTGACACACAGGGGTGCTGAGCCCTTGGCAGCCGAGGTGCAGAAACTCCAAGGACGACCACGCTCTGAAGGGTCACCTGAGACGACTCAGCCACGGGGGCTCTCAGCTGCTCTGAAACCCCAGCCCAGTGTTACAGGGTATAGAGTTATTTTTGACGCTATTTTTAGATGCAAGGTGAAAGGAAAAGCATAGATGGGCAGTAAAGCAAATATATGCAGAGCTCAAGAACCGAGGAATATTTGCACACCAAAAAGTCTTGATTTTTTCATGTGTAAGAAATTATTTATTTTTCTTTTTCATCCCACAGGTATTTTTTAGAGCGTTATGACTTACTCGTTGAATTCATCGAAAAACAGATTCATAATTTTTTTTTTCAGTGCTGAAAATTTAGTACCCAAAATTTTATATATTCTTTCACAGGCTCTGGTCACGACTACTTGTCACTGAGGATCCCACGGCACGTTCTGTGAAAATCCTGGCGTCAGGGTGTAGGACGCAGCCCCTCGCGCGAGTGACTGTAGCTCGGGGCCGGCGCTGGAGCTGTGCAAGGGGCAGCGAAGACCCGCCGCCCGGGGCTGGCTGTGGTGCGGTGGCAGCGGGAGGGACCCCTGACAAGCAGGTAATCCTTCTTCACTGAATGCTAAGGTGCAAGACGGACCCCAAGTTTCTAAGATTTCTTTCTGAAGGTAGTAGACAACTGAAATAATATTATTTATAAAATTAACAGAGAATTACAAGCCTCCAAAGTATATACTGCTGTTTTATTTATATTTTCCACAGCACCAGTTTGTAAACTTTTCTCTTGCGTGTAACCAAGAAATACACCAGCAGGCAAACAGAACACACCCTGCTCCCTTACGCCATAGCAACATAGGGCAAGCAATGCGGACCTCAAAAACGAGTGCTAAATTCTGAACTTTCTTTGTGCTGAATGATTTCAAGTTAAATTTATTAATCTTTTATGACAGAAGAAACACGGAAGTGTGAGACTCCTCAGTTTGCTGTAATAATTTATCACGTACATTTACAGGATCTTTTAAAATGCAAAGGATTTCCTATGTTCTTCTGGTTCAACGTGTTTTAGTTGTGCATAAGCATACATTAATACACTATTTGGCTTTCTGTGAGTTGAACATTTCTGTGAGCATGCCCTGATTAGCTGAAAGGGGAGAATATTTTAAGCAGGTCTTTTGAAAGATTGCTAGAAATGAATCGATACCATATTAATACATATTGAGGAGTTCCATAATGATATGTGACTTGGTTGATGTTATATGCTCCATAAAGAGGCATATTTAATATGCAACGGAAAATTATTTACTTTCGACTAGCAGGGCCACAATCTTCAAGCAATAGCTGCTCAAATGTCTCGATTAAAGCCAATAAAAATAGACACCAAAAAAAAAAAAAAAAAGGAAAAAAGAGAAGAGACCATCGCAGACTAATGGAAGACTTTCCCACATAATCTCATTTGCTGTGAGTCATTTCTACTTCGCAGGCAGTTTGCAAGGGCAGGCGATGGTTTTTGCAAGCCTCTGTTTTGAACCCCCTGCACGCCGGGGCAGGGGCCGCGAGCAGACCCCCGCGGTCAGACCCCCGCCCGCTCCTCCCCGCCCGCCCGTCCGCACACCGCCACCCCCCGCAGCGTCCCACCGGCTCAGGGACGCTGCGGGGCCGCCGGACCACCGGCATCGCGCCTCGGAGGTGCCGCCCGGTGGCTGCACCCCGCCCCGTCGCCGGGCTCCCCACGGGGCGGCCCCAGGGCAGCCGCCCGGGCCGGGACGTGCCGGGGGCGGCGGGCGGGAGGGGCGGGGCGGGGCTGGGCCCCGTGAGGTCAGCGGCGGGCGGGCCAATGAGCGGCGCGGCGGGCGGCGGAGGCAGGGTGCCCCTCGTGCGGCGGCTGCATGGGGAGGGCGGTGGCGGGCGCGGAGCGAGGGGTCCGGGCGCGCCCCCGCCCACCCAGCGGGCGAGACTGAGGGAGGCGGTGCCGCTGCCCGGGCACAGGTGCGGCGGCGGCGCGGGCGGGTGCGGAGCGCCCTCCTCCCGGCGGCGCCCGGCGGGGGATGTGCCGGCCGCCGGGGGCGCGCCGCCCGTGGGAAGCGCGCTCCTAACGCCACCTGGGCGCCGCGGGGAGCGCTCGGTGCGGATCGGGCGGCGCGGGGTCGCCGGGAACCGGGCAGGTAGGACGAGAAACGCCGGTTCGGGAGGGTCTGAGGGGCTTTTGTTCGCTTTTCCTCTCTCGTGTGCGGAGGTGCGGGTGCCGGGGAGCGGCGTGCGGGGCCGCCCGGGCCGGCAGCGCAGCGGGGCTCCCCGCGGGGAAAGTTGCGGGGACGGTCCCTGCGGCGGGGCGGCTTGAGGAGCCGCGGGACCCCCTGCCTGCTCCTGCTCCCCGTCCGCCCGGAGCGGGGGGCCGCGCTTGGGGCGCTGGAAGCGGCGGCGGCCGCCGGGGGGCTCCGCGGGCCACGGCGGGGCTGCCCCCCTCCCCGCGGGGCTCGTAGGAGCGACCGCTCCCAGGGACTGCTGCGCCCCGTGAAAAGCGAGGCGAGGTGCCGGCCGCCCCGCCGTGCACGCCCGTGGGCTCGCCCCTCCGGTGGGGCCGGTGGGATCGGGGACCGCGGCCGCCGAGCACGGCCGTCCCGTCCTGCGGCGGCTCGCAGCGGGAGCTCCGGAGCACGGCTCGACGTGCCGCCGGCTGCCGGGCTTGTCCCGCTGGGGCAGTGCGGGAGTGCGCAGCGGTGCGCGGCCCCCCCGGCTGGTCGGTGCCCCCGCAGCATCCCCGCGCAGGGTGCGCGGTGTCTCCTCCTTTCTGGATCAACGAGGTTCCTCGGGGCTGTACCGGAGTGCAGGCTGTCGTGCAGCTGGAGTTTGGGAAGGCATCAGCGGGCAGGGTGTGCGCCGCCAACGCACCCACAGGAGCGTCTGAAGCAGAGCCCAAGTATTTACTTAAAACCAGAGCTAGCCATATTCTCTTCGCTGTGTAAGTCTCAGGGCAGAGAAGCCCAAATGTGCTTATGTGTGCAGGGTTATGGATCTGCTCGTGTGGGTTTTCTTACCGTTTAACAGGCTTCTGATTGGGATTACTTTTGGAAAAATACAAATCCTAGCAAATATCTATGCTGACCATATATAGAAGTAGTCACAGACAGAAGAACTGTAACTTCAATATTGCTGACATGTTGAGAAACCTTAAAAAAACCAAACAAAAGCTGGGATATGTTCTGAGGATGTTTTTGCCCAAGCAATATATTTTCCTCTGTTTACACCCTACATTGACTGAAATGTTCATACTTTTTTTTTTTATTTACATACCTATAACACCTCAAAGTCAGTGAATGAGATATAAATTTTATTTCATCTGCTTCTGTATGTGTAGTCGGTCAGTGTTTAGTTTGCTTACTTGTGTTGGACCGGGACTGCAGGAGGTCACGCTGCTTTTTCCAGAATGGAAGCCCGGTTTGGTGGCTTTCAGAGATGTACCTCAGCATGGAAGCAAGCTAATCACTCATACGGTAGCAATTCTCCGCAGCACGGAAGAAATATTGCAAGGTTTTCTGATCTTGTGTGTCCTAAAAAGTTTTCATGTTTTGCTCTCTTTTTTTTGTCCCTTTATTTTTTAATAGTTCTGTTATTACCAGAAGCTTTTACATGTACATTATTGCCCTGTAGAGTAATATGAAGATTACGTTTTCTAGTGCTGAATCTCATTCAAAGTAATGTGTTTTTACTTCAGTGCTGTGTGCATGTTAAACAGGGTAACTTCAGCTTTAGGGAAGAAGAGTTGATTGACTTGAACTGAAACACTGAAAACTATTCTCTTGGACTATTTTGGATGTAGCAGTTTTGCCGGATTTTAGTAGCAAAGCAATGAAATACTCCAGGGAAAATCCAATATGAAATTTATCTGACTTGCTGCCAGCTATATCAAAACAGGTTGCAAGTTTTCTTCTTTTCTTCTACCAGCTGCACTCTGCCACCAAACCCAGAAATTCGGTTTTGTATTCTTTCACGTTTCAGTCGAAAGAAATAGAAGCTCATTTATTATAGAAATTGTTGAGGTGCAGATTCATGTCGTTTTAAAGTAGATGAATAGTAACTTTCTGGAGGGAGCCAACTGCGTACTTTATATCATATATCTGTATATTGTCAAGTGCAATCCATTTTTATTTCTATTACTGAAAGAAATTTAAATTTCATCTTACTCGTAGTAGTATAGTCTTCATCCAACAACTTACCAATGTATTTTAGAGTAGCAGTCTCAGAAGTAAGTTTTCATGGTGAAAACCAACCGTGACCATATGAAACCTCACAAGCACAATGCTCAATGGTGTCTTAAATTACAGTTCTAAGTATTAGTGTTAAGGATTAAAATGTGATTAAAATTTGTAAGCTGGTCTAAAAAATTGTCACACGTATGATGCTCTTCATTCTAAAGCTATAGTTGCTGCTTCAAAACTACCCGACCTCCCTTTCTTGCATTAGTATTTGGATTTTAGTCTTAGTGCTATGAATGTTTTCAGGACCAAATCCTGAAATGCTGAAGAAAAATCTTGTGGTGACTAAGGTGGAAATTTCTCCTACATAAATACTACAACATTATGGTTCTTATGTTCATACCTTCCCTGCTCCCTCAGTCTTGATTTTTAGCAGACAGAAAGCCTAAATGCATACTTTTTTGCTGGCAGTTACTGTGCTTACACACTGTTGTGTGACTCGAAAAGGAAGAGGAAGGGGTGCAAAAGCTGCTTGACACTAGAAGAAAGTTTGAAGTGATCCGGATGACCTTAATGAATTTTGTCCATTATATTACGGCTTGTTTGCTATGAAGAAGAGGTTGTACTCTGAGCAGATGTGGTGCTGTGAGGACGAGACAAAGTATCTGAGAGGTATTTGAAGGCAATGAAAGCTCTGCTCAGTGCATGTAAATGCATGGTT
Organism: Calonectris borealis; assembly: GCF_964195595.1. NCBI lineage: Eukaryota > Metazoa > Chordata > Aves > Procellariiformes > Procellariidae > Calonectris > Calonectris borealis. Next base: position 86,662,414 of record NC_134314.1, read on the forward strand.
GCTGAGTTTAGCCCGTAATATGATAGAACAGTTTACTAATGTTATTAGTATCCCTTACTGTAGTGGCAGCTTTTCATTTAATGAAGACTTATAATTAGGCTTTAAAGTAAGGAGCAGTATGGATAAGAATATGTGGGGGAGGATATGCAATGCCACTCTATCAGTACCCTCAGCTATATTTAAGTACCTTAGTTTGTGAATATGTAACAAATGCTTAAATGGATCTGTAAGTGTGGAATGAAAAGAAAGAGCCTGGTAACACTAAAAGTAGTCTGTTTTGCAAATTCATTCAACAGCATTGCTGCATCCTCCATTACTTCATTCTAGGTCTTTCTTCAGTAGAAGAACATCATTTCTGCTAGATTGTACGGCTGCTGTAACGTGTGAAACTGTCAGTTAGAGATGCTGGGAGCATGTATATCAACTATACCTCTAGACACACAAACTGTGCCCCTCAGTCCATCCAACAAAGAGTTGTAGAATATACGCTGTGGTATGTTCCTCATGGTGTTGGGGCGCAAAACAGAATAAATGAATTTAGTATAAGCCTGGCATGCCATATTTAGATTGGGACTTCATACTCAGGAGTTGTTCATGTCTTGTTTTTGTTTTAAGAGAGAGTAAGAGCATGCTGTGACACTTTCTGCTCCTTGTGCCTTGGTTGAGTGCCATTGGAACACAAGCTTCTGCGTGCAAGCCTGGCTAGGAGCTTCAGAGAGGGCAAAGAAAAGCCATCCTCCTGAATATAAATTGTTGAAATTACTGTGTGTAAAATAGGAGAGGATGGAAGATTAACCCTTTTGCCTATTCTGAGAATGTGGTTTCATGGTGGAGGCATCAGTTAGGGTAAAGGAAGGTAGGCTTAAGTGAATTTCTTCATTAAATGTTTACAAACTGAAGGCAAGGTCTTTTCTATGGTTGGAAGATTTTTGGAGGAAAAAAAAAAAACCAAAAGATGTAATTTATATTACAAATGATAAATATTAAGTTGCTGAAATTAGAGCTAGAGGGAGTTTGATTCTTCTGTAAATTAATCTTGATGGAGATAGTTACAGAGAAATATTTAATAATACAGCTACGGTATGGATTATGGGAAAATGTTTTCCTGGATACGATTCGAAAATGCAGCCACTTGTCAATGCTGTTACCTTTCCTCCTCTGTTTTCTGTGCTTTCGTTCTAAAGGTGGAGTAAACAAAACCCTAACTGTTTAATTTAGAAAGCTTTCCTGCAAGCAAACTCAGGGTTTTGTTCATCTAGCCGGGTGCAATACAGCAGTGTAGCCACTGCTCTATGCAGCTTTAACCGTCTGATAATTTGCACAGTCTCTGTTGTGAGCCTGGTATTGATTTCCAGGAGGTTGTGGCTGTTCTGCCAGTTTGTAGTAAGTTCTTGTCAGGGTAGTGAATATGACTGGGGGATTCAGGATTGTCCAGTTATGTTCAACAGTTGGTGAAATTGTGCTCAATAATGACTGTTTCTGATTCTTCCCCCCGCCCCCGGCCCCAAATGAGAGGGCAGTGTGATGACATGTAAGGATAGTTTCCCACCGTGTGTAGATGATAATTTGTCCTTCGGCATTCCCAGTATATCCTCATGGAAAAAGATTAATCGTGACATGCAAAAGCTTCTAATACAAGAAGTCAGAGGTTTCCCTCTTATTTATAAATTCATAGAGGATTGAGAAATTTTGGGAGGATGGGATTAAAAAAAATGCTTGGAATTTCTGTGACATGCCTCTGTTGATGTGCCTCACTTCTGTTAAAGAAAATGATCTAGTCTCAATGCCTGTGGTTGGCTAAGGTGTTTTGTGCAGTGTTGTTTGCCTGCTTAGCTCTAGCTGCATTCATGAATACTCTTCTGTCCGATACTACTTTACTTGACAACATTGGCTGTACTGCAGCCAGATGCCGAGGGCTCTGCGTGGGCCTTAGAGCTCCCTGTGAGGTGTAAAGGGACCTCTTTCCAGGTCAAGTCTACAGAGTTGTCCTGCAGCCTCCTTACTCCTGCTTGTCCTTCTCCTAAGCAGGAGAAGGCCCCTCCAGCATCTAGGATTAACGGTTTTCAAGAAATCTTCCCAACATTCCTGCATGGAGGTCTGCAGTATTATCTGTAGCATCTAAAGGAAATAACCCTGACAACCTTGTAGGGAAAAAAATGCTATATATCATCCACAAGGATTTCTAAAACAGCTTTGAGGGGCAATCTGCCACTAGCCTACAACTCCATCATTTCATTATCAAATAAGTATATTTATTGAGTTCAGTAATTATGTGGGCTTCTAATAGCAGAAAATAAGTTATTAAGGCAGTCAAATAATACTTTTAAAAAATCTTACTAAATACATACTGAAGAAGCAAAGCATTTAACTTCTTCCAGCCTTGCATTATAAGCAGTTACGTAGAGCCACACTATTCTTTATAGGATTGAAATAGCAAGTCAAGCCTAAAAAACAATGACGATTCTCTCTAAAACCTTAAATACCTTGTAGAAGGTACTGGGCTGTAACAAAACCAAATAATTTGGTGAGATAATAGCAGTCTTAGTGTAGAATATTAATTACTTATTTTGGTTTCATACAACCTGGAAAACACTTATTGGCTTCATGGCTATTACTCGGGAATGAGAGGGAGCAGGTCATTCTCTTGAAGCAACATACTTGTATTCACTAAAAATGCAAAAGAAACGTCTCTGGAAAACACTGAAAGAACAGTGTCAAATCTGTAGAGAAAAGTATTGAATTACCCTTCCGTACACTAATGTAGAGGAGCTTGTCCCGCAGGGTGCCATTATGTATGAAAGCAGACACATCCTTGTGCTCTCGCAGGACTTTCTGAAACAGCAGAGGCTGGGTCTGTCTTGGGGTATTAAGGCAGCAACATTCATGGTGCACATACTGAAGCATGAAATATCCATTTTGTGTAGAATTTGATGACATGAAGGGCTTGGTTTTATAGCTGCAAGCTCTATATTGGTCACTTATGCAAAATCTTCCTGCTTTTTTTGGCCAGAAGCCTTTTAGCACTTTCCCATGTTTCTCCAGTAAAAATTAATAGTACTAATTGCCACTTCTTTTATCATTAATTTCTGAATCAACACGAAGTATTGCTATAGCAACAAATCCTTTCAAACTTCACTGCAGACAATTAGTAGGAGAATTCAATCTCAATATGTAATAAGCACAATAGTAAGAACGAGTCAAAGGATTAAGGAACTTTCTTTTAAAAAGAAGGGGAGTAATGCAGACACTCAAAACTGTCATGGAAGAACAGAACTTGAAAATTTTCAGAATTATCTTTTTATTAATCATCTCCAATTGCTGTACAAAGGTTCATACTTGCTTCTAACAAAATAATTACAGCACACTGTGTCTCCTCGGAGATAAAATACATCACCCTGTGGAATACTTTGCAGATTTTTATCTCTGATAATGATGTTTCACCGTAAACTGCTGCATCTTCTCTCAAAGGATGGCTGTTCTTCAGCCCTGACAGTGGATGTGCGGGAAAACCCTAAGTAGGTTTCAGGATTAGCTGGACATCAAACAATCCAAATTTATGAAGTCAGAATTAGATAGCGCTTTATCTCTACTTTTTTTGCCAGCTGAAGCATCCTTCTCTCTTTCATTGAAATGGATTGCTCTTCTCTCTTTCATCGAAATGGACTGCTATTTGCATTTTACCATGTCATCTCTCTTGATAACAGGCAGACAAGGGATTTTATCCATATATACACACATACAAATCAGGAGGCATAAGGGGTGTGGAAGCGCCAAATACTTGAGGAACAGTGGAATAAAATGGAACTGTCTCAGACTGTGAGTCCGTGATTGGTGTTATTGTCTGTGATAGGTTTTGAGGTAGTGAAAGCTTACAAATTTTTAGGGGGAGCTAAGTTTCTGAGGATGTTGATTGCAGTGGAAGAAGGCTGTGTGAGAAAGGAGCATAAGGACAGGTGAAGGGTAAGAACAAGAAAACTGTAAATTAAGGAAATGAAGAGGATAGTCAAAGGAGAAGTGCTGCTTGTAGGAGGGAAGTCTGAAGGGAGTATCCCAGGAGCCTGTGACTCTTGCATATATACAGGACAGAGAAAAGAAGAAGGGGGAGGGTAAAAGACTCAGAAAAATGGAACAACTCGATTCCAGCTGCCGAGGGAAGAACATGGCTGTGGCAGAGATCTTGGGAAGGATGTGGCACGTTTCTAGGGAGGAAGGGTCGCTGTGTGGATTCTTGCTTCAATGCAGTGGGTGGCTTCTTCATAATAGTGCTTCACTGGATGTCAAGGCTGGGTTTCTGTATATTATTAAAGTATGTTTCCTTAAATGTAGTGCCCCTGCCACCTTCTCTGACCTTCTCTGGTTCCTCTGGCCAGACTGTTAACCTTGCAAGTAATAATTGGTAAAAGGCAAATATTGAAAATGCAATTGCATGCAAGGCCACAGCTCCACAGCTTTCTCTTGCCAGAACACCTCTTCTTGGATAGCCCTCCGGAGCCCTTTGCATAACGTCGAAGTTAACACTTTCAAGCAGTCAAAGCTTGAAATGTCTCTTCAAGTTGTATCTCTGTTGTTCCTTTTATTAGCATAGTGATCTGGCTTTGTTAACTGGGAAATCTTAAAAGAAAATTCTGTAATAAAAGCTAAAAAAGCATTACAAAAGCCAATAGTGAAGAAATGCTGAGTGTGTTTTACTTCCAGGATTCTTGGAAGACAAATGATCCCTGGAATATTTATGTATGTAAATATCTTTCTAAAATACCTATTGCAGAAAGCATCTCCCAATAAATAAAGAATGAGCAAAGTCACTTTAACAAAGTGTCTCTTAAGGAGGACTAAAAAAAAAAAGAATTAGAGTACCATCTTGGATCTGGAGCCGCTGAGGTAAATTCAGGGAGATTTAAATCTAGTAAGGAGGCTTGGTGGGGGATAGAGTTGTTTATTTCAAATTTCTTTGTTTGTATTCTTTTTCTAGTTTATTGTTTTGTATAAAATTATCTTGGATTTCCTGTGGAAAGAGATGGAAGAGTTCACTCTTAAGAGAAAGGACATAGGTTTTCTCTGGAAGACAGAAAAGGATGATCTCTAGTGTCTGGACACAGCGTAAAAAAGCTAACAAAGGATGACTAGAACAAATGCTGTTGAAAGAAGGGGAGAGGTCTACATTGAAGCAAAAAGTTGAATGGGTTAACCGTCAAATGTGCGTGGAAGAGAAGCTTACAGGACTACAACTCTAGGGGTAAAGGGTAGAGTTTACCCCTTTTTCTGCAGAAAATAGTTGCTAAAAATAATGCTCTACAATGCAAAAGGAACTAATATAGATAGAAAAGCAGTGAGAATAATTTGTAGCTTCATTTCTGGAAACTGCAGTTCAGTAGCTCCTGGCTAGTGATGGTGTGGTAGGCAGATGTATTCCTTGGTCTTAAACTGCAGTGTGATAAGGGAATATATCAACAAAACTATAGACAGTGTTTGACTTCCCTGTTGATAGACAGTCATAGGTACATGCCTCACATTGTCAGATTTTTCCTTTTCAGTCATACATGAAGTTTTCACTGAAAAAGCATAATGCCTACTAAGACTTCCAAATAAAAATATGAGTGACTATTACTTTTCCTCCCATTCTATATATCCATTCAAAAAAATCAGTTGTTTTGTGAAAGCAAGTACATGGAAGGTGCAGATACTTGTGAAGATGAACTGTACTTTTCAGAAGAAGCAGACGGTGTTTATACTGTTCGCTACTGAGTCAGTAATTTTCATTCTCACTCAACTCAATGAAAGCTGTGTTTGTTTGCCAAAGGGAATGCTAAAGAGGCAAAAATGTGCAAGCAAGATTGAAAAAAGGTTTATAAAAATAGCAATAGGTTTGTTCATCCTTGAAAAATGGTAGGAGATTAAAAAAAAAAAAAAGTGGCTTTAATACATACAAACTTTTCAGTTAGTCTTTAAAGACTGCCTAAAACATGATCACTTTCTGCTGCAGTCTGTCTAGAGATTTCTGATTTTCTTCTGCAATTATGTTAGCTTGAATGCTTCCAGCTTGAGCTAGATCTCATGGATAGAACTTAAACTAAGTTACAAATGTGTATGTATTTGGACACAAAACTGTTGTGATTCTCTTTCTTTAATGTCCAAATTCTTTGGGAACTGATGAGTCTTTTGTGCTGATATCAAAGTTTTAGATTCATAGCCAGTGATCAAAGATATTGGATGTTTATTTTATTGATAAAAATTTCATTAAAGTATTCATTCAAATCTAATTTTTGTTACTATGATTCTGAAGATCATATTTTATATAAGCTATGTTTCTTGTAAGCAGAACCCAAGTGATCCATCATTAAAAGAACATTCTTACAAACTGCGAAGAAGAGAATATTTAAGCTATTTACCTTTCCATTCAGTTTGGGAAAGAAAAATGTCATTTGTAGTATTCACTTCTGTATTCAGTGTGATATAGTGCCATCTGTGAATAAAATATTGAAGCTGAATAGATAGCACGATTCTTACTAGTGTATATTAGTCTGCTCCCCTGCCTCCTCCCCAAATAACAATGTTAAGTTGTAAAATGAAAATCATGATTCTGGAAAGACTTTCTCTTCAGGAATGCCAAGCAAGCATGGATTTAGTTTTGTAGATTTGTACTAAACACTTTCTTGAATTAGGCTGGGAAAAAAAAACCAAATCAAAACAATAGATGTAGTACTCTCAGCCACTCATTTAAGTAAGTGTATGTTGAGTCCGCTATCCAGAAATGTGGTTCAGTAAACAGGTACTTGGAGTGCAGAACCTTGGTGAAGCATGACATGCTGAAGCTTTTCAGGGCACTTGTGAGCAAATCTGCTGCTGCTGTAAGCTGCCAGGAGCAGCTCTTCAATTATGGGTATGGTAAAATCAAACTTTTAAATGCCTGAAACAGAAGAATGAGGATTATGCGACTCATGTAGGCTGACAGCAATGATCAGGATCCATTAAGATCCAGGATATAGCTGAAAATGTTGAGGTCTAAAAAAGCAGATATGATCTCAACTGAACTTCATCTGAAAGAAAATAATACACAAAAAAGCACATCTCACCTACTTTATTTCCCACAACATTAGCACACATACACAATTCTAACTTGCTGTCATATTTGCAGGTTCAAAGATAAATATGATCAGATATGTTGTTTCCAAGGAGAAAATATTGAAAATGAAAAAATTTGTAATGAACTGATTACTTTTTAATGTAGCTGAATGTCTAATATCTAGCAACCTGCCAATATTAGCATGTAGAGGTCTTATACTTGTTACATCAGTTTGAAACTTTCCGTGGTACAGTGAGTCATACGGGTGACCAATATCTTTCTCTGTGTCAGATCTCATCAACTTATTTCACTTGATATGTTGATTGGTTGGTCTGTTTGTTTCTATGAATAATGCATTCATTTTACAACAGCTGTACAGTTTTGCTTCTGCTTCTCTTAAATTTCATTGTAGTTACTGTTTTTATAGCTGTTATGGAGAGCAAAGGTTCCTTCAAAAAAAACCAAAACCTCATCCTTCTGTTTTTATAAGGTGGGAACATTTCCTTGATGTGGCTTATGTAATGGGATGAGTAAGGATTTATTTGCATTGTGTATTGATTTATATGACAAGAACGGTTGAATACTGAGAACGCTTGTGTTGTAGCCTTTTGTGGTTGTGTGACTTGCATGACTTTGATCCTGCTTTCCGTATTGTAGTTGGAATTGGGTGTTGCAATGTCATAAGGAGAGTGTTTCTGAATCTTAAATGTTGGGCATACCAAAAAAACTAAATTTCAAGATGGTTCCTTTCAATTACTCAGAATTTTTTATTGACCATGTGTTTGAAACTGTGGTGGTGTTTGTTTTTTGGTTTAGCAGCTATTTTTCTTCATCATGTATTTATTTTTTTATTATATCAAAAATAGCTTTTGATGGCCTTTCACTGGGTTTTTCAATTGGTAATGCTGCTGCTCCTGATCTCAGTGTAAACAATTACAAGACTTTGTGGATTCATTGGCAACTGGATCTACAATATTAAATTATTAATTTCTGCATGGATCATGGAAAGTCTTGTAGTTAACTCATGGTCAGTTCTAAGTTAGTATCAGCAGTTTAGGGAATGCAAGATAGTTACCATACTGTTTTTGACAGAAGTCCTAAAAAGAAATATTTCTGTAAGAAATTTGAGAAATCTAGTGGTTAAGATGGTAAGTTATGCTTGGACGTGAACATGCGTACTAGAAAACTTTAGTTCTGACACCTCCCCCCGGTCTCCCCTCACCCCCCCAAACTCTGATGCCAAGTGTCTTGGATTATTAATGATTAAGAGCAATGAACAGATGCAGAAAAGCTTCACTCATCATGCTTGGCTAGCTCATGCAGAAGGTTAAACCTAAAAGGTAAAACATTAAGAGGAAGCACTATAGGAGTGTTTGTAAATTTGATGGTTGTATATATACACCATCTGACTGTGTTTCTATGTTACTTAAAGATGTGGGGTGATACCTAGCACCCTTAAGCTAAAGGTTGGGTTTTTTGTTTTGGATTTGAATAATTTGAGATTTCACTTCAGCCTGTATTTCACTTTTCTTTTTTTTCCTTTTTTAAGCTAGGACAATGAAAAATATAGCTTTTTCTGCTCAGTTTTACTTGTGTATTTTCTTTATAACATTTTTTTTTGAGTTTTCCAGTAGCAGTGGTTCAAAAATCCTCCTGTTTTTTTCTACCAAAGATATTACGCTCTCCTAGTTAAAATGAAACAGAAATGCGAATTCTAGAAACACATGGCCAGTCGGTCTCATTTTGGCCAATGATAAGTGTGGAGTGTACGTGTACAAAACATACTTCAAGGCCTATCCTAATCAACTTAAGCAAAACAAATTGAAATAAATATCCCCAAACTATTTGCAGCAGTTAAATTATATTAATTTAAATGAGATTAAAGCTATAATATGCGTTGCTATTTTCATGTGAAGATAAGCTGAAGCAATATTCTTCCTCTGATCCTAGTTCAGAGTAACAACCAAGCCAGAACCCTTCATTTGAGGATTATTATTTCCCTTCTGAATTTCTAGTCTCCTCTTTGTTTTTCCTCTGCTGGTTAGCTTTATAATTTTTCCAAATATTCTTATTTGTATGTTATTTACAGATCTGGTCTGATGCAGTGATCCGTATATATATTAAGACTCTTAGTTGCGAGAATCATGGAACTGGAACAAATATTCTAAATAGCTAATTAAGGACAAAAACATGAGAATAGAGATTGTTATCCACAGCCTCAGGTAGGAATTTTTGGTTTTGATTGTTCTTGTTAACAGATCTCAAGTGTGAAAAAAACATGAGTCATTGGGGAAACTTGAGTGAAATAGCACACATGGAATAGAGTTGAAGTTCTACAGAGTAAACCCCAATTGTATTGTGTGTGTGAAGGTAAGAAAGTCATATTCTGAATCAGCCTGTAAGAGTGAAAGGTCCGTGATATAGTATTGCTGTAATAGGAATAGGATTAATTATGGACTTGTGATGTTTTGGCATTTTATCTTTCCAGCAAAATTTGGACAGAGAGAATGCTGACTGAAAGCTGAATAATATATAGAACAAAAAGATGAGCATCTAGTGACTTATCAGTTAAGCAGTTTGCAATAGCTTTAACTCGGTGTTTCAATGAGGTTAACAGATTGCTAGACTGCATTATTTAGTAGTAAGGCTTTACCTATCCGGATTTAGTGAAATGTTATGTCCACTTGATCTGTTGTCATGGATGTCACTGGGATATCATATAAATATGTGAAAATAGTTTCAGCAGTAATGTCGTGCAGAATGCTTTAAAATGGATAAATGACTGTATGTTAAAGCTTTGCACAGTCAGCTACATGTAGCAAAATAGTTATTGAGTATTTGTTAATCAGCTGAACTTTACCTAAATTGATGGTCCTATAAAGTTAACTAAAACTTCTGATTTGGGCAAAGAAAAATTCATTAAAATATGAAAGTTATTCATGAATCTGTGCTGTCACGAGTCTGTACTGTCACCAGAAGGTATAAAGTTGAATATGCACGGTATGTTTGACTGAAAGGCTAGTTTTACTTATGTAATTGCAAATATGGTGTGCAAACAGCTGTAGAAGTGCTACATTGCAACGTTTTATCCCAAAGACCTTCATGTGAAGAAATACGGGCTAGTGTCTGGGTGGTTGTGAATTAGCCATGTCCCATTAGCCTGCATTTACTTACGACAATTTGTAGCTGCTCTAAAGTCATCTTCAGCTTCACACGGAACACCTACTGTGTGCACTCAGGTTCTGCCAGCCCTGAGAATTTTAAATACCTGTAGCTGAAGCTTTTTGGGCCTCTTGGGGGGGCGGGGTGGGGGGAAATATATAAAAAGGCACTATGTAGACAGACTCTGTACCAGCTGCTTTGTTCTCCTTTTGCACACCCTTGATGTCCTACACTTCTATATTGTTTGTTGATCTTTCTGAGATGAAAGTTACTGAAAACGTCAGCTGAGTGTTGCAGTTTCCATGTTGGAAAAGCAAGTGCATAAGTATTGAGTTGTGAATTCCCATGTTGACATTTAGAAGCTTTGACTGCCAATCCTATATTTCAGGAGTTCCTTGAAATTGTTGTAATGAGAGTTGAGCTTAAATGCACAGAACTTTATATGCTACAAAGCAACTTTATTGCATAATAACTTCAGTACAGAAACCTGAGAGAAATAACTCTGGACTGAGGAATTCGTTTACTGTTCTGACAAAGCCTGTAAAAATTAGTCAACTAGTTACAGTCAAGGGAACTTACCTGATTTTTCAGGCATGACTGATAGATCTCTGCAGTTCCATGACAGCTGTATTACCACCTCAGAAAACTTTTAAACTCTTCGCTCAGTCAGCAGATGGGCACAATACTGTCTTAATTTTCACTGAGTTAGTGCTATGGGATTTCCCCTTTGCTCTTCCTATTAATCCTCTCTGTTTAGTTAAAATTTAGAGAAAGGAGATGAGGACAGTTATCTGACCGCAGAGACAGTCTGGCCACCCAAGAGAGCTTAAAGCTTATAATAACTCTAGTCAATGGGGACGAACTGGGGAAGTTTAAGTTTCTGTCATTCATGGATTTGAAGCGGCAGTGCTTTAAACCTTTGGCATTACTATTATGCCTTGAAAAATCTAGGTAGATATTTTCAGTTCCCACAAGACAGTAGCATTTGTTTGATAGTGAGGGACTGGGAGCCTGGAGGCAATTGAGATAATGGGAAGTGGTGCTGAAATAGTTCACTAGCATGTATTCCTGACTTGGACACGTGTAAGCATTCACACAGGTACTTCTCAATGAGGGAGAAAAATCAAGATTTGGGTCCTGGAAGTCTTTGTATATAATCTTAACATGACTCCATCATGGTAGGACACAGCTGTATCTCAATACGCTTGTAAGTTTGTAAACTGCTGGTTACTAATAATCATTTATGCAAAGGGTTTCATTTTTTTGCCCTCTGAAAAGTAGAACTGCTAATCTACTTCAACAAAAACTGCCCCCCCCCCCCCCCCCCCCCCCCAAGAATTTGTTTTATTCTGTGGCAGTTAATTCCATTCCATGGGACATTGACCACGAGGCAGGTTAAATGATGATGTTTTTATCAGGAGTTCAGCTAGAGAAAGTAGTTTGGAAGGGGGTTTCCAGTTTCCCAGCCTTCTGTTAAAGCTTTTTTGCTTGAAGCTGTTTGTTATTTCTGAGGCTGCAGTATATTTCTCACTCAACTATAAGGCTGTAGTAGTCAAAGATTTCACCAAGCCATGTTGCTGAAAAATCCTTCAATGACAAATTTAAGTCAGTGCTGCTGTGTGTCAGTGTAGCAGGTGTTTCACCATTAATGTGAACTTCAATCAGTACCATAAGTATGTCGCAGGAGAGAAGCGAATTGTGTACGTTGGAGAAAAAAAGAATAAGTATGGGTGATTGTGGACTAAGGCATTTGGGAGCTCTTGTACAGGGGAAGAAAGGCAGAATTAGGGTTGATATTGGAAGATTATAGACCTTATGCAAAGACAAGGTATTTGAAATCACGTAACAGATCAGAAGTGAAATGTTTTCTCCCTTACAGTCAGGGATAGTGCATTAGCAGGCAATTTTCTAGCTCATATTGGTCATAATGACAGGGCAGTTTTGAATTAGGTAAACTTGCCAGTTCTCTTCTGCCCAATAGCTGTTGCCATAATCAGGGTGGAAAGAATTCCTCTGTATGCTCACACAAATTGAGTCCATTTTTTTTGTCTGTTTATGAGTCTGCTCTGTGCAAAAGGGATTCCCGTGCTCTGCCTCGGTTGCAGACCACTTCACCAGAAGCGCAGTAGTCTGGCAAGCCAGCAGAAAGGGTGAGAACATGGACAGCAATTGCCAGACCATCACAGTCCATTAATTTTACCTTAATTATACTTTGGCCCATGATTAATACAGGTCATTGCTGCCTGGTCACATTGTAGATCATGCTGAGTATTGTACAATGACAAGTACAACTCCTCTGAGTCATTTTGACTCCATGGCTTAAACAATCATTGTTTAAACAGGGTAAGGAAACTGTTTATTTTAAAAATGTTTCCAAGAAGTCTTAATCCCCTTTTGGGGTAAATGGAAGAGTTTCTGCTATGAGATTACTTTTAACTGCAGAAAGCAGTTAGATTGAATACTGAAAAGAAAACAGAAAAGATAATTTAAGAGCTGTCTGCTTTGTCAGCAAGTAAAGTGACAAAATTTCTTTGGATTGGGTAGATTTGCTGTTTAGCCCAAGGGCTGAGTGAAATGTCTTTGCAGGTCAAGAGGTGAGTTGATCAGGCAAAAAATGTGTTTTCAGGAAAAGACTTTGGACCAGGAGTGCTTAGAAGCAGCCTAGCTCAATGCCTGCACATCCACAAAACTCATCACTGTGGTAGGAGCATTGCTGGATAAGAAGGGGGAAATCATTACCTTAGGATAGACCATTCATTCACCATACAAGGTAGTGTCACATGCTTTGTTCTAAGGAGTTTTGAACATTGTTGTGGTCATTTCCCTGGAGACTGCCCCAAACATCCAGCTCTTCTGGTTTGCATTGCTTGCAGGTCATGGTTACGCCTTGTGTAACCAGCTAGCATCCACCTGAGCAAGAACTGCAGCCTTGCTGTCACATCCCTCTTCCTTCCTTAGCAAGCATCCCTCTTTCTGTCCTAATTGCAAGTCAGATGTTTTCTTTCTCCATATGTTTCATACCACATGCTATAGCTTCAATGGGAGGGTCCAGTGCTTGTGTCTCACGAAGGGGAGTTGCATGTGAGTGACTTGGGAGACGGCTGTCCTGTAGCTGTGCCCCCTGCTGTCACCACGCAGACCACTGAGCAGCCCTCCACGTATCATGCTTTGTCCTGGAGTTTTCAGGGGAACTGAAGTGACCACTGCTTTGCCTGAAAGTGTTCGACTATAAAATGCAGAAATCGTGGAGCTACCTCAGGAGTAGCTGGTCTGTCTGTGCAGCAAGGGCAGGAGCGCAGCTGGGACTGACGGGTACCTTGTTCCTGTTCATCATTTAAAGCCTTTGGGAAAAGCCCTGCCAAGGAAAACATTATAGTCTCAAACTTAAATGTGTTCTTGGGAAGTCAGAAATGTATGGTTGAAGCTACATCTTCAATTCCCTGCTGCCTCTGAGGATACCGTTCAGCATGAGTGACAACTGTAAACCCTGTGCATGGGCTTTTCTTTCAAACCTAAGTCTGTATTTACATGCCTTTTCCTAGCTCGTTGAGTATAATGTATTTGTTCGACAGAAGATGATTCTGTTTGGTCCCTGTTTTGCCAGAAAAAAAATTTTGAACAATAGTAATTCAGGTTGAATGCCCCAAAATTAATTAAATCTGTTGGCTTCATGGTTTTATTTAAAAGACAAAAGATTTATACTTCTGAGTTTCTTTTGTGTTTATATAAGAAACAATGCGAGAGGATTAAAAGTTGAGTCACTTCAAGACATTAAAGCAAATTAAATTATTTGCTGACAAAATCGCAGCAAAAAGTATTAAAAAAACCCATACAACCCCCACCTCCCCCCCAACCCGACCCAAAATCCTTCACCTGTAATCTTAGTGGAGGTTATGTTCTTGGAAGTTGTTTGTTTACTGGCACCTTCTTTCAGGAGTAATGACTAAATACATAAATGTATGTGTCTGTAAGTACAGTTCTGCAACCCCTACTTCTTGTTCCAGGATTGCAGGAGTCTGGCAGGAGCTTCCATAAATGGTGACTGCTCTTCTCTTCAGTTTTAATTACATGTGCATAGATGTAGTATGTCTTCAGAAGCTCAAAATTCCCTCCTTGTTGTCACGTACAGTTATGTGAGAGGTTTTTTTCTCGTAGGACCAGATGATAGCTTTCTTGCAGTGATGAGCAAGTCAGAGTAGGAGGAAAAGAGCTCTTCTCACTGTGAGTCCTACATAATTACATTTAAAATGGTGGAATGAGTCAAGGTTAAGTTGTCTGGGCATATATGCATACTTATAGGTTAATACAGGTACAGTAGTTGTATTTCTTAGGTCATTTTCGTATTCTTTTTATTAAATGTTTGCAAGAATATGAAAATTGCATTCATTAATTTGTCAATAATTACTTTCTACCGATAGGCAAAAAAGCAACAACAGAAAGCTCTCCCCGCTGTACATAATTCTATACACAAAGTACTTGAATAATTTGACCACAGAAGCTGTTCCACTCTCTCCTGTACATGTATTCTTCATTGCCTTGATATCTCAGGGAATTTTGTTCTTGTGTGGAAGTAAACAAAAATGTTCCGTCTTTGCTATTTTAAGCAACAAGTGGAAACTTTCATGGGTGAAACAAAGAGTTGAAATGTAAACTGAAACAGCTTTCAAGTTGAAGTTCAATTTTGGGGTTATAAACTGCTTTTGTAAGACTTCACTGTAGCTTCATTGCTTCTTTAGGATACGAGTACAATTGCAAAACGCTGTTAGCATTTCCCTGAAGTAACAGGAGGGGGTGAATGCTTGTTTGAGAAGATTGAGGAGCTGGAAACCTTCACTCTTTCATTCAAAGTCTCTGTTGGCTTCTGTGGTGGGAACCAAATAATGAGAAAAGCATTTGACTAAAAATTGTAACTGCCTACTATGTTTTGCCTCACCTTTCCTTCACCTGCTTTTTGGTCTCTTCTAGATGCTTTATACATCTAGAGTCTAGAAAAACTGTGGTCTTGCGCAAACCTCTCTTTAGGTGCTGTTAGGTGCTATTATGTTATAAATGTATCCTTTTGTTTATATTTTCAAATTTTTGCAGGATGTTGGCTTTTTACCCACTGTCAAAATATAAATTGTAACTACTGGTATGCGTCTTCTCAACTTCTGTTTTTGATTTGCATTTAACTGAAGATAAGGTGCCTGCAGTTGCATGTCAAGTTTGGTATGCTGCTCTGCCACAGAGATAACAGCCAGCTAGAGATACTAATCAGTGGTAGGAGAGTTGTAAAACAATCATATGAAGCTCATAATGATCCCGATTTGTCTCTCTGGATACTGAATAGCCTTTTATGGGGTGCTAGTGTAGATCTGTGGGAAATAAGCTGAACATCCTTTTGATCATCAGGTGCTTAACTGAGATGAATGAAGCTGGAATAGATTCAAAGGTTGTGCCCAGTCCTTTCCCGGCAGCATGCTCGAGGAAAGTATCTGCTGAATTCTTCTCTATAAGAGCCAATAAAAATTAATGAATTCACCTCCATAGAAACAGTGTCCAATTAAATTTATTTTGTTGGACTAAAATTTCTTCCTGATACGTGTATAAAAAACTTAAGAGGAAAAGCTAGTGGCTCTTACTATCCAGGTATATGAGCATTGTTAGTGCAGCTCCAACTGCTTAAATCTTTCAGGTTTGCGGCATCTGTGCAAGAACTGACTGAGATGGGGTTTTTTTGGGGTGGTGTTTGGTTTTTTTTTAGTTCTTTCTTAGCATCATGTTAAATCAGTCTTAGAGAAATGTTTGTCTTTTCTAAAGCCATCTTTTTACTTTGCTGTTTTGAACTCTGAAACCATGATGGACTACAAGGCAAGAATACCTGGATTAAAGTTCAGTTTATTTTGAGCCTAGTGCTATAGTATCAGTACTAGAGGAGCATTCAATTTTTGGAAGATGCTCCCACTTTTACATAGCTTGAATTTTCTGTGGCATGGACCTTTTCTCTTTAATTCTCCTTAATTCTCCTTAATTCTCTTGTTTCTTCAAGTTCTGTTTTAATTAATTACTATTCGGAAAAATAAAAAGCTGTACCAGGTGAGCTAAAGATTTATTGGGTTAAATTATTTTTGTGAACAGTGGAATGATTCTTTTGTCTCACATAGGTGGTTTAAACAATGTTTCTTTTTATTATTAACAGAAACCATTTTGAATTGGAGCAAATATGAAGTACTATGTAATCTGAGCAATATACTTACTGTACAGAATGTCTCAACAAATACTGACAAATGTTACGTTTTAATAATCCATTCTGATATGTACTTGAGAAATTATTGATACTATTATCATTGCAATAAGGTTTTTCTATGATACATGTGACATGGGTAATTCTATGTTTCCATACCTCATTCTAATTCCTGACCTGGGCTAAATTATACTATAAGCATATTTATGCTAATCTAGTAATATCCATGTATGTTGAGGAGATGAAATGGTAGCAGGCAGGAGGAATGTGGTTGCTGTAAGCAGACTGGGTATGGTTGAAGCATAAAGCTTTCTGCTACAGCTGAACCTTTAAAGACTACGAGGATCACCTCACTCGCTCCTAGAGCATAGCAGTCTCCATGGCAATACATAGGAAATGTAAAAATCTACAGATACACCATATGACAGTTTAGGATAGGAGGTGATGCATTTAAACTGCAGGTATGATACAGTTGTCTAAAATGAAATTTTGTTGCTAGTTCAAGGTTAAGGCTCATCCCTACGAGTGACATCAGATACCTGGTTACAAATGAATAAAGGACTGTTTTTGAAAGTATAACTCAAAGTTTCCTCCTATGTAATGGTTCTCACTGACAGGCTCGTGGGGTTTTGTTGCAGTACTGACACCCATGAATGGTAATTCCCGTAAAGATACCATTGCCTGTACACTGCTCGGTTCTCTTCCACTCTTGCAAGTACCTACATAATGCAAACTATGTTTTCTTGTTGCCCTACCAAAGCTTATGTCTATGACATCTGAGAATTTGTCGCACCTTTTTGCATGGTGTGAAGTACCTAGCTTGTTTTTACTGTGCAACATTTTGCATAATTATGCTTCATCCATGTATGGATTTGTTAAACACTCTGGAATGCTATGAAAGCATTCAAGTTTTCATATATCTTAAAAAAATGCTGTTTTTAAAAAGTAATTCACAGGTGAGATATTGTAAAGTTAGTGAGATACTTCTGTCCAATTTATGTACGCTATTCTCTTTCTTCTTAAGACATCATTACCATTGTTTTTCTTCCTTGGTTAAGGTAGACTGTTTATTCTATTAAAAGCGTAAACAAAGGTTACATCACCATATGGTAATCTTCTCACATGTACATGCATCTACCTTAAAATAAATAGTTAGTGTACCTTGCTCTTAATGTTTAATGTTTTTTCTTGAAAAGCTGTTTAGTTTCAGAACTGCATATTTCCTTAAAAATATACATACCCATTAATAGAAAAGATGAACATAATTCCTGAGAAATAGAATACAGTAAGATGAAAAGACAAATATTTTTTATAATTTGGAAAATATATCAGAAAAAATAATTTAAGATTTCTTTTTTAGAAATTTATGCTTTTAGCTTATTGGTTTAATTTCCTGTGAAATAATAAATCATTATGCCAGTTTCAGATATTCATGGGAAAACTTGAAAATACTGATTAGAATCTCAGCCTTCAACTAAGACTATGGCCAACATCTAGAACTACCTCCAAAGGTGCTTGTATCAAAACATAGCAGGTTTGTTTAGTTTGCTTGAAATTATGTTAAAATGTAGTGCTCTTAGAAGTAATTTTAAAGTGCTACTTTTGATGTATGGATGATCTTTAAAAGATACATTTAGGAGATATTTCATTTATTGGATAGAAGGGAAAGGAAATATTTGCGGTTTTTGCTTGTTTCTTTAGTTCCTCCAATTGTGTTCATGGTCTAAGATAAGTCTAGTCAGCTTTTTTGGTCTGAGATACTTGAAATAAATGAAATTTATAACTTATTCTGAAATTTAGTACAGGAAGAAATGGGCATGTTTAATCAGGAAAAATTGAAATGAGTGAAGTCAGTTTAGTTGAGATTTACATTTTAATCTCTATGTGAGTAATTGTGGTATATTACGAGAGTTGCAGCTCTGCGTCCGGTACTGGCTTTTATCTGTATAATGCATGGCAGTTGTTAGCATGTGTTGTGTCCTGGCTTGTTCAGAAATTAAAGCAGACCCAAAGTCAAGTGTCTCTGTCATTTTCTAAAAATTGCTTATTTTGCAAAAGTTAGTTCTTCTTTATTTGGTTTTTAAATTCATCCTGGAGGTGAATTCAACTGTAACTAATTCAATTAGTCCACTCTGTGCCCATGTAGAGTACTTAAGGCACACTAATGAAATTCTGCAAGATAAGGGGCTTAGCTTTCAGCTTTGGGGGAGTGCAGACTCCTACTCCTCTTCAATGTATTTTAATGTTACTGTTCCTTTGAATAATTCTGCTTTATGCCGTTATTTTCAGTCTCTAGTGAAAGACTGTATGCAACAGTAAAAAAGAGCACCTGAAGTGCAGCTCAGACAGAATTCAGGAATTTCTGTCTAAAGAAATTTATACCTTGCTTGTTAAGTGATAGAGGCTGAAAATGTCTTGATACTCTAGTATTTCCACCACTATACAGGGAAAGGTGAAACAGCATGTGGAAGGCTGTATACCCACTAGTACTAAGTGGTTTGGGAAGGGAGGGATAAAAAAGCAATGTTGTCTTCAGTGAATGAGTGGGAACTGGAGGGAAAGTAAAAGCATTAGGAAGCTTTCTGATTGTTGGCCTTTCTCTGTAATCGAAGGACAGCATTTCTTCCCTTGACTTCTTCAGACTTACCAAAGCTTTAGGTGGCCCCAGTCACACCTGAGATTTCTGGCTGCCCTGGTAAGGGCTTAAAAAGAGCTGGCTGAGACTGGTGCTGGGAAATCAGCCCGGGTTGTGCAGCCAAGAAGGGAAGGAAGGTCACGCAAAGGGAAACTATGCGAGGAGCCTGAGGATCACATCGCCTGCTTGAGGAGGAAAGACATGAGATCAGTCCTCTGTAACAGCCTGAAATGTTGAAAGCTGTTCCTTTGCTGGGAGGTCCCTTACCTGTACTGAATGGAAGGCAGCAGAAGCAGCATGACTTTTGCAGTCCATTGGCCCTCCTTGGGAAGGGAGAGAGCAGCTTCTGTTCCTTGCTTCCAGGACAGGTCATGCGTTATTTCTAGTGAGGCCTAATATAACATGCGTAAGCAGTCCCGGAAGCAAAGAATGGAAGTTGGGAATGTGCTCATCACTTTACTGCACTAACTACATTATCAATAAAGCATATGCTAAATGGATTAAGAGTAGGCTGCCATCTCAAAAGTGGCTCTTCAAAAAGAAGCCTGTCCATCTCTTCAGAGCTTAAAATAATTTTTGTTAATGATCTAGCAACAAAGATGAAATAATTGACAATTACGCTGTCTACACATTTTATCAAAACAGTAAACAACTATGACAGTGGAAACAAAGGCGTTACACAGTTGAAGCAGCCAATTTCTAAAATCAAGGAAGGCAGACCCCAGTCATGGGGCTGGGAATCACAGTCTGAAACACTTGGACTTTGAAAGGTCCAGTAACCGAATTTGGGTCCCCTAGGTGGTGCTGCAGAAGAAAATACTAGTGATATTCATATATTCATTTTATATACATATATCAGAATATACAAATGTGTATAGGAATATATATACACACCAGTGTATATGCGTGTGTGTGTATATATATGTATATCTCTATAAAAAAACTGGTGCAGATTGGTGAGGCTGACCCTAGACAGCCGTACCCTTTTGGTATTCGTATTGAAAAGAAGTGTTAGGGAAGGAGGAAGAAATGATTGAAAAGAACACATGAACAAGGAGTTAGGAGAAATGCCTCAGCGAGGCCCAGATTTTAGCATCATCAGGGATGAGTTACCAGAATCTGTGGAGGTTCTCCAGCCCCCAGTGGTCCTCATCACACCTCTGTGCCATGCTGGCAGGTCTGCTCTAGCAAGCTAACATGAGCAGAATTAAATACAGCAGAATAAACGGTTGAAATAAGATTTGCAACATACAGGAGATCAGAAAAAATCTTTGTGTAAAGATATAGTGTCTTCTGGCCT
Organism: Calonectris borealis; assembly: GCF_964195595.1. NCBI lineage: Eukaryota > Metazoa > Chordata > Aves > Procellariiformes > Procellariidae > Calonectris > Calonectris borealis. Next base: position 86,682,794 of record NC_134314.1, read on the forward strand.
TAAATCTGATTTAAATGTTCTTATACCACAAAGGAATGTTCCTGACATTTTACAGTTCAATTGACTATTGACTCCTGTTGCCATAGGACAAGGGGTAATGGTTTTAAACTAAAAGAGGGTAGATTTAGACTAGATATAAGGAAGAAATTTTTTACAATGAAGGTGGTGAAACCCTGGAACAGGTTGCCCAGAGAGGTGGTAGATGCCCCATCCCCGGAAACATTCAAGGTCAGGTCGGATGGGGCTCTGAGCAACCTGATCTAGTTGAAGATGTCCCTGGCCATGTCAGATGACCTTTTAAAGATCCCTTCCAACCCAAATTATTCTATGATTAATTTGCCTATACAGGAATTGTATGATGGCCTTACTAACATTGGTTAAAATGGATTTCAGTTGCATTGCATTTGGCATCTTCCCAAATCTGTGTGCCCCCTTCCTCCTGCTTTAACAAATTGTGTGTCAGAAATACCTCTCCATAACGTCTGATTTCTCATCGAACGTTAATACAAAGGAAGACCTAATGAAGACCCTAGTCTAAACCCTTATTGCCACGGTTCAGAAGAATTGAAGATAATGACACATTAACTTCGGCGTGCTAGTTGTTTTGGAGAACTCTAGGGGAATCATTCTTTCACCTTGCACTAATAATCACAAGACATTTAATTTAAGGTTTCCTTCCAAGAAACTATGATTAATTTGTATATTAATGCCTAAGTAAGGATTCAAATTGTGTAAGACTTAAATAATTTCTATTCAGTTGAAGATGATTCAGTCAAGAAAGATCCCCTGTGCTTTAAGACCACAAAAATATTTTAAAAAATTAATGAGATTTAATTAAAAATGCTGATGTTTCAGTCCCTTCTGGTATTACCCTAGTGGTAAACTACTTGCCTGAAGAATCTTTCAATAATGTTAGTTATTAGTGGTAGTTGCGTGGGGGTTTTGGTTGTTTTTCTTAGTTAAACTTCCCAAGCCACTGCTGCTCCTTCTCCTCATCATAACAACCCTAAATGGGAGCAGCAGAGCAGAGGGAGATCTGTCTTGGTCTGTATCCACAAGCGATGCCTTTTTTCCCCCACTGCATGTGCACAAATGCTGCCAGGGACTCTTCATTCAACCCTGAGCAGCTGGGAATGGCCACTTCCTTACAATTTGTCTGATGAAAGAGATGGAGTTCTTCAAGAAGAAAACCTCTGTTTACTTCACCTTCATCAGTTCCCATTCAGCATCTCTGAATAGATGGATAGCCTCTAGACTATTGAGGCTGAAAAGAAGAAGAAATTGAGAAGAGAAGAATTGAGAAGAAAACATCAAAATGCAGCTGTCTGTCAGCTTTGTCTTGATTATATCATTCAAGTAATTTTTTAAAAGGAATAAAAAATGAATTCAGGTAACATTAATTCAGTAGCTGTTTTGAATATGTTAGTACAATAGACATCCTGTTACACTAAAAGAAAGAAGATTGAGGCTGTTATCTTTCAGCACTCATCACACCGCAATATCGTTAGTACTCTTCTTTTTATACTCTTCCACAGGGTGGAAGAGAGAAAGATAAAGGGAAGGTAAGGCTTGTGTGCTCATGGTTTGTTCTATCACTATACTATTAATGTCTGCTTTTTTTTTTTTAAACACACCAGGAGACCATGTTGTATATTTATTGAAAGCAGACTTCCATAAGATTTTGAAATTTATCTTTTTTTTTTTTCCCTCTTCTACCTCACACGCAGTGCATTTCCTGAGGCCAGTACATGTGTGTGGACAAAGAGTCTATTTTTGCATTATTTTCTGTTCAACAGTTAAATCTTTTGCTACTGATCATTGTCTTAGGACTTTTATGTGCTTTTTTCTCGGCTGTCTGACTTTCTGACTGTCTGCACCATGAATTCCTTAAAGTTCTCACATGGTAAAATGCTGAAAGAAATCTTGTAATACCATGGATTTGGATGGTAGTGTCCTGGTTTTGGCTGGGATGGAGTTGATTTTCTTCCTATTAACTGGTATAGTGCTGTGTTTTGGATGTAGTATGAGAATAATGTTGATGACACACTGATGTTTTGGGTGTTGCCAGGTATTGTTTACACTAGTCAAGGACTTTTCATCTTCCCATGCCCTGCCAGATGTGCAGGGGGCTGGGAGGGAGCATGGCCAGGACGGCTGGCCCAGCTGGCCAATGGGCTATTCCATATCATATGACATCATGCTCAGCATATAAGGCTGGGTGAAGAAGAAGGAGGGGGGGGGCGTTCGGAGTGATAGCGTTTGTCTTCCCAAGTAACCGTTACGCGTGATGGAGCCCTGCTTTCCTGGCGATGGCTGAACACCTGCCTGCCGATGGGAAGTAGTGAATGAATTCCTTGTTTTGCTTCGCTTGCGTGTGCGGCTTTTGCTTTCCCTATTAAACTGTCTTTATCTCAGCCCACGAGTTTTTCTCACTTTTACCCTTCTGATTCTCTCCCCCATCCCACCTGGCGGGGGGGGGTGAGCGAGCGGCTGCGTGGTATTTGGCTGCTGCCAGGTTAAACCACGACAGGTAGTAAGGCAGAACATCAACATCTCAGAATTTTCTCTCAAGTACTCTGCTCCTAGGAAGAACAGCTCTCAAACTAAAAGTTTCCACTTGAATTTGGTGGAGGTGCTTCCAACTGCATGATGCTCCCACCTCCCAAACATTTGTTTCTCCAGTGAACTTCTTAGAACCCAGTTGATCTGTACTTGACTATCTCTACAAGCCTTCTAAGTATTTGTAGCTTCAAAATCTTTAGGTCTGTGGTGCTGCTGCAGCTTCTATCAACACTTTTTTCCCTTATTTTGTTGTATACCTGCAGCTGGCTATCTCTGCCATTGCTTTCTCACTTATTCTGTAGTCAGTTTGGGAAAAAAAAAAAACAAACCACCAACATTTTTTTGGCCTGGTTGTTATGCTAAGTGTCACTTACCTATGGTGATATACAGTCATTTAAAAAAGAAAAAAAAAAAAAAGGCAATTCACTCCTTCCTCCTTAGCATAAAAGCTTTTAGTAAATGGAAGGTGGGATAGGCTGGGAGCCAGGAGACTGGGTGCTCTTGTCTCTCTGCAAACTGAGGTTGGTTGTTCTGGGCAGTCCACAATCCCTGGTGACCCAAGCCTCTGGTCTCATTTTTAATGTTGATGTAACTAGCATTTTGTATATATTTAACTGATGCTATACTCGATCATTTTAGTGAGTGTTTGAAACAGGGTTCAAATCTCAGCTGTTTATCACGCTTTGATCTCCTAATACTTCTGGCATGAATGTGCAAAATAGGTATCTGTTAACATCTGACTTCCTTAGTAGGGCACAGTTTTGCTTCAGAGATGAGCAAGTAACTCGGGAATCACAATATTGAACCTGCCATTGTCCTGTGGCAACACAAATAATGTTACGACCAGCGGCACAGAAAAGTGTGGGCAGAAAAGATGTCTTAAGGGAAAAAAAAACACCAAGAAATCCTATGCTAGCTATTAGCTATGAGTCTTCAGGAGTCCATGGAGCAGCCAGCCACGTTGTCTATTCCTCTTGCAGCTTCTCCATTATCATGGGAGGCAGAGACAGATCTAAAAGATCATGTGTTCATATCCTCCTTATCCACTATATGAAAGGAATAGTGTGGGATGGGCATTTATTATGAAAACTGTAATAGCATATGCAGTACTCCTGCATTATGCATTTTCTTATCAGAACTTTGTGAGCACGTCTCCCCTCTCCTCATCATGCTACTTGCTATAGTAAAGATTTCATAGTAATAGGAGTGCTGTAGAAATAGAAGGCTGTGTCTATAAACAGATTAGTAATGGATTTTAGTTACAAAAATAATTTTTTTGAAACTTTAGTTCTACTCCTTGATCACTTAGTGCTTTCTGCCATATGCTGCTGCATAAAGACAAGTAGAATTACTGAAAGGGAAGGTCTGCAGGAAGGTGGTACCTATTTGTGTTTTGCTGAGCCAATAGCTGTTTGCTAGTGTGTAATTAAGGAAAGAACAACAAATCAGACATCTATTTATTACAGAAATATGAGTAATATAGCACTCAAAATGTTTGTGCTGTTAGCTTCATATAAAAGCTAAAAGATCTGCTCAATTTTATTTGCCTGTTTGAGACTGATGAAACATGGGATTGTGAAGCATGTGAGTACAACCTCTGTAGTGATGCCTGAACATGATGGTGTCTGAGAACCAGTCTGATAAAAGGAAATCCCAGTTTCCAGTTGAGGGGGGGGGGGGGAATACAGTAAGAATATTCTAGATTTCTGGCAACAATAACAGATTTCTGACATAATGGCGTTATCTAACTTTCAATCCAAAACATGCATAGCACTTCCAAAGAAACAAACAGAAGCAAGGCAAAGGAAAAAGTCTTTGGAGGAATCTCCAAAATGCCAACAGTTTGACGGAAAGGAGCAGTGTGAAGCATGGGCAGAGAGGAACGCATACTGGCATAAGCAGCATTTCCTCTTTGCCCAGAGAGACTGGATTTGTAGGATGGCTGTGCTTCTCACAAAACTGAGCAGAAAAGAACATAATGTGCCTAAAAAAAGAAACAGAAGCATACATACCCTGCAAAATGAAGTGATCTGTTTAATGAACTACATCCCTAGTTGGAATAATTTCCTTGAACATGATGGAACATGGTTGTTGCTTATATATTTGACACTGAAACACGAATTGTTAGATAGCTGAAGTTGAAGCAGTTGAAGGTAAAATCTAATCGTACATGAGCATAAGTAAAAGTTAGGTGGTATAGTAGCTAAATTGAATTCGTAGTTGACAGAGAAGGCAGTACACTTGATGGCTAAAAGCAGGTGGAGACTACAACAGTGTGAGTATATGCAGCAGTTTAAGTATAATGCTGGAGAGGACATCAGGAGCCTACTTAGTCCCTCCTCTATTTTCTGGTGACATCTGATTCTATAAGTAGGCATGTTTTATATAAAAGTAAATTTAAAAACAAACAAACAAAACAAAAACAAATGAAAGAATGCAAGAACACTGCACCACAGAGAAAAATAAAACAGTAAATATACAGTGAGTGAAGACCACATCAGTTAAACTTTCATAGCTACAAATGATACACACATAATGGTTAAAGAGGGCCATTTCAAAAGCCAGCAGCCTTAGACCTTAAGAAGGGGCTGGGAGATGAAAGGGCAGCCAAGCAGAAAAAGGTATTTAATATCTTCAGCTTCACTGTAGAGGGAAATGTAAATGCTTTAGGATCATGCTCTGATCAGGAAGAGTTGCACATAAGGTCACATTTTTTTGTGACCAGAGGTTTTTCAGAGTTGGTCCCTACTGTGCTGCTGTGGTGAAGCTGCCTCAGCAGCACACACGGACCCTTTCCCTCCTCCCAAGGTCGGTCTTCTCGTGTGTGTTGGTTTTACAGCTGCATTGCAGTTTCATCCCAGGGGTCCATCTCTACGTTGCTTTCTGTCACCACTTACTAAAAGTACTATCTGAGACTTGTGGATATAAGACACTAAGCTATGAATACAACTGTGGAGTCATAAACAATGTGTATATAAACTATCCAGTAAAGGTTAATGTACAGCTCCGTTGGTGTGAATCACAGAAGCATCAGTTATGTCAAATTGAGACATGGAGAGCTGGAAACTTTGCCACATCGTCAGACTTTCGCAAGTTTGCGTTTGTGTTATCTGGCAAAAGGGCGAGGGGTAAACTGCAAGTTCCTTCTGCTCTCCTAAAGTAGCAGGTAAGATATTGGCTACATTGGCTATGTTCCAAAGACCACTGGCAGAAGTCAACAGAAAAATGAGATGTTGATCAATTTCATTACTACTTATTTACTGAAATTTCACCCTAGGTTATCTAGGGTATGAGGAAAGGAAGATGCACTTACTATTTGTTTTCTAGAAAAGGCCAAACCAAAGCAATAGTGAGAATGTCTCATAAGGACTGCAGCGGGCAAACAGGATAGGAATCAGTCGTGCTATGTGCCCAGCAGTGCTTACCTCAAGGGAACTCTGCAGTTGATCCGTGCCTCTCAACAATAGGTAAAAACAATAATTCAATGTAGCTTTCTCTTGGCTTCTTACTGAGTTTTGTGAAGGGGGGGGTTCTGATCTACTGTCGTGGTTTAACCCCAGCCAGCAACTAAGCCCCACACAGCCGCTCGCTCAGTCCCCTCACAGTGGGATGGGGGAGAGAATCAGAAGAGTAAAAGTGAGAAAACTCGTGGGTTGAGATAAAGACAGTTTAATAGGCAAAGCAAAAGCCGCGCACGCAAGCAAAGCAAAACAAGGGATTCATTCACTACTTCCCATCGGCAGGCAGGTGTTCAGCCATCTCCAGGAAAGCAGGGCTCCATCATGTGTAACAGTTACTTGGGAAGACAAACGCCATCACTCTGAACGTCCCCCCTTCCTTCTTCTTCCCCCAGCTTTGTACGCTGAGCATGACGTCATATGGTATGGAATATCCCGTTGGCCAGTTTGGGTCAGCTGTCCTGGCTGTGCTCCCTCCCAGCTTCTTGTGCACCTGGCCGAGCATGGGAAGCTGAAAAGTCCTTGACTAATAAGCACTACTTAGCAGCAACTAAAACATCAGTGTGTTATCAACATTATTCTCATATTAAATCCAAACCAGAGCACTATACCAGCTACTAGGAAGAAAATTAACTCTATCCCAGCCGAAACCAGGACATCTACATTTGTATTAAATAATAGCTGTTATTTCAAAATTATCTCCCAATTGTAGAAACTGAAATTTATTTAAAAATCCAGATGTTTTGATTATGGCTTAATCATTTATTATTTCTTATTGGTGATAAATCAGAATTCTTAACATGGGTCTTATTTTAGCCTTGTTAAAGGAAAGGGAAATAAAATGTTTTAACTTCAGTTTGTGCATGGTAACTAGTGGGGCTTTTGGGAAGGTTCCTAGCTTTTGGATGTGTGTGCATGTCCTGCTTTCCAGAGGATCACAAAACCAAGCAGCTGCTTAAGAGAAAGACTCTTGAGCGTGTATTTCTGGGTGTCTGGTGAGAGAAGCCTGATGTTGGCATTTGGTAGAAGGATCCACGCTTCTCCAGGAATACGGTAGGAAGGTCTATTTGGATGTTGGGAGGGACAAAAACAAAAAAACAAACTCTGGATTGTTGTTTTAAAAACATGACTTATGTGTCTAATACTGATTTTAAAAATACCTTGAAGGATATGGATTAATTGATTAGTGTTGGTGATTACATCTCCCTAAACCTTTCCAGCCAGTCATACTTCCTGGCTAGAGAGAGGAACTTTATTTCCTTGTTGGTCTTCTGATCTAATTGGGCAGATGACAAAATAACAATGTTGATTAAACAAACAATTTGATGTTTATAAACTAGGTTTTGCTACACTTTCTTTGTAGGATCCAAACATTTGGCCTAAATACTGTGCCTTAATGAGTTACTATAGTTCAGCTGAGCTGCATTTTTCCTTGAATTTGCAAGGAGCTGAAAGCGTGAACGTGGTTGATGACTGAGGGTTACCTGACGTGCAGCATCTGAGTAAGCCACGAGAAGGCAAATTTATGCCAGAGATCTTTTGGAATCACTATCCAACCACATCTAAATGCAAATAAAATTTTTTTTCAACTCTCTCATGCAGAGTGTTTCTGCCCTGGAGAGCGTGTTGATCCCCTGAGTCACTGATCTTGAATAATTAGAAAATAAAGCTTTGTCTACTTGATTTAAATAGTTGGAATGGCCTGTGACTGTAAGGAAACTCTTGTGTCAGGTTAAATGTTTAAATCTTTAAAATTTATTTTTGTATAGCTTAAAATGCATCCTATGAGACTAAACACAGTCTTAAACTGTAGGCAGATGGTATATGCAGGTGACTCCACAAATTTAATTCAAACCAGTTTTAATTCATATTTTCAGTAAGAAGGATTTGACTGTGTCTTATTGATGAATCTTACGTGTTTATAGCATGCAGGCAGCAGTTGAGTAGTTGGAAATAGGTGCGTACTTCTCTGAGTTATGTTACAAGTAAAGATTGTAGCTTTTTGCATTCTTCAAACTTTGTAGCTAAAATTAAAAACAAAAGACCCTCAAACCTTTCCATTCTACGCTGGGATGGAAGCAGCAGCTGTTGAAATGCTGAGAGTAAGACTTCTGTGATCGGGAGTAGGCAAGCATTTGGTTGAGCCCCAGAGTGCTTACATATGGGAGAAGGGGAAACCTTGGTATCCATCCTTGCCCAAGGGACCCTAACGTGGTATCAAGCAATCCCTCTAACCAGGGAGCTATTGCTTGAGGGGCAGCGGATGGGGTATCACCGTACCACCTCTCTTCTCCGCCCCTTCCTCCCCTCCTTTTTTTTTTTTTTTTTCATTAAAAGAAATATGTAAGTGCTTGTAAGGTAGTGGGAGGGCTCGGTTTGGTGCATAGTTTGAAGATCTGTGAGGAGTTAAGACAGGAGACTGTTGTTGTTTTGACATTGTCGGACAACGAAGGCATGTATGGAATTGGAGGTTGGGCATTTAAGGACATTTGCTTGTGAAAATCTAAATCCCACAGGGGCTCAGGGACAAGGCAGGATATTTGAAGGCTGCTGATTTCAGCCTACGTACCTGAATTTCTTCTAGTCCATTTGTTGATCTGGGTCTAACTACCTCATAGGACCGAGCATAAAAATCTTTCCTAAATGATAGGAAGAAAAGATTAGTTTCATCTTGCTTAAAACAGGTATCCCCTGTGGAGGAACTCTAATGCAAACCAATCTATCATGACGCTTTTTAAGTGTGCTTCAGGGTGCGATGATCATGCTTATTTCAGTAAAAAAAATATGATGGGTTGCAGAAGTCTGAGGTAATAACTCTGTATAACTTGTTAAGGACTTCTTAAGCCTGCACTGTCTCTCCTCCTTACACCGTGTTCAGTTTGTAACTGTAGATAAAATTAACTGAGGGGAAAAAAAAAATCAGTAAAACTTACTACAGTAGTTATTTTTGCAAGGGCTGTTTTTCATATATATATTCACTGAAAAGAAAAATTAAAGCTCTACAGAGGCAGAAAAAATACAATATTTAGTGTGAATTCAGGTTACATAGTATTTTTAGAAAGAATGTAAAATAAAAAAAAACACTAACTCTCTAACCTGGGGAATAGGGTTTAGTTCATCCTCAAGTTCTTTGGATTCATCAATGTGTTAAATTTAGTGAATAATTTCTTAAATGTAAAAAATTAAATTATTTATTTTAAAACCTATTAAGAATAGTTTTAATTAAATGTAAAGATACAGACTGACTTTACAAGAGTCATAGCAAGGTGTGGCAGCATGTAATTGAAAATTTTGTTGTCAACACTGAAACTGAAGAATAAGTTTTTCATATATTCAGATTACAAAGAACTTTATCAAAAGTCAATTTGGAAGAGAATAAAATGTTTTCAAGCAAAGTTGAAAGTTTTTGAGTTAAAATTTCCAAAGTATGTAATGCATATCAACATTTAAAAAAATGAAATTATTGAAAATAAATGCCACTTTATGGAGCATTTTAATTTTTTTTTTTTATTCCGAACCCCCACACACACTTCAAAAACTGTCAAAAAAAGAAATCTTTTGAAATTAAATGCCAGTACAGTGAATGTGATTTTTGTGAAGCATTTTGATTTCAACAAAGCAGCATTCTCTGGTGGATAATTATTCGATTGTAGTTTTTTCCAACTAGCTCTAGTATAAAGTGGCTTATTTATGCACTTTTTATTTGTGCACGTTTTATTTTGTGTGGCACATTTCCATTTCATCGTAGGATGAAATAGAACATAGCTTTATAGAGCCCTTTTCTGCAGATATTATCCCCATTACACAGGAAGGTAAGCAGATACAGAAGAAGGTTAATTGAATTGCCCTGCTGCAGTATGTGAGTATTGGAGCTGGAACTACAATTTGGGAATGATCATTCCCAAGTCAGTTCTTTAATCTAATACAGCACAGAAGTCTTTCCCCTGGTATTGTAACCATAGAAAAAAGAAGGGCAGAAAACACAAAGTTAGTAAGATCTTAAAATTGAGCTCTAAGGTATTGCTTTTCATCCTGTTAAGACTCTGTTTTCCTCTTTATATGGTATTTCCAATAACAGCCTTCTTTCCTTCATGCCATAGCAGGTAAGATAAATGGGTCCAACTGTGACCAACACGAACCTTGCTGTTCATTTTAGGGACCAGAGTTTTAAGTTGATCATGGTTATGTTTTTCTATGTATTTGAATAAGTGGTAAGGCACAGATTTTTAAGGGCCTTTAGAAACTCACAGTGAAGATCACTTTAAAACCGTTTGTGTGACTAACGAAGGAGATTGCCTTGTACTCATAGCAGTGACTTTGTGGTATTGACTGTTTAAGTAAAATATGTACAGTCACTATCCTGATAAAAGTAAATCCCCGACACTCTGAAACACTGTACAAGTGATCTGTGACATGTATGGATGGTTGACTTCTACCAGACTAGTTTATGTATTTGTTACAGCTTTAACTCCTGTTCAGCGTTCTTGTTTCACTTAAATCAGGATTGAAAGTTGAGATCTGGTCGTGAAGTATATTGCATGATTTTCTGATTTTGGAAGGATTATTTTGTTAAAGCCTTTACTTTCTTACTCTAACTTGAGTTTCTGTGAATCACCTAGTTTGGCGATCCTGTTGGACTTGTAGTGGAGATTGAGGTAAGCAACGCTGGCATGGGGCTCATTTAATGCCAAACCCCTCAGATACAAGGCTGTGCAAGGAGAGAGGGGGAGCACAGCAGGGAGGGGGGCTTTGACCCTTTCCTGGAAGGAATCCTCATGCATGCAGTGTAGCAGCACCAGCCACAGGTACAGCGCTCGCTTCCTCGGAGCCTGTTTAAGGGCAGCCTTTGGGCTTCCAGGAAGGGAGGGGAAAGCTCATTAGTGGTTGAGAAAAGGATGCGCTCAAGATCTGCTTTCTCCCTGTGCTCTTGGAGCTGCACAGCACTCTCTCTGCTGACGGGAAGCAAGGCTATGGATACGTTGCACCCTTTGCAGTAGTGATTCCTTTGTAATTCTGTGTTTCAGCTGCTCATTATCCTGAGCATTTAGCACAAATGTGTTTATGGAAAATCTAAGACTTTTATGTGGTAGTAGAGGGGCAACAATCTCTCTTCTTTCAGGAGGGTGTTTTAACAAGAAGCGGTTTTTTGTCAAAGCAAATGTCCAACTCCTTTATTGCTTTTCTGGGACTGTTTTTAGGTTATTGCAGCTTGATTTTAAGCTGCATGTCAAAAAGAGATTTACCACAGCATCTGTAAAATGTTGGCAAATACCTGATAGTTTAGGTCCATGTCCAGATACTGGGTCCTATCCCAAAAATAGTTTTGTGATTAATGGATGAAAACTGCTGGCAGGTAAGCATGCAAAGAAAAAAAGAATTCAAGATGAATTGGTTTTGTTTTTTGAGAAATGTCTTTTTAGTAGATTTCTTTTATGAAAGATATTGCCAGAGCTCCTGTTGCAGATAAACTTGCTTAATTGGGACTACAGTTTTAATGCAGGAGCAAAATCTATGTGCTTCCTTTTTCTTGCTGAAACTTTTAGAATTATGACAAAGCTGTAATACTTTTGTCCTTTCTCTAAAGAACAGAAGAGACAACAGAGTCTAAATGCATTTGGTTACTGAACGGGTATCATAAAATAGGCTAACCTCATGAGAGGGAGGTAGCCAGGGCTCTTTGCCCTGCCTCCTAAGGAAAAATAAGGAAAACATCTTTCTATGCAAACATGGTGACTGTATATACTAGGGAATAAGGGAATGTACTTTGCCATTGACAAGCTGCAAGTTCGGGATCTTATTTACACTGTGGTAGGGTGTTTGTCTGTATCTATAATTCCCCTTTAGTCCCAGTGTCTCTTGAAAGTTTGACTTTTTTGCGCAAAGATTTGCCTGCAACCAGAAGCAGTTCTGTTATTTCCTGGCCATGGGAATACTAGACCTCTATGAATTTTTTTCTAATTTTGCATGCATCTGTGGCAACGATGCGCAGTACTGGTTGAATGTTCATTGTTAAGCATATAGAAAAAACAAAAGTGTATTGAGATACTATGAAACACTCTGGGAAGTATTAACTTTTAAAATTAGTTTATTGAAACTCCACAGATTATTCCTAACAAGTGCTGTTAAACTGTGTTTTGAGGGCTGTGGTAGAGCTGGGCCACCATGTGAGACCACAGCTATTATGTTATGTTGTAATACTGGTAACTTTTTCTGCTCTGTAAAAGCCACCTCTGGTCTTAGCTGTACTTCTCTGGTTTTTGAGAAGCTTCAAGTAAAGGATCGCTGTGACAATACCCTAGTCTCCTGCAATATGAGTTTTATCGACCCACACTGAAGGAGGTGGGGTAAGCAACCTGGTTGTTTCTTGCAAACCATTTCTGGAGTAAAGGCAGGCACTAGTGTTGGTTGTCCTGGGCACTTCAGGCTGAAGTCGTACCGCAGCACCTGCTGTACATTGATCTCTCTGTAGCAGCTGGTGAACTTCTCTGGTTTGAAGTTTCAGAGAAGAATTGAGAGACTTACATAATTCCTTTTACCATTAAGCTCAACAGGGCCTAGCCAATTTTCTAAAAATCCAAGGCCCGCATTCATGTTTGAGGTAAACTTTTCCCTTGCCTCTGCTTTTCTCCTGCAGTGACTACAGTGGCTGGTGTAAATGCCTTCAAAGGGAGGGAGAGAGCTGCACTGAGAAATGTAGGGATCATTTGTGTCCTGGGCTGTTTCCCCAAGAAAATACAGATCTATCTGTCCTGTACATACAGAACAATAGAGAGAAACAGGATTGGTGTTACAACCGTCTTTGAGTTGCTGGTCAGCACTTCCCGTAAATACTCAATATAAAATTAGGAGAGGTGTATAAGCTTCCTGTTTATGAGAAAGAGGTCGCTAACAACTTGCTATTTTTGTCTGATCTTTGACTAAAACTTTGCAGTTGTCTCTGAAGAAATATATTGTGGGGAAAAAATATTAATGGAAAACTCCAAAACAAACCTGTCTGACTTTAAAGAATGAGGCACAAAGACCAGACTATGTGCAATAGCTAGGTGTGCACAAACCATACATTCTCTCTACCCAAAAGGAGTTATCTGCCGTCAAGAAGACCATTGTATTTTGAGAATGAAATTGTGAAGTAGTTTAAAAACACAAGACAAATATAAACAAGATAATTGACTCCGTTAGGCTATTTGTGAAATAATCCTTGGGAGGTATGCTGCTGTGCAGTTAAAACTGTGTCCTCATAGATCTGGAAAAGATGTAAATGTTGGAGGGGGGGAGCTTTCCTTTCCTTCTGCAAGCCCCAGGAGAGGGCTGAGGCACTGATCTCGCTTGTGGTTACCTGTCTGGTCCTTGGCCTCAGCCCCGGTTGCAAACTGCTGCAGGGTGCCTGGGCAGCGGGGAGAGGCTGGGGTATGGGGAAACCCAGCAAGCAGATGGTCCTCTTCTCCATCTACCCACCTGTGCTGCAACCATGATCTTTACTAGCTAGGCATTCCCATGGCTTTGGTTAGTTGACTGTCTCTCCTGTAACCAAGAGGGCTGGAGTTACTCCCCACTTTGTAGGCAGTCTGCTTTCTCCTCTCCCCACCCCAAGCTGCTATCAGTGGTGCCATGATCTCCTGGAAGCATCTTCAGGCACATCCAGAGTAGGATGGGACCAACCTGGGGAGGCCTCAGAAAAGCTCTGTCAAGTCTGATGGAAAGGATGGGAGGGAGAGAAACACGAACACACGAGCCCCTGCCTGGTGCTGTGTTGCTTGTTCTTGGTCTCCAGGGCTAGAAACTGGGAAATAATACCTACAGATGAAGGGTTTGAGTGTTTTCTATCACACCAGGGTCTGTTGGACTGCAGCATTCACTCTCTGGTTCCTTGGAGAAAGCTCCCTTTTGGCTGAGCCTGTCTGTAAATACTGACCCATAGCCTCTGTTGGGGGGTGGCTGGGTGGGGTGCCCACAGGAGCAAAGCAGAGCCATGCTGGTCAGTGGTCTCACCTGAGATGTGTTTACTAAGCAGGCTGGGCATGGCAGGTGCGTGGTGGTTCCTCTCCTGCTCAGGACACCTGGCAGCAGATGGAAGGGCAGCTGCTTGACACCTCGGGGTGCCCGGCTGTGGCCCATCCCCATCGGCTCAGCCTTCCCCTGCCCGGGCAGTGTGTACGCCTGGTCCCATTGGCTTAGGGTGGGAGGAGATGCCTGTGCCCGGTGCGGAGGCAGAGCCTAGTGAAGAGGGGTGGGCTGTGGGCCAGCTGTCCTCTCGCACCGACGCCCCCTCAGCTTCGGCCACCTTGGAGGTGTCTTCCCCAGGCAGGAGCTGGGGGTGATCTAGGAAGAAGCAGGTCGGGGTCTCTGCATCGCCTGCGAGTGAGGTGGCGTGTCCGACAGCTAGGGCAGGTGTGGGGCTATGGCCTCTCCCTGCTTGCTCTGCCCCGGGAGGTGAGGAACGGGCAACAGCCTGTCCTTACGCCTTCCCTTCTGTAGCCTTTTTCCTCCTACCCTGCCTCATCTATTTAATCTGCACCTGTAGGGTGTTTCCAAAGACTCGTGGTAACATACTTCTTGTTTTGAGGGAAGAAAGAAAGCTTAAATATCTGCTAATTTTGGAGTCCCAGACTCCAAAATTCAGGGGTTCGGGGTGCCAGGAGGGTTGCTAACTATAATTGAAGCTATGACTCATTATTGTACCAGCTGCTCCAAAATCCTGAATTCTTGGAGCCAGTCTAACATCAGCTAGCATTATCAACTCTCTCACAGTTCTTACCTGAGAATGTAGCTAGTTTTGTTTTCTACTTTTTTTTCCAAGTATCACACACTGAGCTTCTGCAGGCTGGTAGGTTTCTTCAGTGGCTCCTTCCATTGTTCCAGTATTACAAATGAGGACCTGAAGCACAAAATGGTAAACATCCACAATTTTTAGAGTTCAAATGTGTAGTTACCTTGGTGCTTCTAGTGCTGAGTAATCTACGTGGCATTTATTTAAAGGACTTATTTTACCTGCTATTGAGTGTTGTATGTGTCTGGAAATCCAACAATATAAGGTTTTCATGGTTTATTTTTCCTTTTCTAACTTGGAGAATACAACAGTATCAGAATCAAGCTTAACTTTAAAATACCTGAACGTACACTGAGCATTATTGTTTTCTAGGTTTTGGATATAAATATAACTTTTTCTATTATTTTTCTATAGGTTTCACAACCGGTAGAGGTGGTCAAATTTAACTAAACTTACAGCTAATCCATGTTCAAGAGTAAGAATTAAATTGAAGCTTTGGATTACTGACTTTTTTTTTTTAAATAATTAAACTAGACTATTACTATAGGTAAACTAAACTATTATTTTCAATAACTGAACTAGTTCTAATTTTAGTAACTAAAACTAGAAAGTGAAGAGTAAAGAGCTAAACAATATGTAAGGTTTGAAAAAGATCAGTGTTGCTACTTTCTATTGGATTTTAACACAAGGGTTCTGTTTATTATAACAGTTTGTTACCATGGAAGTATAAACTGAAAGGTAGCTATGATGACATAGTGTAATATGTTATATTAAATAAACTTGTCCGGTTAGCGCTGCATGCAAGGCTTTATTTACATTACAGTAAGCTGTTTTCTGCTGCATTTACAATTCTGCTATACAAATAAATTCAGGGATCTCATGACAGCATGATTTACTTTCTTCTTGCAAACTGAAAGAGGTTAATATTTTTAAGCATATTTGCTTGAAAGTGGTTACATTAAATTTTCTGTTGGGGCACCATCAAACCTACTATCTAAGAAAGGAAATAGATGAAAGTCAGTCTTATCTTCTTGTTCCTATACTTAAAGGATAATTCAATACTATTGCAAACAGTGTTGAATAATAAACATTTAAAATACTCCTGTCCTGCAATAACAGACGAACAGCCCCAAAATGAAATAAATTAAAAGAGCCAGGACAATCACACTCAAAGCTTTGACTGTTTGATCTTCTATGTTGTACAAACGTACTCTTTTGGAAATCAGTGAATTTATGCTTCAGCTTTGGTCAAGCTGAACAGGTGCAGCTGAGTGAATGATTTGACCTGTAGTATTGGTGGTGGTGGTGGTGATAGATAAGCTGTGAGGGAAAAACTGACTCTGAACTTCCAGTCCCAGGATAATTTACAGGGATGATAAATTGGGGGCTGAGGGCAGGGAAGAAGTATTTCTGTTTAGATAAAGGAGCAGATTTTGTCTGCACTCTAGGTACAAAGGCCGTGGAACATCACAGTCCAGTCTGGTTTTATATAATTGTTCATTAAGATACATACTCCCGACATGATACAGGTATAATTCCTTCTGTGAACGTCTGTTCCTTTAAAAAAAAAAGTGTCAAGTATGATTTCATTTCATATAAGGAAAGAGCTGGTAGAATTAATTTGAAATATCTTGATATAAGTATGTGGAGTTAAGCTCTTTCTACCCTTTTTCACTAAAAGCTGTTTGGCAAAACACAGGGCAACCTATTTATTATTTTTTGTAAAAATTACCTCCTTTGGTTGCTCAGCCTGATGCAGTTCCCATTCATTAGGAGCTGTCAGCCCGGGTCCTGGGAGGAGAGGGATGCTGCTCCCTACCTGTGCAGGACACTGTACAGCAAAGTCCCCCCCATGAGGGCACATGCCATCAGGCATTCTAAGCCACGAAATTCAGCATCATTTGAAGCTATAACTGTCTAGCTAAAACATTTATGGGATTTCTAGTTATTTATCTGACAAATTAAAAAAAAAAATTTGTAAGTAATGTAGCCCTTTTTTCTGCAGAAGCTCCCTCACTTATAGAAAATGGTACATACAGGGCTTCCACGATGGTATTACGCATTCATACTTTTATTTCCAGTATACAGAGGAGCGCAAGAGAAATGCCATCTCTGCTATGCTCAGTTGATTGTGCAGCGATGCTGCTCACATCCACACTTAGCTTTTTGTGTTCTTCCCAGCTCGACACATTTCTGGGTTACAACTTTGTATTTTGTGCACCTGTGGTGTGATGCCGTCGGTTTCAAGGTCCTGTGTGCAGTTCAGTCTGTTTTCAAAGAATTTCCTCCAGTGTTCAGGTTTGGTTTAATGCTTGTAGAAGGCAGCAAAGTGGGTGGGACTAATGCCCATGGAAACTAAGTGTTGGTATTTGGAAAAACTCTAGGTATTATCATAGCTTTAAGTAAGTGGGGGAGTGGGAGCAGGAGGGGGCACTACTCTTACGCCCCCTAGCAGATCACTGTGAAAAAGTTACTCTTACTTTTATGAACTATTTGCTTACATTTTTCCTTCTGTTATTTTTCACATTTTTCCTGGTCTTTTCCTGGAGCAGTGGGGTGAGGGAATAAACTTGCAATTCTGTAAACTATTTTTCTCAACTGTATACCCTACTTAATACTTAAATGCTGATCCTATGTTTTCTTTTTTCCAGAATGAGCCTCCCATTCTGTTTCAATGGAACAAAAACTTGCAAAGAATACTGATACATAAAAAAAACAAATCTCACAGGAAAACTTAGAAATTTCTGAAATGTGATTTAAACGTTTCTAACCTAGTGGATCTGCTTGGTCTGAAAGCATGTTAGAAGTATGATATTGTTTTGATTACTGTAGCAAAGTTATAGTACTGTGAAGTGTTTTTAAAAGAAATATTTTCTAGTTTATATAAAGTCTCTTATGTAATTAAAAATGGACTATTTGGCTATGGTAACACATTTTCTCATTTGATGTATCAATTTAGTAGTCATCATTAATCTCATATTGAAGATTTTTTGCATGAAACAAGTCATGCGAAATTCCTAGGGCTGAATATCAGGTAATAATCAGGTAAACCAACCCACCAAAAACCCAACCAACCAACAAAAGAAAAAGTAAGAAATGATGTGTAATTGAGAAAGAACCTACTTGTTAGCATTCTGAGCTAGATACAATGATGACTTATCTGGGAAATTACAAGTTATCTGAGAGCAATTGCTGCTGATTTGAATTTTCCTTAGAAAATACTATTATTTTGCCATTTCTGGTGAAGGTGAGCTGAACTGATTTGTGTAATGTGTCTGCAGCTCTGTAAGCTGTAATTCAAATATAAATTTGATACTACCTGACCTCTCTTCCTAGTTTCTCTCTCGGTAGAAAACCTAACTGAAAGCAGAACTTGATTCTTTTCTTGTTATTTGGCAAAAGGCAAATGATACTTCAGTGCTATTTGGCAAAATGTTAATGAACCGTATAGGAAGGCTTTATGCATTTATCAGATAATGCTTACAAAAAGCTCTGAATCTTACAAACATAGAAGAGTAGAAGACTTTGAAAGAGTAATGTAGATAAATTGGCTTTCTGGTTGGTATTGAGTCTGTCTGTGTGTCCATGGACTCCTAGGAGGATGCGGGGCTGCCCTCTCCGAAAGCCTTGGGAGGTGTCTCACTTGCTTTAGAATGCCTTAGGTAACACCAGGTACCTACACTTAGGCAACAGAAGTGGCTCTTAGATGTCTGTCTTATTTAACAGACCTATAGACACCTAAATATAGGTGTGGGAATCTCAAAGTGGACCTTGTACTAGGAGCTTGAAATTTTTCATTAGAGCATAAAGCAAAAATATCTTGCTTTTTCTCCTTAAAAACCATTGCACAAGGTCAAGTTTGCTGTCAGTGTTTCTGAATGTGAATACATTTGTATAGATTTATCACTGACATTTTTTCTTGATTTCCCCCCCCCCCCACCTTGTTATGAGAAAAATTTGGACTGCAGTTTGTGTCATCAATGTGAAAACACTGAGAAATTCTGACCCAGGGCATCTCCCACCTAGTTCAGAATCCCCCTTATGTACTTTACTTTGACATCTACTTGTGTAAAGTTTTTTCTTTCACTGCTTAGCTTATGATTTTATCCTTTCAGAAGAATTAAAGGGGAAAAAACTCATCATTTTTCATTACTTCATTTAATCTCATTATTATCACTATTAAACTGTCAGTACTTACATGAAAAGTTTTCTTCCTGCACTGGGATATGTTTTCCTTTATCCAAGTTGGGCATATTTCTGTGCATGTATGTTATTTTTTTTTCAAAGTAAATTCTTCCATTATCTTGCTCATTTTTGTTGCTCTGACCTATCTGTAGCAGTTTTCCAGCCACATCTCTAACGGAGACAAGCTTCAGCTATCCTAGCATGGGTGGGATCGAAATATACTTATATATGAAGGGTTCCATTTTTACACTTCATGATGTTTTTGTGATTTAAAATTATACTGGCTGTTCTATAGTCTTGTTGCATGCCACTCAGTTTTCATTTCAAATTAATTTCCTCCAGGACTCTTATTACTGTTGCTTTTCAACTTCTCCCTGTATACTAAATTATTATGAGGACCCTCAGGTAAGAAAGGCCTGGTAGTGCTAGAAAACAAAAGAGCAGTGAAACAGAGGTCATTCCTACCTGGGGAGCAAGAAAACGTTTATGTCACTGGGGAGCGGGTAAAATCTCTAAGACACACAGGCAGGGAGAGCAAGGTTTTTTGCCATTGCTGTAGTTTCTTTCATATCTAAATCACTATTGAAGACTTTATTGTTAAGAAATAATCTGGGTTTGTCACATTGCCTTTAAGTGTTACGTAAGTACTGAATATGTAAGTATTCCATTTAATAGATTCCCCCCCGCCCCCCTCCGCCGCCCTGCCCCAGAAAAGGCCAAAATACAAATACTAGGAAATGTAATAACATTTTTTTGGGTAAATATTAGCCAATGGACTTTTTCAGTCCAAACAGTATGCATTAAAAAAATCTGTTATTGTTACGTAGCTTATTGACATGGTAAATATGTTGTCAGTGTCTGGACAACTACCTATAAAAGTTTTATGGTGTCTATAGATAATGTTAAGATGAAGTGAGATGATGAGGACTTTACTAGACTTTCATTTCACTGTATGAAGGAAATATAGGTTGTTTTTATTGGTTTTGTTCTGTGGGGTTTTTTTGTGTGTTTTTTTTTTCTTTTTTTAAATACTTTTTGGAAAGTATACCTATTTTTTTGTAATATTTTAACCTACAAAAGAGAATTTTGGAGAATTCCCTAGGGAGATGCTTACTATCTGCATTCTTCTTCTAACTTTTCAGCTCTTTTCCCTAGCTATTAGTTCTTGTAGAATATCAGTACCTAATGAAAAGGTAAGACAGCCAGTTAATCTATGTAAAGCTATAAAACTGTATTTCTGTCAAAATATCCAAGGTAATCCATGTCCAGAACTGATTTTAATTTATAAAAGTGGTTTTTACTTTGTTATTTACTGTTGAATTCAGCGTTGCAGCTGGTGGCAGAATGCTCCATGGGGTTCTGCCTGTTTGTCGCTTTCAGTTAATGTTTTGGTTACACTTGGAAAATATCCCTGGATTTGGGTTTGGTCCTATAGGGCACGCTGGTAGCCCAGGATGCAGCTTTCCTGTGCAGAGAGCAGAAGCAGGGGATATAAGGACTAAAAGAACAGTGCATAATCTAAACTTGGAATTAGGCAGGGAGAAAACAAAAATAACAAAAAATGTGTTCGTCTATAAAATTCCTTGAGAGATACTGCAGACGTTTTCATGGGACTGACTTAAAAAGTGCTCCTGTGGTGGCAGCTCAGCAGAGACAGCCTCTGTGCGTGTCTGCTGGGAGGGGGCTGGGGCACACTTACCCTCCTGCTTATCACTGCTGTCAGGGAAAGTTATCTTGTGGACTGCCTTTGAATCACATACAGGTACCGGGGGAAGAAATTTCCTCTGTGGCTTAAGCAGTTTTTTAGGTGCTTTGTATATCGCCACTGTCAACATCAGGCTAGACAGTTCACCTAGATTTTTTTTACTTTTTATTGTTCTTAAAAAGTCACCTTTCCCATTTCTTCTCAACTGCTTATGTGAAACAGTTTTCAGGAAGGTGCTGCCTGTGGGTGCGATCATCCACAAAGTGCTAGGAGGAGCTGCGGGTGGCTGCGCCGCCGGCGTCCTGCTTCTCACCGCCCCCAAGGGCGCGGGGCTGCTGCCGACCCTGCAGTTACAGGTGGGATGCTTCAGAGTTAAGTGGCAAATGCCTGTAAATTTTAATGGCATTTGGCTACCAGAATCTCTTAGGCCACTGTAAAAATTTTAAGCTGTGATTGAATGTCTCTTGGGAAGAGACTTTCCCTAAATACTCATTTCTTATGAGCTGAAGGAAAGTGGGTCTTCATTGCACTGGTTTTTGAAGCTGAAAGAATCAGACTTGACTGGAAGTATTTGTTCTACATAAAATATGCGATCATATAATTCTGAAGGATGATGTATACTATATACCAGTCTTTTTGAAATTGTTTCTGTTGACATATCTGGTCTGTTCATATGCCTTTATTTTTTAATCACATCAAGTGCCCTGGTGTATTATTTTTATACCTCATACTTCATGTAATATTAGGCTGAAGCATTTACCATAAATTTCTGATCTGATACATCACATACTCCTATTTTCTCTATATATTCTTTTTTCCTTACATTTACCTTCTAGGAAATTGCAGGTTGCATGGAAGAAAGCTCTCCTGTTCATCGCCATGACCTGTGTAAACAGTTAGCAAATAGGCTTTGATATCTGCACGCAAGTCTAACCTTGCAACAACAACGGGACCAATCAGCCTTAATCTAAGATTTCAGGCAGGATGGGGAGGTGCTGCAGGGAAAGGTGTGTTTCTCCCACATGGGCTAGTGGGAGACAGGGTAGTGTTCAGGAAGGACAGGTCCCTTCTCCTGTACATCCTTTCTATTAAGTCCACTGATGATTCAACATAATGAATAGGTAAATACCAAAGCTATATAATGACACTCTTTTTATGAGTAAACCAAACCCACCCGGTTCAGAGGAAGTCAAATTTCAAAATTACTGCTGGGAAAGTGATGTCAAATATGACATTCATCTGAAGCAGAACAATTAGGGTTGGGTGGTTTGGTTTTTTTAATAATTATAAAAATAATATATATTATAAAAGTGGTGAAACAGGGAAGGAACAACGTGGCTGGGTACTGCTTTTGATGATATGCTAAACTATTAGCCCGATGATGAGGGTAGTCATGCTAGACATAGTAGACTCAAAATCAACTTGCTTTTTTGTCTAAGAACACTTGAACACACAGTTCCCCTCTCTGAAGAAAGTGCTCTGTTAACCAAGCTAGAAATAACTCAGAAATAAGGTCTGTTGTGCTGCTCTGTATACAAAATTAAACATTCAGGGGAGCAGGGACTGGAACCAGCTGTCTCATTTCCCAAGTGACTAATCTAGCCACCAGGCTAGAGAGTTGCATTTTCTCATTACCCCTCCCTTCCGCCATTTACATACAGTTTATACACGGGAGACAGTTCCAGTTGGCCTGTAGCATTAGAAATTATCACTGGCATATAATTTTCCACAGGGTATAACTGGACCATGCTTAATTCAAGTGCAGGAGGGAGTGATTAGCCAAAAGATATTTTGGTAGGTCAAGCACCAAGACCTGCATGGTTCGTCATAGAGACAAAGTGTTATTATTTTTATTTGCCTTATCTGAGGAATTTTTGTGCCCTTGGGGTTGCCTCAGGGAGCCAAGAGACCTTCAATTCCAGACTGAACTGAAAAGAATATGAGGAAAAGGTCTCCTGAGCTGCATTAGGAGGAGTGTTGCCTGCAGGTTGAAGGAGGTGATCCTTCCCCTCTACTCGTCACTCGTGAGGCCACATCAGAGTGCTGGGTTCGGTTCTGGGCTCCCCAGTACAAGAGAGATGTGGATATACTGGAGCCAGTCCAGCCCAGGGCCACAAAGATGATTAGGGGACTGAAGCATCTCCTCTGTGAGGAAAGGATGAGAGAGCTGGGACTGTTCAGCCTAGAGGAGAGAAGGCTCAGGGGGATCTCATCAATTTATACAAATACTTGAAGGGAGGGAATGAAGAGGAGGGAGCCAGACTCTTTGCAGTGGTGCCCTGTGACAGGACAAGAGCCAATGGGCACAAACGAGAACACGGGAGTTCCTGTCTGAACAACAAGAGGTATCTTATTACTGTGAGGGTGACCGAGCACTGGCACAGGTTGCCCAGAGAAGTTGTGGAGCCTCTGTCCTTGGAGATATTCAAAACCTTACTGGACATGGTCCTGGACTACCTGCTTTAGCTGACCTTGCTTGAGCAGGGGGGTTGGACTAGACAATCCCTGGAGGCCTCTTCTGACTTCATTTTTTCTGTGAAAAATGTGTAGTTCTGTTATCTTCTTTTACTCACAGATACTCATTGACCATATAAACATCATGTACCAAGGTTTCTTATTCTGTCAGATTAAGATATGAAATCTATAAAAAAAAACCCTGAACAAACAAAAAAAACCCAAAAACAAAACACTGAAAAAAGTTAAAACGAGAATGAAGTCTTCCCTTAAATTTGTAGGTGACAGAAGCCAATTAGACTGATGATATTAGTATGATTACATAAAGCACAAGAAACTTTGAGTTTAGATAAACTCTGAGGAGTTGTTTGAAATGAAGTTTCCTTAACAAATGCTTATTTTACCTTGTGTTGACTTATACTTGCTTTTGGGATAGGGGATTAGATGCCAGAAGAATCTATCCTTTGAGTCTGAAAACCATATGCGGGTGACTTGAAACATTGTTTTCCTTATCTAGCAGAATAATTCTTGGGGGAGCGGGGGGGGAGAAAATCTTTATGAGAAAAGGTAGAAAAAAGTGAAAGCGGTAGGTTCATTTCAGTGTTAACCTGATGGCTTTGGAGTCCCAGAATACTGCAGCAGTGAGGAGCAGCACATGCAGATGTGGTTCTCACTCCCAGCACGCAATCACTGGGAATTTTGGTATGTAGTTTGAAGAGGGAAAGCTGTAGTGACTTTTTTTTTTCCCTGAATCCACTTATCTCCCTGATGTTAGGTGCCATTAAAGCTGCAATTATAAAGAAGGCTTCAACAGAGAAAGTAAATTAGTTTTTATTAATATATTTAAGGAAAGAGAAGATTTTAATAGATTGTCTTCAAAAATTTAAATGTAAAGCGCATTGTTCCAGTGTGATGTGGGGAACCAACTTCTGATTTGGAGGGTCTTTGGTACGTTCATGATCTGGTCTTCCATGGCTGACTTAAAATGCAAGTGGTATCAAGGGAAAGGTCCTTGTTTACTTTCAGTTGGAGCTGGATAGTGTCTCTAATGATCGTAGGATTTGCCTGGAAAATGGTAGTAAGTATGATATTTCCATGTGCTTCTCTCTGGTTGAAGTGGCTTGACCCCTCTGACGCTGCAGGTTTTGTCTCTATGTTCAAAACCAGGCAGGCTGGGGTTGTGCGTGTGTTAAAGGTTCGGGGGTCATTCCTCTCGGCGGTTCCTTGATGGCTCACACGGCACTTCCACATACTGCTTGTCCCCGTGCGCGGCCGCCTCAGTTGTGATGTAGAATGGCTCGCAGGACTGTGCAATGGACTATAATAAGGCACGGCCGGAGGCTAAGAATAGACATTTTTACAGAGCTGTTTTCAACCTTCATCACTTCCCTGCCCCGGATCTCTGCCTGACCCCCGGCCCCAGAGGCTTGAATTGGTGTGAATGCTGTGGCGGCCGAGCGGCAGGCAGGCAGGGCTGCCTCGTGCCCGCGCTGCTGCCTGCAGAAAGGGCTCTGCAGCCCGCATATGGAAACTCAGACACTAGGCGTTGTATGCCATAGGGAATCAAGTGAAGAAATATTGTTGTATTTCTGAATGCAGTTTCCAAGCTATGTGTATAGATTAACTCTCTATGATCAACAACCGTATTTCTAAAAGTTGTTATTTTAGTCATTTGTACAAAATTTAAATGTCACGCTGTGGAGCCTGGGGTTTTCTGTGACTCTGAATATCTTTCCACACCTTCCCGTGTAACTGAGTGATTATTTTTGGCTTTCACAATCATATTTTCCATTATTCTAGTGAAGATTTCTGTACTTCATAAAACAGCAGGCCATGGGATTCAGACCAACAACAGAGCAAGGTGTGAGTCCCAAACATCATCTTTCAAATTCCTTTCTTTTAAAAACTCTCTCTCCGCTCCCCCCCCCCCCCCCCCCCGTTTTATTAAACTGAATCCTTTGTAATTATTAGGAAATACAGCCTGGGTAAACTTGACATCCTAACTTGCAGACTGAGAAGTCAGTCATGAAGACATGCCTTGAAGGGGGTTGGTTAACCCCCTTGATTATAGTGGACAGTGCTTGTAAGTTTATTGGCTCAATCCGTTAGCCAATTTATTAGTAAATGAGATAGCATGTACTGAAGATCCGAGTGGCAAGTTCTGTCACTTTAAAGCTTTTTATGACATTTAAAATTAATTGTAAAAAGAGAAAGGTAAATCCTCACTTATACTACATTCCAAAAGAGGAATATCCTTACGGCTTTTCTTTCTACCTCCTTTCAATGAATCTGTTCCTTCATTTGTCTTGACTGAAGGAAACCAGTTGTGTCATTTTAATGGCTATCAACAAGCAGGCTGGGACAGCATAGTTGCTGTTTATTTACACTTGGTGCTTTCATTTCAGTCCTTTATGGTGATTTTTTTTTTTCCTAAGTTCATTGATGATAAACCTAATGAAAAGTTGATTTTTTTTTTTTTTTAAGATGAACTGAGAAAGGGAAAAATTATGCATTATATATTTTATTACAGGAAGTTTAGAAACAGGCAGAAGATGTGCATGCATATATGGGGAAGAAAGGGAGCACAGGTGCTAAACTGAAGAAAATTACTATTTTCACTTATTAATTTTTGGCTACTACTTAGACTACCCAAAAGCTGGGTACTGAGGGACTCCTAAGCTTTTAAGTATCCGAGTAAGCAATTTTGATTGCTGACAAAGATTTTTTTTTTTGTCAATCTTTTTTAATACCTGTATAAAACAATCAATTATAAAAAATGGAACATTCAAGACCTAGAATATGTTAGATAAGTTAGTAAATTTATATTGCCTCAATACATATCATAATTTTACTTTGTAGTAATAGAAAATAGCGGGCAACAGCTGAACAAGCAGCATAAGCAAAGAGGAGAGCTTCTCTATGCCTATATTATCTGTTAGTTGCAAATTATAATAGAATGGACAAAATCAGTAAAATAGCAACATTTGAATTACTGAAGTTTCTCTTTGTAGATTAAGGGAATTGAAAGTGATAGCTCTGTTTGACATCAGTTTGATGAGTCAATTTCAGCTAATTTCATTTCAATGGTTGAAAATAGTTTAAGACAATTCCATGTTTTCCTTGAAGTATTTTTTTCATTTTGTTGTTGATTTTCCTGTCTCTGTGCTCTTGAAAGCTGTTTAATTATTTCCATTGAAATAATTTATGGCTAAACATTCTGTTGCTTCACTTTTTTTTTTGATTGACAAGTTTCAACTTTGCTGGAAAGTGTAGATGCAAAAATGAAAATTAGTTTCAGCCTGACCTAATTCAAGATAGTTCCTTCTTTGAATATGTCCACATAATTTTATTATAGTTCAACAAAATGTTTGATGATGATTTCCTGAGATTCATTTCAACTTTCTTGAACTGCATTTCTCCATAAGAGAATGTAGCTTGATATGTTAGTTAATTTTCAACAGCAGCTACTTCTGAAATTAATTTTCAGTTAGTTTAACAAATGGAAATGAAACAATTTGTTATCTGGAATATCAAGGAATATTTATTATTTCAATCAAAGAATTCAGGTTATTTAAAGATTTCTAAACTGTCTTATTTCTGTTGTACAAAATTTTTTTCAACATATAGAAATGTTACCACATTAGAAACAGGAATAGTAACGATTTATTCTGCAACCTGGAATAATTTTAGAATGACATTCCAGCTAATTTCCTTTCTAACATTTATTTTCCTGGTAAGCTGCTTTTAACATGTTTCTTTGGTGATTTTAATCTTCCCTTAGCAATTGGTTATACCTTAATTCTTCTTCGACTTGTTCACACATATGTTTTACTGTCCCTAAGAGAAAAAGCTGTGCAAGTACCTATTGTTAGTAAATCTTGGTTTTGATGTATCCTGAAAAATACAGAAAATTAGTGTCTGCAACTCGTTGGTCCTCCCAGGGGAAGGATTCTTGGAGTTGCTTAACAACTCCTCTTTCCAGCTGTTCCTTTTCAAACCTCTGCTGCTGTTTATCCCTCAGTGAGGCTGCTTGGACTGTTTGTTAGGTGATACTGGAAGTGCTCATTGCACTGATGGGGTTCATTGCTTATCTGAAAACAGGGAAGCCAGGCAGCAGCAAACTTCTTAAATCCGCTTCTTTTCTGGAACAGGGGGCCCATGGAGCTTCTCCTCAATGCAAGGTGCAGCCTGACTCCCTGAAATGCTTTGTCTTACTTTTTCTCCCTGAAGTCACTTTCAGTCTCTCCTTTTGGCATCGTCTATGAGCATACAGATAATTTTTTAAGTGAGTAATTCCATTAGCTTTGGTAGGATAACTTGAATATGTAAAGCTAGACATACTTGAATACTTTATTGAATCAGGGACCAGATTTTTCATAATCTTCTCTTTATTTGTAATCTGAATGAGTGGGTCAGTCTCAGGAACCAGATGTCTTACTTTCAGAGCTCTGCACTTTGTCAGTTTTGATCAGCCCATACTTTTTTTTTAACCAACATCTATTTGATTTTTTTTTTCCTTCCAGTCCACAGAAAATAATGAGATTCTTACTGTGTTAACAGCTTTTTTAAAGAAAGCATAAGTAATAAACCCACCACGTGAACAATAGCTGTATCTCAGCAGTATAGCTTTGGGAAGTTGCAAAGTAATTTTTAAATTTCCTTTGTGATAAAGACAACTAATTCTGAGACTCTTTTTTGTAGGTGCATCTTGCATAGTGAGGTTAAATTACAATAAGTGAGCAAGGTATTTAACGCGACTTCTCTATGTTGTGTACGCCAGGGCTCCTGGCATTACTAGAAAATGACATCAGGCTGAGTTAAGTTTGTATAAAATATTGAAGAAGCTCTTTTTAAACTTGAAGAGTGGAAGATTCTTAGTGTACATATTTCCTTGACCTAAGAGATGTCTAAATTGTAATTACAGGGAAATGTCCTCCAAATGGCATTATTTCCGATTATATATATTAGAGCCAACGAGGAGAGGTGCTATGCTATGAGGACCTTGTCCTCACCAACAAAGAGGGGCTGGTGGGGAACGTGAAGCTCAAGGGCAGCCTTGGCTGCAGTGACCATGAATGGTGGAGTTCAAGATCCTTAGGGCACTGAGGAGGGAGAACAGCAAGCTCACTACCCTGGACTTCAGGAGAGCAGACTTTGGCCTCTTCAGCAATCTGCTTGGTAGAGTGCCATGGGACAAAGCCCTGGAGGGAAGAGGGGCTCAAGAAAGCTGGTTACTATTCAAGGATCACCTCCTCCAAGCTCAGGAGTGATGATCCCAACAAAGAGGAACTCAGGCAAAAACCCCAGGAGGCCTGCATGGATGAACAAGGAGCTCCTGGACACACTCAAACACAAAAAGGAAGCCTACAGAGGGTGGAAGCAAAGACAGGTAGCCTGGGAGGAATACAGAGAAATTGTCCAAGCAGCCAGGGATCAGGTTAGGAAAGCTAAAGCCCTGATGGAATCAAATCTGGCCGGGGACATCAAGGGCAACAAGAAAAGCTTCTATAGCTACATCGAGGATAAAAGGAAGACTAGGGAAAACGTGGGCCCTCTCTGGAACGAAACGGGAGATCTGGTTACCTGATATATGGAGACGGCTGAGGTACTCAATGACTTTTTTGCCTCAGTCTTTACCAGCAAGTGCTTGAGCCTCACTGCCCAAGCAGAAGGCAAAGGCAGGGACTGGGAGAATGAAGAGCCGCCCACTGTAGGAGAAGATCAGGTTCGAGACCACCTAAAGAACCTGAAGTCCATGGGACCCGATGAGATCCATTCGCAGGTCCTGAGGGAACTGGCGGATGAAGTTGCTAAGCCACTATCCATTATATTTGAGAAGTCGTGGCAGTCCGGTGAAGTTCTCACTGACTGGAAAAGGGGAAACATAACCCCCATTTTTAAAAAGGGAAAAAAGGAGGACTCGGGGTACTAGAGGCCAGTCAGTGTTGCCTCTGTGCCTGGGAAGATCATGGAACAGATCCTCCTGGAAGCTGTGCTAAGGCACATGGAGAACAGGGAGGTGATTCAAGACAGCCAGCATGGCTTCACCAAGGGCAAGTCCTGCCTGACCAACCTAGTGGCCTTCTATGATGAAGTGAGTACATCAGTGGACATGGGAAAGGCTACCGATGTCATCTATCTGGACCTCTGTAAGGCCTTTGACATGGTCCCCCACAACATCCTTCTCTAAACTGGAGAAGTATGGATTTGATGGGTGGACTGTCTGGTGGGTGAGGAATTGGTTGGATGCTTGCATCCAGAGGGTAGTGGTCAACGGCTCAATGTCTGGATGGAGATCGGTGACGAGTGGTGTCCCTCAGGGGTCCATATTGGGACCAGTACTGTTTAATATCTTCATCAATGACATAGACAGTGGGATCAAGTGCACACTCAGCAAGTTTGCAGACGACACCAAGCTGAGTGGTACGGTCAACATGCCTGAGGGACGGGATGCCATCCAGAGAGACCTGGACAAGCTCAAGAAGTGGGCCCGTGTGGACGTCATGAGGTTCAAAAAGGCCAAGTGCAAGGTCCTGCACCGGGGTTGGGGCAATCCCCGCTATCAATACAGGCTGGGGGATGAAGGGCTTGAGAGCAGCCCTGCCGAGAAGGACTTGGGGGTACTGGTGGACGAAAAGCTGGACATGAGCCGGCAATGGGCGCTCGCAGCCCAGAAGGCCAACTGTATCCTGGGCTGCATCAAAAGAAACATGGCCAGCAGGTCGAGGGAGGTGATTCTGCCCCTCTACTCTGCTCTGGTGAGACCCCACCTGGAGTACTGTGTCCAGCTCTGGAACCCTCAGCACAAGAAAGACGTGGACCTGTTGGAGCGGGTCCAGAGGAGGGCCATGAAAATGATCAGGGGGATGGAATGCCTCTCCGATGAGAAAAGGCTGAGAGGTTTGGGGTTGTTCAGCCTGGAGAAGAGAAGGCTTCGGAGAGGCCGTATTGCAGCTTTTCAGTATTTAAAGGGGGCTTATAAGAAAGATGGGGGCAGACTTTTTAGCAGGGCCTGTTGCGACAGGACAAGGGGGAATGGTTTTAAACTACAAGAGGGTAGATTTAGACTAGATATAAGGAAGAAATTTTTTACAATGAGGGTGGTGAAACCCTGGAACAGGTTGCCCAGAGAGGTGGTAGATGCCCCATCCCTGGAAACATTCCAGGTCAGGTTGGACAGGGCTCTGAGCAACCTGATCTAGTTGAAGATGTCCCTGCCCATGTCAGGGGGGTTGGACTAGATGACCTTTTAAAGGTCCCTTCCAACCCAAACTATTCTATGATTCCATATGCAAATTTTGTTCCCTTTCATACTTTTCCAGAAATTTTTAGAAGCTTTAATATTAGCTTGTTAGTGTTTGAGGAGGCATAAGTGTATCCTGGAGTAAAGTACATGTTTTCATTCACTTAGTATTACATGCAGCTTATACAATGTTAACATTCAGAATCCAACCAATCATTTAGAATTATTCTTAATATTTACAATTTTCTGTATCAGAAAAGGTTGGTTAGAAGCTCTTAAGAGTGAAGTAATTGCCTGACTTTTATAACATTAGGTTCTGTTAAGGCTGCCACAGTAAGTTGGCCAATATTGCATAGCCTCAATATTTGTATTTAGAAAAGGGAACATTCACTTTTTTAAAGTAGAACAAAAGTTGATTAATCTAAAGTGGTGCGGTATCCAGTGATCCATTTCTAGTCTTTAATGCATTTATTTTCACAATGTTATTGGGAGATCACAAATCCTAGTAGGACTCCAGCTGTAACATGTATATGAGGTACAGAGATCATGCCAAAAATTTAAAGATTAATAGGTGCTTAAAACCTATTTCAAAAGATAAATACTTTTGAAATCAAGAACTATCTCATCAAGAACTACCATTTTATAACACCGTATTTTTTTCCTTTTCAGTTGTTAAACAAGTGGTAAAAACCTGGCTTGTTAATGTCTTAAATTGACAGAGCAAGTTGGAAAAGAAAGAACAAAGAAATGGAAACTTCTGAATACCTACTAGGACTAATTGCAGGGTATTTTCTGAATTGAAGTTTGTAAGCAATTCAGTGAAAGTTGTGATGCTTTTTATATTGTATTAGTTTCTTAATCAAGATACTGCGTTATACCAGGTCTTAATAGTAATATACTTAACCTTAAGTCTTTAATCTTGTAAGTTAGACAAAAGTAATGTTTCAAAAACTCATATTGAGTAAACATTAATTGTATTCACTTCCATTACCATTTTTGATTAATTTATCACTGTTTCTGTTGTTGTCTGGCAAATTCATACCTGTAGTTTTTTGGTTTATTCATTAACCTTGCTAAATATTTGTACCATAGCTTGCTTTCAGTCTTCTGGAAGTGTTGCTGAATTCCAAGTGGCAGTCTAAGTGGTAGAGTACTTCTTGGCCAGATCTTGTAAAAGTTTTGAAAGGTAAGAGTTTGAATTTGCTGAGAAAAAGTACCAATTTGTAGCTGCGGCTTAGCATTCTTCTTACGTATTATCATACTAGCAAATACATATTAAATAAATATTACCTGACTTTGAGCTACATATTGGTAACTTTTGCCATTTGTCTATTACTGCTTGTTAAAGTACTAATATTTTATAAAAAAGTAATTTTACTTTTCTTCTACACTGTAAAGAATGCTGGATCATGTGTTGTCAGTCAAAGGTTTCTCAATATGTATGTACTGTATGTACAGTAACCTGTATGTACTTCCTGGAGAAGTAGCCCATCATTGGAAAGATTTTTTTCAATTATAAATAAAATATTTTATTAAATTTGGTCCTTTCTAGTAGAATTAGTTTTACTCTTAAAATTGGACATCAAATTGATCACATTCTCAAAGATAAAAATATCCACAAGCACATCCTCTTTCACATCTGCATGAAGGCAACTAGATGATAACTATTATTTTATCATTTTAATGTATTTTTAATATAGCATTCCACAGATTTTCAGGAACAAGTTATAGTGGACAGTTTTCTCAGTGTATTTCATTAACTTATAAATACACTGGCTTATCATTATCTCTTTCCTCCTTAACTAGTTAAAGTTCACATCTAAATTTTGTGGAAGAAGGGAAAAATACATTTTTTTTTATACAACTTTATTTTTTACATTTATTCTTGCATGAGATTTCTGATAAGAAGAGCCAGGATTTTATCCATATAACCAGATACCTTTTTAAAAGTGCATTCTGAGAAATAGGCCGGCTGTTCAACCTAGTCTTTCATTTGCTGTTTCTATAAAGCACCTCTGACTCTTTCTTGAGCTTAAAATGTTTGATCCCATGTGCTGTCCTTTTCTCTCCTTTCTGTATCTTTTCAGGGTTTTCAGGTATCTTTTCAGATGTCTTTGAGTGTTAATGTATCTTTCCATGCATTTCTTCATTTTCCTTCTTCAGATTTGAGTATAGTTCTTTCCTATATCTCTAATTCACGCCCTTCCTTCATGCTTTCCCTGTCATTTTAGTATGGATTTCTCCTAGATTCTTCTTCTCATTAGATTTATTTTAAGGCACTGTGATCAATCAATAAATTACATTAAATCTCTTCTACAAAACTCTTTTCCCTTTCTGAGTGCCTGTCATTAATTCACAAAATGTTCTAAGATATTCTTGCTTATGTATAAACTATACAATTCTTATTTGTATTTGCAATTCTGATAACCTTGTCATTGTCCTTTTTGTCGCCATTTGGGAGTTTTGCTGAAAGTATATTGATGTACTGAACCTCTGTCTTTAAAATCTGCTTTCGAGTCCATTATGAGGCAGAATTAAAATAATTTTGGCAGTCTTATTCTAGTCTTTTCTTGAATTTCTGTCCCATAATAAAGCATAATGCAGAATAGTTGTCCTTTTCTGCTTCGGTTGGTTTGAGTGTCAGGGATACTGCAGGTCAAGGCTGAAGTACATAAAAGCTTGCTCAGCACATCTCTACCGTTTGTCTTACCGCATTAAATTTGTCTTAATATATTTCTTGAGATCATTTAAAGTAAAAAGGAAACATTAAGCTGAAGTCTTAATGAGGAGAAATACATGCACAAATCATCCCATTTTTATGCCATCATATAAATCCCCGGAACCATGAAAAATGGCATTTTCATCAGCCTTTCCTTGGTTTCCACTATGTAATTCATCTTTTTGAACTGGATCTTTAAACTATAATGTTAAACTTGGTAACTCATTTTGGTCATTACATGGCCTGTTATGATTGCATTGTTTCACATTTGCTCATGTTATTCAGGACTTGTAAAATATAGATACATTCTTATAATATGAAATATAATGCTTAACATTAATTACTTAATCTGCTTTGCAATGCAGTAGTCTTGTTTGAATGCCATCATCTTGGGTAAGTATAAAATGATTAGACCGTATTGGCAATTCATTTAGTTTTGCAGCTTTATTATCCACTTCTGCGTAATGAACCAGTTAAGCATGGTTTGTGTTATCTGAACTCACAAAGCAAAACAGATAAACCTTTTATTTGTTGGTGACTAATCCTGATGCTTTCTCTCTGTTAGACTGTACTTAGAACATTGTTTTCTAATGATGCAAAGTATCATTATAGATAGCAGAAGATGTTGAAGCCCGATGCAGTTGTTAATGATGGAGACATCAAAGTCTTGATAACATTCATATAATGGAGACAAGTATCTACTAATTTACAAAGAGAGAAAATAAAGAACCTAGTAGATGGCATCTTCCAGGTCCTTCCTGTAAGAGTAGCTGATTCCCACTGCCACATATGCTGGTGAGCTGATTACTAAAGGAGGAAATGTTATAAACAGTGTGACAGCATAAATTGCACCAGTTCTCTACTCAGTTAAAATACACAGGAAGGAAGTGACACCTATGCAGAGGACACACTTTTAAAAGCTTCTCTGTTTTATCTCAGGTGGCAGCGTCTAATCAGGGGGGGTTGTTCCTGCATGTGTGTTCTCTTTAGCTTCTGTGCCCTGCCTTTTTTTCAGCCCACCTGATTTGCCCCTCTCACCAGAATCCTTGGCCTTTCATGCCATTCTCTCTCTTCTGTTTGAAGGATGAATTTGGGATTTTCTTGGGGGAAAGGGATTGGATTTGGATTTTTTTTCCCCTTAGTAAATTCCAGAGACTGCCCATGCAATTCAGAAATTTCAGTAGCTGAATAGTAAAGGACTTCTATTTTCTTCTGTGATATAAACCACTGAAGATTTTTATTACCGTTATGTCCCAAATTATTCTTTTGTTACTCCAAATAGGTATATTTATATGACTAAATAGAAATTAAATGTGATTTTCTCCACAATGAAATCTACTCGGTGACAAATATATTTCTCTGAAAAAGGTCCAATGCCCTCAAAAGAATGATCTAAATGGATGACTGTAGGTGATTATGAATGTTATGGTCATTATTAAAGTATTACTCAAGAAGAGTAGTGTCAAATGGCTTTCTGGTCATAAATTTTATTTTCTGGATATGTTTTTCTCTTATCACTAAATGAGGTATTTGAAAAGGCCTACGCCATGGCTGGCAACCTTAACGTTTCATTAACAAGACTTTAAACAGTTTATTTCCTTGCTGATTTTGCTTTAATCAGAAAGAAAAATATTCGTATTAGTAGTCAAGTTGGCAGCTATAATTATTGTTTTAACTTACTGTGTCTAAGAACAAGTCAAGGGTAACCTGGTGACTGAGTAACTCTTTTCCTTTATTTATAATAAAAGGGGTTGTATGGTCATTCATGGAAGTATGAGGAATATTTTATGATAGAGCTGATCAGAAAACAAATCACAGACGTGGACCATATTTTAAATGCACATTGATTATTCTAAAGTTAAGGAAAGAAGGAAGGCCTAGTGTGTGCTGCACAGTTGACCCTTTTCCTCTCCGCCATCTACAGCCAAGCTCTTGTCTCTTTAAGGGAGCCATTTATATTTTAGAAGAGCTTTTATAAAGCTAATGTGAATAACTGTCTTTCTGGTTACAAAAAAAGCAACAGAAAAGGAAGGATGTGTTAAGAAAACTGCCGCAGATTAAGTAATTGTCGTCTTTTTATAAAATAATTCTGTAACTTGGGCTCGGTTCCTTCCTCTGCCTGAAAGGTATTTCCTCTCTGGGACTGTGCAGTGAGTGCGAGGCTATAGGAAATTTAGGTGTTTTTAAAGGCTGACTACAGTTGGCAGTCCTCTTAATTTCTGCAGGTCATACTGTTCCTGCTATTGCACTTTTTGCAAAGGGGAGGGAAAAAGAAGGGGGTTTTTGGGTACGCAAGTGGGAGAAGCAGTTCCGGGGATGTTTGGGCAGGTGTCTCTCATCTCCCGTGATGGTGAGAGGAGCCTGGATGCTCACAGTCGATTCCTCATTCCTCTTCCCCGGTGTCAGCGCACATGTTGCCGCAGAGGTGCGCGGGGGGTTGGCAGGCAGCCCCTCTCCAGTTCCTTCCACCACATTGCATGCCTCCCTCCTCCCTTTTTTTTTTTCCTCTCACTGCCCCCTGCCCTTTAATCTTTGCTTCTTATCTGCCTGAGTTTGCCATTTTTCTTTTTGGCTTTTATGGGAATAATTTTTTCCCATTCAGAGGGCTTCTTGGTTTTAATTCTAGCCTGGCTTAGGTTCAGCCAGACCCTAGTTCAGTTTTTTTGGCTGCTAGGGGCTCCTGAGAACCCCTAGTATAGATAGGGCTGACAGTGCGCCTGTTCCTTATCCTGTCTGCATGCCTGCAGGTGATCTCCGTGGCCTGGGGAGCAGCCCTGCCCCTGCCTGGAGAAAGCCAGTGCTTTTCAGGTCCCAGGGGTTATACATTGAGTCTGCTTTAAAGGTGCTCAAAGGCAGGACTGCATTCCAGAGTGTGTGCATTTGAAAGACATTAACTGGCTTTGTCAGTCTTAAGAAATACTGCTCAGTTTGCGGGGCTATGTTTTGGTAATAAACAACCTCATACGTGAAACACTGCGGCTCCCTGGCACTGCAGAGTGGCTAAATACTGTGGGTTTTGGAACACCTAGGAGTCCATCGTTACTTATGGCAGGGATTTGCTGTAAACCACATAGACAAATTCATCTTGCATTCAAAGTTGAGAAAAATTATCCCTAGTTAGGCAGGTACCCTAAATTATTACTATTATGTTTAAAATAAATTATTACACATTCTCAGTTCAAACCTGCAGTTTCAGAATTGTGGTGGCAACATCACTGCAGTAGATAATGCCTAGGAAAAAATGGTCTAAGTGATTAAAGGCAAATGATTGTCAGAAACTTACAAAGAAGGGAAGAAAGAAAAAAAAAAGGAAGCATACTATTTAGACTACAATAATATAAATTTGGACTGCAGCGTGTGGATACATTCCTTCAGACAGCTGGGGCGGACACAATTTTTTATTCTGAAAGAAATACCACAGCCAAAAATGGGAAGTCGCTTTTTCTTTTCCCCAGAAAAAGAGAAAACCAAATTTTTTTGCTGTCCTGGTCAAATTTTTTTCTTTTACTTACTCCGAACTGTATTTTTAACATACAAATGATACCAGCACACATACAGTATTTATGTATAATACCAGGACCGATTGCGTCATTATTAAGAATTATCACCAGTAAGAGATGTGCGTGATAATCAGTGTGGATTTAAATGCATGAACTATGCCGCTCTGTAAATGTACATACTATGTGAAATCAGGTGCAAATACGATAATGCATCTAACCATTTGTGGCTGTTACGATGCTGTACAGGCATACATGAAAACGAAGTTAGGTGAAAAGTATTATGGTATTAGTAGAAACTCTGAGGTTCAGTCTGAATGTAGATACATTAATCATTTGCAGTTTATTATTCTGTGCAAATTGCATATGAAGAGACTGGGTTTGAATTTATGTTTCACCTACACTGTCTGTAATAACATTATTTGCATTCTCTTTATCAAGGGACTTCTTTCTGAAAATATTAATTTTTTGATCAGCTCACTTTGGAAGAACATCTTTCTTTGTTGTTCTCTGAAAACATAAATGGAGCAGGAAGCCATACATGGTGCTTATTTAGGTGTTGTTGCATTTTCCCTTAAAAGGTACAAATTTTAGCCATAGATCATTGGTTGGTTTTTTTTTATGTTTGAGATAAGAAACTGAGAAAGTGTCACTCATATAAAAACAACAGTTCTTTGCATTTTTTCCATCCACAACAATAAACACTAAGTATTAAATGGTACTGCAGCTCTTATTTAGAGTCTTGGCAGCTACTGTAAACATCCTCTTTGCCTTCCGTGTTTTTTTTTCTTCTCAAATGTGTGAAGTTTCCTTTTGCAGGAAGAGGGGTAACGGCTATCTCATTTTACCCTAGGACCATCCATATGCTTATCCCTTTGAACTGTGTTCCACAGCATCGTATCAAAAAAAACTTTTCAGTTTGAATAGTTTTGTTTCTTCTCCCCTTCCCCCCCCCCCCCATTTCTTCCTTTCCTCTTGAGGAAATCTAGGTGATCTAGAGTAACTCTTCTCAGTGAATGAGAAGTGCCCAAGAATATGGTGTCAAGTGGTACCCACACTCATGCCTGGCTCTGCTTTTCTAGAGAGTGCTTTAGCAGTGATGCTGAGGCTAGTACTTTTGGGGGGGCATGTATACCCATTATTATACTTTTAGCGGGTGTTTTAGTCTCTTGTTCTGGCCACCAAAGGGACTGGAGTTTATACAGTATCTGAGAAACTTACCGTGGAGAAAGTGTTGTCAAAATGGAAACATTCTTGCCAAACATCCATGCCAACAAATGGATATTTCTGATTAGAACGACTTTGACTAGTTATGATTGACAGTTGTCTTTTTTTCTTACAGTTCTGTCTTTGAGCGCTGTAGAAAGGGGTGGCACAATACTAAAAGGGGTTGGTTTACCTTTTGTTTTTCCTTCTATGATCACAGTCAGTATCTTCTTAGCACATAAATCTAGCTGAATTTTGTTTACAAGATGGGCATATGTGTGAGGAAAGATGTAGACTAGCGTGTGATACACTCTGTAAAATGTGTGATGTAATTTTCAGTCTTACTATGCATCAGCTTCTTCATTTCCAAAGGTTTTAACTTCCAGATGCATTTTTGAAAGAGGTTTTTTTTGACTTACTTGACTAAGTTATGTAACTTATTCAGATGATACTCAACTGCTTAGGTTTCTGTGACTTTTTTGTACAAGTTATCTTTATCTTCATTTTTTAAATTAAATGCCAAGAAAGAAAAAAAAAATATCTCTGGGCAAAATGGTTTCCAAACTCAGTTTGGTACTTTTGCTTCAAATTCTTAGTTAAGATTCCCTCTGTTTTTTGTTTTAGTATGTTGCTGCTTTTCTTTAAAGGAAAAAAAGGCTTGCCTCAT
The DNA here is from genome assembly GCF_964195595.1 of Calonectris borealis. Lineage (NCBI taxonomy): Eukaryota > Metazoa > Chordata > Aves > Procellariiformes > Procellariidae > Calonectris > Calonectris borealis. Next base: position 86,721,257 of record NC_134314.1, read on the forward strand.
TGCAGTTTGCTAGCACGCCCCCATCAATTTTGAAACTGTGGGCTGTTTGAATGAAACTTTGTGAGAAGTGGTGCCATGTGCTGAATGAGGAGCTGAGTGAGCTCTGTCCCATCTCCATCTGGAAAAGCAGCATCCTGCTACCCAGTCAGTGCCTGTAAACTGGCCGTCTCTCAGGGAGGTGGCCTGAAATCCACCTGGTGTTCTGCTGGGAGCTGGGGAAGCAGGAAGGAGCTGCTGGCCTGGCTGCGTTTCCTTCCTCAGCAGCTTTCTGCAAGAGTTCAAAACTTTCTGTTCCAACAGAAAGTTTTGAACTACAAACGTGTTTGAACTACATTATGTTCAAAATGTAGTTGCCAGCCCTCTCCTGTGGAGCACAAATGTGCAAACTAATCCTGAAAATAGTACTTCTGCTTCTGCGTAGTAGGGTTCTTTTGGTTTAAGAGATGTTTTTCCTCTACTTTCTTTTTATGATTCTCTGTATTTGCACTTGCAGAAGTGGCATATACTTCTGCAAGTTAAAACAGAGAATGTCCTCCTCCATTCTACTTCATTTGTATGTAATGCCTCATGAATTTAATTTCCTAGTGAAATTTCTTTCCAAATATGACTTGAAAACACATTTCTTCTTTGCCTTTCATCTTAATACTTCTTCCTAGCTTTGATGTATTATTTAATTATGTAATTTTATTATTCAACGCTTGAGATCATGCTGGAGTACAATTTCTGAGAAGCCCACTGTATAGACATGCACACTGTTTAAAGCTGGTTAGAAATTTTCTGAAAACAGACAAACAGCAAATATCTTTTGAAAGTGGAAATTGATTGAGCCTAAACATTTCTCTTAAATACCTGGGACTAGAGAACTTTGCCAGTTTGAAGGGAGGAGTCTGCTGAGAAGCAGGCAGTGTCAGGAGCTGTGGCTTTGTTCAGATAGACAAAAGCAAAGTTGGGGGCGGGGGGGAAGCATAATTTTATTATTGAATGGTCAATAATGACAAAGAGAGAAATAAATCACCATTTCTAGCTCCTGGTTCCTCAGAAATACCATAAAACCGATGAGAAATCCACTCATGGTTCTGATTCCACGGACCTGGGTCTTTCACAGCAAATAGCTCAAGTGACTCGAAAAGTCTAATTTTGTATGTGCGAAGCAACTCACACAAGAAACAGAAGAGAGAAGTGAACACTGTTAAATAAAGATTAGTATTTGGCATTGAGCCCATACTCCTGAAAGCACCATTTGCCTGATCCCTCTGGGATCAATGGTGAGTACCATCCTAAAGCAGTGGCAAAATATCAATTAAGTCCTAAGATTCTCTGTTGTGGTTTAACCCGGCAGGCAGCCAAACACCACACAGCCGCTCACTCACTCCTTGCCCCCAGTGGGATAGGGGAGAGAATAGGGAAAAAAAAAAGTAAAATTCGTGGATTGAGATAAAGACAGTATAATAGAACAGAAAGTGAAGGGATGATAATAATAATAATAGAATATACAGAGTGAGTAATACACAATGCAATTGCTCACCAGCCACCGACCGATGCCTAGCCCATCCCCAAGCAGTGATCCCCCTCTCCCACCAACCCCCAGTTTATATACTGAGCATGACGTCATATGGTATGGAATGCCCCTTTGGACAGTTTGGGTCAGCTGTCCTGGCTGTGCCCCCTCCCAGCTTCTTGTGCACCTGGCAGAGCATGGGAAGCTGAAAAGTCCTTGACTATAAGCATTGCTTAGCAATAACTAAAACATCAGTGTGTTATCAACATTATTCTAGTACTAAATCCAAAGCACAGCACTATATCAGCTACTAGGAAGAAAATTAACTCTCTCTCAGCCGAAACCAGGACATTCTCCAAGCCACGGCAAGGTCTCCAGGAGGAGTTATGGCTTACAGCTGGCTGAATTTCATTCTTAAGAGTTACTATATATCAGAACAGATCGGTGTTCATTGCAAATGGGTCCCTCGCTTCTGGAAAATGCCAGCAAATGGTAATTTTTCTATTTAACTATTTATCCGGGATATTTTTTGCCTTGATTGTCTACTAAACATCAGGACTAAAGAAAAAAATAATTTACAATACCTTCTTAGAATATAGTTATAGGAAGTGACACCTGACTTCCTCAAAGGCAGGTAGTAAAAATACTATTGTTACGATTCTCCTCCCTGAGAGATGACTTTTCTGCAACACTCCTGGTACATCTATAAGCACAGTGTTCTGCCATGTGAAAATAATTGAGTTAACCTTGAATAAGCCATGTATACTTGTCAGATGTGTGTTCTGCTCAGGTTAAATGCTGCTCCTCACCAGTGCTAATTGGAGTGTTGCACTAATATTAACTAAACTGCCTTCTTCACATTAGTGACCTGGCACTTTCGATTCAACTCAATTTTGGTGAGGTTGGACCTTTGGATTTCTGTACAGTTCAGGATATTTTCCAGTTACCATGCTGTGAGAAATAATTAAACATCCAAAATTATGTTCTCTGTATATATCGTTAAGAGTATGCATGTATACATCAGTGGGTTTTTGAGTGATGCAACAGTATTGCATACCTGAAAGTAAAACAAACACAAAACCCTTAGTAATTATACCTTTCCTAGTTTTCTTCTTTTGTGCTTCTTGCTATCTACTTCAAATTCTGCTTTAAAATGTATCTTTTTGTCCAGTACGAGAAACAGCTGAGGGGCTGTCAGTCGAATGAGATTTCTTCATCTGATAGAAGAGATTAACAAGGGAAATTCAAATACATAGTTCTACATATTACATCTTCTAGGAAATGTGTAAGTATATATTTGACTGGATAAAGCTGCAACATTTTCTTACATTATATGGAATTTTTAATATATTTACATTGTGTCAATCCTGGATTTATGATCTAAAACCTGAGACCAAAGACTAAAACTATGCTCCTCAAGCAGATCCACAATGTGTGAAAACGTAACTTATATTTTATGTGGCTTTGGGCCAACTTCTGTAGAAAAGTAGACTAAAAAGTTGAGCTTTTTTTTTTTCCTTTTAAATTCTAGATTTGTTTTAATGTTTCAGCAACTTGCTATAGCTGTAAATATTTCTGTACAGATGCAAAGTCAATTCTTTCAAGATTCTTATTCATGACTTAGGTTAATCAGATTTGCTTTCTAGCCATAACTTCAGATGAGAAACCCATCTTTCTTTTCTCAAAATTTACATTTTGTTTTAGCCCTTAACATTTAGAAAAGTTGCCAGGCAGTTCCAGCTGGCAGGATTTGATGTCATGGTGCAGCTCAGGAAAATACATCCAGGATTTATCTACCTGATAATCTGCTGTTTAGGTACTGAAAAAGTTCCCTACTTAACTAAGCCACATGCAAATGTTTGTGTACTATGTGACACCCCTGTGATGCCATAAAGTGGCATTCTACACATGGCAATTATCAGCATATCCCTTATAACTGGTGTTTGGTTGAGACAGTGTAGGCTGCCAAATAATCACTTGTCGACATGCCAGTTGGGGGAATTGTGATCAGGTGCCCTGATAATCTTCATGTGCTGTAAAATTGCAGGGTCAGAGAAGGCTTTTTCTCAGAATTTCCTTCTCTGTCATGGTCCTAAGTTGTTCAGGGACAGCCTCTCTGGAGGAACAGAGGCAATCTGCTGATCATTCATATGGACAAGAGGAAATGGCCTCAAGTTGCGCCAAGGGAGGTTTAGATTGAACATTAGGAAAAATTTCTTTACTGAAAGAGTGGTCAGGCCTTGGAACAGGCTGCCCAGGGAAGTGGTGGAGTCACCATCCCTGGAGGTATTTAAAAGACGTGTAGATGAGGCCCTTAGGGATGTGGTGTAGTGGGCATGGTGGTGTTGGGTTGACGGTTGGACACGATGATCTTAGAGGTCTTTTCCAACCTGTATGATTCTATGATTCTATATCACAGTATTGGAATGGGCAAAGGACACCCTCTGAATGTGAAGCAAAACGTAGGTTAGGTAAACGGAAATATTAGGAAAAGATATTTTAGGTGTCTTTTCAATGTGCTGAGGAGTGAGTGAGAGCTGTATATTCTAGCTTGGCAGGAACTAGAAGTAAAAGAGAGACTTAAAGCAAGATAATTATTTTCCTAAAAGTAGTAGAGAGGCTTGATATCACACCCATGCTCATACCAGAGAATCCTTCGTTCTAAAGGTTGTCTTGAAGAAATGTTGATTACTGTTGTGCTATGTATGCAGGAGCCCAATAACTGTAGTCTGTGTTCATCCTCTGGGAAGGTATATGATGAAGACCCTAATAGCTTAAGCCAGGCCATAAAAAGGTGGTAGATCATAAGTCTGTCTTTCCAAATGCTGTATTAAGGGAACATTAATATGTGCATTATCTAATGGTTCTGCTCATAAATGCAAATCTTTCTTGTGGTTTCAGTAGCTTCATCATTTTAGACACTAGCTTCTGCCTCCCTTTGATGCATCCAGATAATTTGGCTTATACCATTAGCAGGACAAAATGTTTTCATGCCAAAACCTCTTGCCAATCAGCATCTCTTATATCACCCTTCTATTTTACTGCTCTTCTGCATGACATTTCTGTATGTATTTCTGCTGAATCTCTTTAACTTTCTACCTTCGTAATGGCTTACCACTTAATTAAGCTAGCTGACTGAGTATAAACAGAACCGGTGATGATGGAAAGCATCTATACATAAGTTAAAAATATTTTTACCATAACTCATTAAAGCGGCTACTTAAGTTCCTGTTAAGTGTAAGGAGAATGTGGGTGGGAAGGGCTGTGGAAACTGGGTTGGCTTACAGGATGGAATGAAATTATTACCCCTCTTCAGAGAAGAACAGTTCCTGTAAAGACTACCATTTGGGGCAATTTAAGGAATTTTTGTAATGAATTTCTTCCGGAGAGGGAGGGGAAAGTTCTTGAAATACTTCATTTACTGAAGATGCAGATGTATATTATTAAAAGGTCCAAAGCTGCTGAACCTGAACTTAGTCAGGAAAAAGTGATGTTTAAAATCAGGCTTGGCACTGTCCAGTGGATGTACTTTAGCAAGCTTCACCTTCCTGAGGTCAGTTCTGGTGAAGTAGGTTAAATTTAGCTTTAGTGCTGCCTTTATCACATAGAGCTTCACTGGATCGATACAGCAAGGGCTAGACCAGTGTGGGAGTGCCTCTTCAAAATAAAATTCACAGTTCCTTTGGGTACTTGTGCTACGGAACTTTTTTTTTTTTTTTGTTGTTGTGAACACTTGACTTAAAAATTATGTGATGGTTATTTCATCTAGCCTTAGGTCTTACTGACCTGACTTAATTCTGAAACTAATGAGTTTAGTAGAGAATACAATACTTCATAGTTGATCTCTAAAGCTATTCAATGTCAAAAAGTTTTGGGGTTTTTTTTGGTTTGTTTTTGTTTTAATATATGGCAATTAACATTTATCAGAAAACTGAAAGAGAAAAGTTCTCTTGTGGAAGGTTCTTCAGTTACTGTGGTAAAGTGGATAGCAGGATCTGTGTTATGTGCCCACCTGAGAGAGAATTAAAGGCCTAAAGATCATCAGATGGTGGTAAAATTATTTTAATGAGAGGCAAAGAAAAACAGGAGAAAATATTACTTGTAGTGTTTCTATCAATTAGCCCAAAGCAGCAGTACTTTCTTATTCCCACATAACTGCTTTTAAGAGGCTCTTCTGTGTTTAAAATAACATTTATTTTTAAAAGAATGTTAAGTATTAGACTTTGTTAACACGTGGCATATTTTCCATCTTCTTGCTATAATAAACTACTGTAGTAATACTGTTTAGTGTTTGCTTGAATTAATATAACTGCTTTGAATTAATATAACTACTTGCTTGAATTAATATAACTGCTTGAATTAATATAACTACTTTGAAAGGCTTGATAATTGAGTCCGTTCTTCCAAATTGCAGTTCAGACAAAGATGGTTCATAAATCTTAACTTGTCCTGAATGGTAAAAGGACGGCAATTGTTCATGCGCCAGGACAACTAGGAATAATTTATTTTCCAAGAATCTACCCTCATGTATTCAGTTAAACCCATTCTCTATGAAGTTTAAACTGTAAAGCTTCTAGAAGACCTGTATACCAAAAGCAGGCAATCCTCCTTTTATTGTCAGAGAGGAAACGGAAAGATCATTGAATTACAAACGTAAGTGTTATGGAGGTTTACAGAAGAGTGCTTGGCTTAGATTAATAAAGTGTCAAGTTGAGCACTAGTTGCAATGTTACCATTTTCATGAAACAGTAATTACAGCAGGTTGACAAAGCTGAAAAACATAATAAAGTCAACAAGTTAAGAAAAAACAAGTTCAGAGGATGGGGCAAACTCATCTGCACGCGGCTTTGATGTTTGATACTATTTCTCTGTGGGAGTGTTCAAAGCCAGTAGCCTTGGGACTGACTTGCTTGAGCCTCACTCTTTGTCAGCTCTGCTTTTTTTTTTTTCCTCCTCAAGGAACAATATTTTGGCTTTGCAAAATAAGTTGTCTTAGAAGAATTGGTTATATTTTAAAACTTGTTTATTAACTAGCAACTTTGCTGAGAATCAAGGCAGCTCTAAGGAGCCCAGCTATCTTAGAAATCTGTCTGCTTAGATGGATTGACAAATAGTAATTTTTAGATGCTGTGCTTCATGGATAGTAGGCAGATTCTTTGTTTACGTAATTCTAACTTGATAATCTAGTAACAGGTAGAAAGCTAAAAACTGCCCTTATCCAGGTTATATATTTGAATTTCTATTTTTTTGATCTGAATAAAATAAAAAATTGAATTGCCAATGACTCTTGGATATTATTTCTTTCATTAAGAGACCTGCTTTTGCTCCCATGCCTTTCCCTGCTCCACAAAAATAGTCATGCAGCAGGATTTGTGGCATGGTATTTTCAGTTTTTCTCCTCTGGTTTATAGTTAGAAGGCAACGAACACAGTGCCAGGCATCTAGCTCTTCTTCAAATGTAACTAGAAGAAAATAAATAATAAAGCTAATTTGATTCTATGTAAATCAGTTTCTTTAAAGAACAAAATAACATCTATTTCTTCTTGCATGGCTTTAGTGTATGTCTTTTAATGAAAAAAATCATTTTGTTCTGCTTCAGTATTTCAGTCCTTTTATCCATCACCAGCTGCATATGAATTAGTGTTTGTTTCGGATCAGTGGTGTGGTTTTAATGCAAATTCCCTGTTGGTCCCTACTTACTGCCTACTTAGTGCATGTTGCTTCATTACCTGGTTTTAACAAGCATGAACTGGCTTCTCAGAGGAAATTAAACCAGAAGTCCCATTTCAGATCCACAGCAATGGAGTTTATCCTGGTCTCTTTTCTACGTAGGGTAATTACATGATTTGGATTATAAAATTGTTTGAAATCTTAAATCTGACTTATAATTTTTAAGGCAGGTAAAACAGAAAAAAAAATGAATTGTGTTTCATAATTTTATTTTTTCCACCCTTGGTAGTTTGCTTTTAAATTAATATTTAAATTAATTGCTTTTTCTTCCTGTTTGGCAATTTTGTCTTTTGATTCTTACAGCGTTTTCCTAGTGCTGTGTTTTGAGGTATTCCCTCTATGTGGAAAGCACTTCTAAAGGGAATAAAGTTTTCTTTAAAATTCACAATGGTACAGGCAACTATTTATAATTTTTAAAAAGTATATATAATTAGTGGGTTGTTTGAAACTATTCTAACGGAAAATGAATTTTTTTCTGCCTATGTATTTTGAAAATTGGAAACTGAAGTTTCAGTTTATACTGGTTCAGAAATGACATACGTATTTAGTCTTTTTTTTGTTAGTGTTTGGTTATTTATAAAGCATATGTAAACTTGAAAATTAATTGGTAGACTAATTGTAGAAGTAAAATGATAACACAGCCATAAAAGAAATCCCTTAATAAGATAGAACAAGCATCTTTCTTTCCTTTGATTTATGAAAGCAATTGAAATACGCTGCAGTATTATCCTCAACACTTATTATAGCTAATGGACAATTAATTTAAGCTTATTTAAGAAAGTGCAGGGAAGAAACAAAAGGGTTGGGCTGCGTTTAAGAGAGGATGTGAACATCAAGCATGGTGGATCAGAAATGAGTCAGCACTTTGCCATTTAAAGGCAAACATCTGATGTGATCTACAGCTTTCAAACACTTGGACCTGACACTTGATATAAATGTTGTAAGGGATTATTGCTATCACTGGTTGAAACCTCAAAAGATTGCTTTTAAGAAAGCACTTTCAAAATTGTGGTTTTGTTCCAATGAGGAGCGAAAAAATGAAGAGTCTCCATTTTGTCTTGGTAAAAGAGAAGACGGGTGCGCTTTCTCCCTCCTCCTCCCCTTTGTCTGCGCGGTGGGGTGCGGGGTGCTGGGTGGGACACCCAGCTTCCGTGAAATCCTTGTTCTGGGCTTTGTGGGTGGGTCTCGCTCTTCCCTGCTTTGCAAGCCTACGTTCTTGATCTTTTGAGAAACATTCTTCATGAAAATAGGAGTACAGGGATGCTTTCCAGTGAAGAATGTAAGAGTTCAAAAATTTCCTCTTAGCTTTAGCGTGTTCACTCATGTGCTTCCTGTCCCGGTCCGTGTTATGTTGGTGTACTTGGTTGTCGCTTGTGTGAATTACAGAGTTCAGACTCTTCTGCAAGTTCCTAGCAGACAAATATCTACATCAGGAAAAGAAAATGTCATTATAAAGATGTTTCTGCTGGGAATTACTGGGAAATGTTTTTGGGGGGCTTTTTTTGGTGGGTGTTTTTTGTGTGGGTTTTTTTTTGGGGGTTGTTTTTTGTTTGGTTGGGTTTTTTTTTTGATTTATGCCTCTTTTCTTATTCTCTTCTATCCCTGCTGCACTTTGAGTGGAAGAAGCAGTTAGAAACCTTCCACAATTACCGAAGCAGGAGGGGGCATGGCTTTAACACATTTGACAGACTGAGCTGGTCTGGTAGTATAAAACAAGCACGCACAAGTGCATTTTGGGGTGATGTGCACATGTAACATGAAATCAAGCAAAAGTAAAATAAAACTAGGTTTTCCAAATAGGTTGCAAGAGTGTGTTTGACAAATGATGTTATAAAAAAAGAAATTACAGTTGGTTTTGGGAGGAGATGGGGAGCATCCATACCATTTCTTCAGAAAGGACGTCTAATGTAAGGGTCACCTTGTAGTCAGAGGTGGGTAGCCTCTCCGCAGCGGTGCTCTGTGCATGCGTTATGCTTCAGTTGCTGTAAACTGACAGCTGAAATGTCACTGTAAGGAAATCGTTCCAATTCTCACCTGTCTGCTCTCTGAGTGGTGGCATTTTCTAGCACATGAATAAGTCTCTGGGCAACGGCTAGTTTGTTAGAATATGCTTTTAAGGCTTTTACCTGTTGTGGCTTTTGTTGGAAGGGAGACAGCACCCTTACTCAATAAGCATTGCATGCTTCTCTCTCTCTCTGCTTTGCAAATATTTTTAAACTGGCTTTGCTAATCTTGCTTATGTCTTTAAGACTGATATATCCTCTGAGTTATTTCTAATTGGCTGCTTTTTGTCTGCAGCTTGTTGGTTCTCTTTTGATAGACTCGGTGTATCAGTGTGCTCTACTACATGTATTTCGTGGCAATATCCTATCTGTATGGCCAGCTGGCCTTTCCTGTGTCACGAGGGTACCATGTGGCTATTGCTAAAGCAGTCCCCTACTCAGACTTCTTCTGTGGCTTCTTCTGCTCCCCCCGTCAGGCGGCTTCTCCAGTTTTCTTTCAAAGAAGGCCAACCGTGAATATTTGTTAGTAACACAGGCGTAGCCTTATGCTGTACGACCTGTCCACGTGTCACCCTAGCCGCATCCTCTCACTTCATGCACTTCTCCTCCTCTTCTCCCTAGATGCTCAGGCCTAAAGACAAGGAGAAAACTTTCTGAACAGTCCCCTGGCTGGGCAGCGAGGTGCCAGGGTCGCCAGGTATGATGCCGGGGATGCCTTGCAGATCTGGGATGACCGAGGCTGGCAGGGCTCCCTGGGTGGCCATGGGCTGGGCATGGTCCTGGGGAAGGCACTACAAAACAGAAGTTCCCTCTTTGGATGTTTTTTGGTGCTGGGTGCCTTGCTGTCACCTGCAGCAGCAGTGGGGGCTCACCCCCCAAGCTGCTGCTCCAGAACCGCAGTTCATGTTCACAAAGGTCAATGTAAACCTGGAGTGAAATGCATGTTGAAGGTTCAAGACAGGTTCTTTCCTACAAAGAGAATATGTTCCTAGTGCACTTATCTGAAGACTTGGTTTGGGAATGAGTGACATGTAGGGCTTTCTTTTCCTATGAATCCCTCCACTAACAGTAGTCCTGTTACGCTCTTACAACATACCACTCTCCTTCTGAATTAAAAAAAAAATGTACCAATTCTGAGCAGTATAGTAACAGTTAATCATAGTAATCCTGAGGGGTTCTGTGTTTTATGTGTAAGCTGCACAGTGTGTTGTGACACTGTCCTTTATTTAGTTTCGTGGTTACTCCATGCCTCAGTAACATGTACTATGACAAGAAAATACAAGTATGGAAGAATTTAAAACACTGTTTGTTGTAATCCGGGTGATCGGCACCAGAGGGAGAGAAAAAGCTCTCTGCATCCCTATCTCTGCCACCAGTTGGTAAGGGGATTTCAAGGAAGTTAATTAATATGTGTTCCTCATTCATTGCCTGAGATTCACTCCTGAAGATTTTCAGGAAGTGCAATGTCGTTTATAGATCTTTTATGAAGGGAAACCCTGCTTTCAGACTTCAGGCTGTAACTTCTAGGGAACACATCATTTCTGTTGTATGGGATATTGACAGTGTCTCATTACTGAATGGTTAGAGGTTCAAAGAACAAGTTTTGGTGACTGTGGTGTAGCTTGATTTATGCCTGTCAGTAGAGCAATTAGAAATCTTCTGACAAATTTAGATTCTTTTTGTATTACTAATATTCTCATATTGCAGCATGGAGACAAGTCTACTGGCATAAATCTGTGCAGAAAGAATTATAACATATTACACATAACAGAAAAAGGGGGGGAAATAGAGACAAAAGAAGAAAAGCTTTCTACAAAGCAAGATGATTCAAAATAAAATAGATATGAAATGCAGCATTAAACAGTAAAAATGCAGAAAACTCCAACTCTTAACCTGTGGTTGTAAGGCTGAACCCCCTGTCTTGTGTACTGCTGATAACAGTACATCAAATATTTTTGATGGCTGTAGATGTTTTCAGGAATGAGTGAAAACTGATTTACTGTGTTTCATTGCTGCTTTACAAATAGCCGAGTATAATGTAATAATAAAAATGCTGGTCAGATAATGCAGCAACGAATATGGTATGTGGGATTTTTTGCAAATGAGAAACACCTTTAGGTTTTTATTTTCCTTTGAGACTCAGGAGCCGTTCTTCTTTTTTAATAAGCATTTTTTAAAAATAATTCTGGATTGTCACATCACTTATACTGGCACAAATCTGGAGGAATATACATGCCTTGGAGCACCTCTCTGCTTTGGTAGGCAGAGGTGCATATTCGCTGAATAAACTTTTTCCCAAACTCAAATTGTTTTTGATTGCAAAATAAGTATTTTTACGCTTAGTTTTAGTCTTTGAATTCCTAACTGTGACTTCAGCTCCTCCAGCATAAATCGCCATGGTTATGCAAAGGCACCTGGAGGTACCATAAGTTCCTGCACTGGAATGGAGCAGAGCAGTTTATGTTTTCTTGGTTTTCTGTCCCTGGAGCTGAGGTCTCCTCCCTGTGGCTTCCTGACAAAACCATGGAAAGTTAAAGGCGATTCGATATGTGAAGGCTTTCTGTAGGTCTAGCAGACATCTGCGTTTCTGAGATGAAAGTGTTGGGTCCCTTCACTCCCCTCCTTTGCCCATCCTTTTTGGTTCGCTTCCTTTAGTTCTTTCTGCTATCCTAAACCTAGTTTATTCCAGTTGGACATCAAAGTAATAAAGCAGAAATGAATCATTCATGCATCTGATGAGATAAAGACATCTTAACATGAAGTTTTATTTTAATTGCCTTTTATGGAGCACAAGGGAATTCTAAATAGCCAAATGAGCTTTCTGTAGATATCTGTGATTAGTAAAACTGGCTGTTCCCAGACAATGATAGACCAGAGAAAACTTGCATTTGGACAATTGAAAAAGGAAAATGATAGAAATGAAATCTCATTTTTCATATTATTTGGCTACATGCCAAAGCATTTTAAGTGCTTCAGAATTGATCAACACGTTTAGAGCAGGAAGCAAAAATAAACATTTAAAAATATTAATTTAAATTTCCACCTTTTTCAGAAGCCAAAAAACATGTTTAAAAAATGGGAATCCCTTTTAGGGAGATTTGATGAATCCGAATCCAGGTGCAACCTGATTAAACTGGGTTCTTGTTATAATCCCTACAACCTGACAGGCTTTCACTCACCTGAATCCTCTTCAAAGGTGGAGTATGAAGTAGCTAAGGGACTTTCTCAAGGCCTTGCAGGAATGGTACATTGAAGCAAGGAATGGATCATCTTCCTGATAAAAGTCAGTCTGGTACCATAATCCCAGTGGTATCTGCTGACGCTGCTGTCTTTGAAAGCAGATCTCTTCCTGACGCTCTCCTGATATAAACAGGTGACTCCAAGGGCGTGACATGTCCAGATTTAATTTCGGTATCTCTAGTCAAGCAGCGAACTGAAAAATAGGTAAGTTACCTGTGAAATGTTAGCAGATTTCAGAGAAAATTGTGCAGCTGCAGCTCCCTTACACAAATTGTAAGGAAAATTTTGCCTTTTAATTATTCATAGGGAAAAATCGTCCTTTAAAATACTCACTTTCTCACATGGTATTGAAGGTGGGTTTGTATGTGGATACCTGCTAGGTCCTTTTCACATCTTAAAATCAAAGTTTAAAGGATTTTATAGACCTCTCTGATTCTTTGCCTTTAGGAAACACAGATGACTTTTTTTTTTTTATTTTTGATATATGGGTATTTACAACTGGAGTTGTCTGTCCCGGCATAACTTCATAAAGCCCTTTATGAATGCAGGGTCATTTAAATACTTTAATCTGGAAACCCAGAATAGTTGTAATAATTGAAGAAGAAAGACATTTTTTTCAGTGCTCACTACAGAGCTACACTTTAGAGAGTACTTATCTTTTAGGGAAGAAAGATTGTAAAAGCTCTGCAATGGAGAAAACAGACATTACTCGTTCAGGCCTAAGAATGATGAGCAATGCTTAAGCTGAAAATACGTCTGAGGAGCAGTCTCTCTCAACAGGGCGTTATTCCTCCTGCCTGGAGCCGCATCTTAGGTTTGTTTCTTTTCTCTGTGACAGTTTCCTTTACCCTTTTCCATACGTGATATCCATGCGCAACCGCTCTGCTCGTACCACTCCTGCCTTCCCTCTGCCTGTATCCTCTTCAGAGCCAGCATTTCAGAGAAAAGAAATATCCAAACCATTTATTCATTCATTCATCCCTTTCCTGCCTCCTCCTTGTTTGCAAAACAAGCAGGAAGCTGTTTGTGCCTGGTGACTCATCATCAGATTTTTACGAGGGGATTATGCTGAACATCACTGATTCACACACTCTCAGCTTTGTTGGAGGTCAATGTCTTGGCAGCATTCCCCTGTAAATACCGTACAAGTACCGAGCTGTTGACCTCGAGAGCTTTAAGTCATATCTGCCTTCCATGGTAGTGGCTACGCGTCTTGTTCAGAACAGTTGCCAACAGGGGGACGAGGTGACAAATTCTGTCTCTGATTCGAATAGAGAAATTTCCTGACATTCAGTTGGTGTGCGGGTACCTGCTCAGCAGCAGCCTCCTCCCCTCCCCTTCACCCTGAAGCGTGCACTGATTTTTACTATCCTTAATTCAAAGAGCTGTTGAGATGAACACATAAAATCTGATTAGATGTTGTTCACAGCTTTTCACTTCGTAATTCTCCTCCCCTCTTACCACACAGTTGCTTCCTGCTCCTTTATATCTATTCTCGCATTTTCTCTTGCCTTCCTTCAGGGTCCTAATCTTTAAGGTCCCTTAGCTCTTTGAAATCAGAGAGGTTCCCATGAATTTAAGAGTTAGGCTACAGAATGCCAGCTGGGGATTTGGCATTTACTTGTTTGTATTTCTCTAACTGTTTCTGCATATTTATGGGCACATACACATGATGCAGCTGTAGTAAGCTGTGTATTCAGTAGCATATGGGGAGGTCCAAGAGGCAGTCCTGCAAGCACTAACACAACTGCCTAATTAACTTTGTTTTCCTGAGCCGTGCCAATGACATATACTTAATTTCTTGCGGAATGGGCCACTGTACAGGTTGTACACAAGATCTTGAAAAGGAAAAGGTTGGTTGAAGGCTTACCAATGATGGAAAACAAGAGATGTGCCATAGGGTTGATGCAAGTTTTAAGATGTTCTTCTCTATACTGGAGTAATTTTCAGATTTTAAAAAAGTTAACTTGCTTATTTTGCTTTTAAAATGCTTTGAGAGCCTTGGAATATTAAGATAGAAGAGGCGAAAGAAACTTTCCAGACAAGAATACAGGTTCCTGCCATCTGACACCCCCCGTCAGTTCTACTCCTTCCTGATTCCCATGTGTTGCTCTGCTCCTGCAGGACATTTGCTTGCAGCTTTTCTGTCTCCACTGGAAATACAGAACTCCTCCAGATCTCGCCGGGAAGGCGAGGATCATCTGGCTTGGAAAGGCTCTTGTATAGATGAGCTCTGCTACCACCAGGTGTGCTAGTGGATGGTTTGTTTAACTTGCTGATGGAGACTGCCAAGATGCCTGTGATGGGATAAGATGAAGAGCATTCTTCAAGTCATCCATCCGACCCTGGGTACATGTAGTTGTGGGAAGAGCTCAGTGTAGACACAGATCTTCTCTCAATATCTAATATCCAAAGTCTCTGTACATAGGAGAATAGTAAGATAGACCATTCTTCCTTCTTCACAGTAATGGGGTTTTCCCTTTGTGACGTGTTTTCTTACAGAAGAATAAAAATGTGCTTTCTAAGCTCTGTTGTGTACCTTTCTCACTTGCACAGAAAATTCATCCATTACTAAAATATTGCTATTACTTTTGGCTGCTTTATAGGCTAGTATATAAAACAACATCTTTTTTTCCTGATGTAGGGGTGTTCAATTTTTTTCCTAATATAGGAGTGGAATTTAAAACAGTTTGTTCCATAAGCAAAGAAAATAACTAAGCTTTATTTCTTGTAGATTTGTTTTCTGTCTTATGCCATCTACACCTTCCTATCCTTCTCTCTCTGGGTGGACCCGATTCAGAAAGGACGGTGCTAGAACAGAACTGCAGATGTGCCTGGTGCCAGCAGGTGGAATGGCTGCAAGGCAAAACAGATTAAGGCTGAGTGTTTCTTGCCCTTTTTTTCTAGGCATTCTTTCATTACTAGTTTCCACTACCTATTAATCCTGAAACTTGTGGAAACCTCACAACTTGGAGACTCACATCTGCATTCCATTTTGGAGAGTTTTCACTGAAAACTGGGGAAAAAAAACCTTGTAAAGAGAATGTTTCTTTATTGTGTATTATCATGGTTTCATTGTAACTGATGTTACAAAAATTGATTAACCTGACATTAGAACTGCTCATTCAGGTGAGCATATATTTCATTGGAGAGCACCTGAGTGGCAAGGTTTGCTGATGGTGTAAACTTACTTGGGGTAGTGCGGGAAACTGTAAAGAATTGCAGAGGGATTTTAAGAGATGGAGATAATTCCATACTAGAAGCCACCACCACATGTGGCTCAGTGATTTTGTCAAGTGTCTGGAGGCTGGGAAAAAGGTGGGCTATGCTTGGGGATCACTTATGTTACTGCCTGGGCATTTGCTTTTGGCCACTGTTGGAAGTGACAGTCTGAGCTCATTGGACCCCTTTCTGAGGCAGTGCAGTACTCTTATGTTCCTACAAGTTTCTGAAAAGACGATGTGTAAAAAAAAGACAGTATTTAAAAAGCCAGAAAAGCTGTTTCAAGCATGACCAAGAACTAAGGAAAGGAAAAGCATGAAAGGAAGGAAAAACAAAAAAACCACCCATGCATAAATTGTACTTAGGAAGAAACAACTATAATATGGAGAATTTATGATGTAGTTCATATTTTATATGAAATAAAATGTGTAAGCCTATATTTCTTATTAGGAAGTCTTCAGCTGTCTCACTTTGGTGGCCTATGCTCTGGTTTGTAAAGGAAGATGTTAGCATCTTTGGGAGAATCAAATGTTTTCAGGCCACTGAGCAGGAAAATCTTCAGTTTGGCTGGATGTACAAAGTGAACTTCAGCACAAATTCCACAAGATGAAATTAAAATCATATATTTACAATTACTGTCCTTTAGAAACTTTTGGAGAAACAAAATCTGTTACAAAAATGGTTTGTTTTGCCTGGAAAGAGATGGTCATTAACATTTGTTGACTTATTGTGGTCACTATCTAAAATATAAACACGGTTCTCTGTCACCAGAGTGTCTGAGGAATTGCTGGTTAACTCTGCTCGGAGGGAAAAGTCAGTGTGTTTCAGCCTGTCGGAATTGTCATGTACTGTTGTGATTACAGGTGTAGATAGTATTGATCTTTATTGATTTCATTGGGATATATTGAAATTAAACTCACATAGGTAATCTTTTTTTTTTTCTTTTCCTTTTCTTCCCTTCCCAAGATCTCTCACCTGTAGAAGCCAGTCTCAGAGGTAACCCTAGGGTTGTTACGGTTTTGGCATGTACTTCCTCATCAGCTTTGTTCAGAATTGTTGAGCGTCTCACTGTTTTCATTAATTCATGGGTGATTTGCTTTAAAAGCAAATGTGTTTTTTAGAAGGAACGCGCAGCCTTCAGCTCCTCTGTCTCTCTGTGTATAATTGGTATGTTGTTTGATGAAGTTATTAATGAAAATAAGAAATCTACCATCTCAAGTTAGGGTTTTTCTTGCATAGAAGACTCCTTGGGTTTTTTTGGTAGTTACAGCCAAATTATCCCTTCTGAGGCAGCAATCGTATCCCTAGGACTCATTTTACTCTATTTACCTCTCATATACTTTCGTCCACCTGATTTTGAACTACAGATTTTAAAACTAAAAAACTGTCTAGTGGAGTCATGATCACTGCCAGTAAAAAGTATTAAGCCTACCCGTGAACTTATTTTACCATAATGTAATCTATATTTCTTCTCAGTCTCTAGTTTTGTCACACTTGCAGTTTATACCAGTAGGATTTGAATGGAGAAAACAGAAGATTTGAATTCAGTCAGTGCTGTAATCTTACAGCTAGGCATTGCACATTTTGGTTGAAAGTTTGATAAGCTTAATGTGATATTTCTATTATTTTGAATGTCTGAAATTTGCTACTGAACTTGAATTTTGATACCATAGCATGGATGTTCTATGAGTACCTAAAAGATTTATAGGAATTTCAGATGTATCCTTCTAATTATTTACAGTGGAGAATAGGGTTAAATTTGATGCCCTTCTTCTATATGATCTTATTTTTGCATTATTGGTATACTGTATGGAATGCTGTAGTATTTGAAATCTTGATTTCCTGTAGTTTACGTGACTTTTTTTTAAGAAAATTGCAAATTGAATGGACACAAAGTACAACAGGCTTTCTGTGAAGAATGTCTGGGAAGAACATCACCTTTCTGTTACGAAAAACAACAGTGGTAGCAAAATACTAAGGAAAATGAAACACTTATACGGCATGTTTAGTTATCAGATTTTTTTTTTTTAACAAGGACTCCACTTTTTGTTAAAGACAAAAGTAACAAAACAAAAATCTAAATAAAACACATGTCCCCCCCCATCCTCCCTTATGACTTATTCTTTGGAAAAAACCACACAAATCTGTTTTGAGTGTGTTCAAAACTCAGACTAGTTTTTCAAAATCCTCTAATACTTTAAAAAAACTTAGAACTGATAAAACAATATGGTTAAGCATCTTCTATGTGAAAAGGATGTCTCTTGAGCAAAAAATATGTCTCAAACAAAATTTTGGAATTTTTTAAAAGTTGTAGGTTCCAGAGCACGTGGTGCCCTGGAATGTGCCTGAATGAAATAGAAATAACTTTTTAACATGTAATCTGATTTTTTTTTTTTAAAAAAAAAGACAATAAATTGATTGTATTTCTTAAATGATATAAATAAAACAGTTTCTAGTATTCCACCAGGGTAAAACAATCATAGCTGCCTTTTTTTTTTCCCCCTTACCAATTGCAATACAGGATCACAGTTTTGTACTCCGGTAGGATTTGTTAAGAACACAATTATCTTGTTATTTTGTATAAACCACATTTATAAAGTTACATGGTTCTATGGGTAGTATGAGATAAAGATCATGAATAATCAGGATAGAGGGATAAAGTTGTGACCGCAGAAGTCTTGTGTTTTAACGAAAGCATCTTTCTTTGTTGATGTTCTATTGAATTATTCTAATTCATTTATTATGGGATTTTGAAGTAGAATGTAGAAAAAGAACAGTAACCTGTCTTTTAGGCCTTCACCAGCCAGAAATCATTCTCCTCTCTGATGAGTTAATTGTTAAGTGACAGCAAGTGTTGGATGTTTACGCTCTTCTCCTTCAATAGTCGCTTATTTCAGAGAGCAGAGGGAAAAGTAGGATAGTATCGGTGTATACTTGTGACAGTATGTAGCGGTGCTTACCATTCAAACACGGTGTTAAAAGAGTTTTCTTCGCACACTGCCTGAGCTCCTTAGTGCAGGTAGAAACCTGTTGGCCCGTCCATAGCAGGAGGAGCGAGTGTGCTGCTGTGCTGCCAGGGGTGTTTCTGAGCATGTGGGCCACGTGCTGAGCTCTTCAAGCCTGGTTACCAGGCGAGGAAATAAAGTCAGCTGGGTATTCTGGGGTTTCCTCAAAGTATAAATTTGCAATGACTAAAACATTCTTTCTGGGTCTTTGAAAGCAGAAAAAGTCCATTGGCCTAGAAACCTATAGGCCAATTGGTTGAATTAACAAAGTTATAATCCACTGAGAAGAGAGGTTGAGGAGTTGTTTTATCTTGACTGAACAAATATTGCTGTCTCTTACGCGCAAGCATTTGTACCTGTTTCATCTACAGAAAAGGTACGGGATAAAGAGGAGTTTCAAAGGAAGGTGTTCTACTGATGTCTATCAAGACTGAAAACTATGATTTCTCCTTCCATTTGTATTTCTAATTCCTATTCTAATGAAACAAAACAAGAATGATACGGTTCTTCAGACATTTACCTAAAGTTTATTGAAGTCATTATCCCCCCCATATATAGTATGTTCTTGCTTGCCTTTTGGAAGCTTTTTTTAATATCTGAAGGTTAGCCTTTAGGTCATAGCTTTTATAGGTTTAGCATAAGCCTTTAATCTCGCTTTAATGATTTTTGTGTGTAACTTGTTCTCCTAATTATTACTAATAAAGCTACCACATAGCAAAGTACAGTACATTTGTATCAGTATCAGAATTCTTTATCTTATTTGTTTATATCTTATTAGCAGAAAAAATACTGCCTGTCTCTTCTTATTTCCCCCAAAAAAGACCTTCCTAGACACTATAATAGCACAGAGCAAGATTAATGTAGAAAAAGAGTATTCAGATTTGGCTAACCACATCTTCATCAGGGAGGCAGTGTTAATTTTGAGGGAAAAGGTTGCTGATTTTTTTTTCTCATTTTTTGTTGCCTGGGGTTAAGTTGCAATAAGAATTATGCTAAAACAGTAATAAAAATAGTTTTTTAAACATTGGGTTTTATCACCCATATAAAAATCTGTAATGTAACTTGACTATCTGGGGTTTGTACAATATGTACTTATGCCTTACTAAGAGAAGACATCTGCTGAACTAATTTGCTCAGCAGTTTCAAAAGCTGCATATATTGTGAACTGGTGAATATTCTCTGTTACTTCAAAGCCTTTTGAACTTCATATACCTTATTCATTATAGCAAAATTACTTGTTCCTTAACGATTTTGCTACACAGTATTTTCACAGAAAAATAAATGTAATGAAACATTCTAACTCTACATTCTTCCCATCTCTTGTGATTTTCCTCCTACTTTCAGGATGCTACTTCCAATGCAATTCTTCTAGCAATGAGAAGAAAATTTGCTGACTATGCCTCTGGTATCTCCATTATTTTTTTGTTCCCTCAGAGGGAAAAGTTCTGACAAATGGGCCAGCTGGCTCTCCTTCCCCAAGAAACAGAGAGTAATTTTCCTGGTTCCTATGTTCCCTGATTTGAGGTTCTAACCTTCCCTCTCCCCAAACCTGCCGCTCTAAACAGGTGGCCTGTGAATTGCTTAGAGCATCACTAGCAAGCTTCAAGGTAAAGCAATACTTCAAATGTTCAGTAACTCATCCTTGTACAAGGTAGGTGAGGTACAGTATTGACACTTTTCAACTTCTTCCCAACCAGTTTTTAAATAAATAAATTTTTATGTAAATTTTATTTTTAAATAAATAAATAAAACAGTTTCTAGTATTCCACCAGGGTGAAACAATCATAGCTGCCTTTCCCCCTCCCCCTTACCAATTGCAATACAGGATCACAGTTTTGTACTCCTGTAGGATTTGTTAAGAACACAGTTATCTTGTTATTTTGTATAAACCACATTTATAAAGTTACATGGTTCTGTGGGTAGTATGAGATAAAGATCATGAATAATAAGGATAGAGGGATAAAGTTGTGACCGCATTGCTGGTGTTGACATGCATTAAGGAGGAGGTGCCATGAAGCTGTTCCAACCTCATTTCTCCTAGGCAGGTTTTATTACAATATAATATAGGTGGTATTTCAAGCTTTATTTATTTTTTCCACAAGTGATGATATGGCTGGCATATTTAGAGGTTTATTGTTAATTAACAGCAATTCATTAAAGGATTAGTTCTGGGAGCACATACTAAGCAGAACTACGTTGCTGCTTTGTGAGGGTAAGTTGACCAAGGGAACCGTGTCCTGCTCTCAGGCTCCATCCACAGTCAATCCTGGATAAGGATTCTGTCCTGGATAAAGAGTAATTTTCTTTTGATCTTTTTTTTATGTTTTAATGAACTGTTATTGCTAGATGGTAGAATATCTGCTCAGACCATGAATTCTGACTTTATTCGTTGCCCTCCTACTTTATTCGTATCTCACAGAGGCAAAAGGTGATGAAATAACAGTACAGAAAAAGTTTGGTTTGGTTTGAACTGTTGTGTAGCACAACAGGCCGCACAGGAACTTCTGTAGTTCCCCAGAACGTTATATGGTTTATAGAATATGACGATACAAATACTTATTTTGCCAAGCAATATCAATGGCTTTCACAGAATTTAAATGTGTTGAGAAGCAGTATTTTTGCATGTGACATCTCCTTTCTGTTGCTGGTATGGTAAAAATATTCTGGTGGGTCAGCCATTTTCTGCAAGGTGGAAAAGAAATATAAAGCTATTTCTCTAGTGTAAAAAGAAGAAATAGGTAGTTGACAGGGACAGAGCACAGTTGTTCCTGATGTCCATTGGTCAAGAATCTGGTAGAGACTGTATACTGCCATGAAAGTTAATCTTGCATCATAGAAAGAATGCGCACCGCAGCGCTGGAGAGCAAATGTCACATTTTCATTACATATTTGCTCAAAACCGAGCTCTGTCACAGGAAATAAATTAGCCCTATTTCTTCATCTGATGTCCTGCTAATGGAAGGGAATGAGTGACAAGGGAAGTTCATCTGATTTAGGAGGAAAGTCTTTTTAAAATTACACAGTTTTTAAAAAATATACTCAGATGATATTAAATGCAGTTTATTACCATGCATATAAGAAGTGATATTCAAAACCTGTTGATATAAACTGACATGTCGATTGTCCTGTTCTGTTCCCTTACAGCAGCAAAAGGGGTATTTTTCCCATGGGTATTTAAAAAACAAGCAGACAAATATCGACATAACATTGCGCGGCTTCATGCAGATCTGAAGTAAATAGCCTAAATGAAGACCATGGTTTGAATGGGAAATTAAGAGCAAAATGTTCATCCAAATACTTCTAAAAAATACTCAAGAGAAGTAATAGATACCACTAGTGGCTACATGGAGTCCTACCTAAATTTCAAACCAAATTGACACTGTTCATCAGTAATTCGTTACTAGAATTTTTATTTTAAAATAAATTACAATAAAATCATAAATAATGTTATATACATCACAGTGTTGAAGTGTTGAGGCAAATAACCTTAAATTCATTGCAAACACTGAATAAGGATGTAGTGAAGTGGGGGATCATTATGGAGAAAAAAAGCAAAGAAAGATGCAAGAGGAGTGTAAACTGTGTTTCATAGTTTCACATGCTCTACCGCAAGCAGTATTCACTGTTCAGTGATCACGGGTAAATAGTTCTTCCTTCCTTCCTGAGACTGAAAATCTATTGTTTGAAAAGTTAGTATCAGCCAATTCTTTGTGATCGACTTTTTTTGAACAATGTATGCTGCCAGATGCACTTTTAATTAACTGTGCTCCAAATGCAGCTTCATTACATTTATTTTT
The DNA here is from genome assembly GCF_964195595.1 of Calonectris borealis. Taxonomy (NCBI): domain Eukaryota; kingdom Metazoa; phylum Chordata; class Aves; order Procellariiformes; family Procellariidae; genus Calonectris; species Calonectris borealis. The sequence goes on from NC_134314.1 coordinate 86,743,752, forward strand.
TGGACATTTTTTTCTTTTTGGAAAATAGCGTTTTAATGGAAAATCGTAGTCTTTGGCCTCTGAGAAGAAGGTTTTTTTGTCGTAAATGTAAGCTGAATTGGTTACACTTTGAAAATAGTTCAGTGGTTAGTAGAGTTTGTATAAGGACTAAAAAGCACTTTATCTGTACTCATTAGACATTGTGGTTCTAAGGTCTCACTGTTAAAACAAACTTGAGAGTTTCAAGCAATAATATGCTACTCCACAGTTTGTAAATATTGCATATTCATAACACTAAACAAAGTTTGATTAAAACAACAGTTACAATAATTGCCAGGGGCCAAAATGTTTGGTCATTTGGATATGATCCAGTTTCGTTCGTTATAAGGGGAACAACTGCATCTAGTTTCTTTTCCTGCTGTAAACGATCAATATATTGTTATTCTTCAGTGTGTTATAATAATCAGTTGGCATTTAGCATGTTGTTGATGCAAATCTTAGCATAACCAAACCTAATGAGAGGTTTTCATTTAAATAAAGAAAACTGTACAAATAGCAATCAGTTTGAATATAGTCAATTATGTAAAACAAGCCGTACATTGAGTGTTTTATCATGAAAGCTCTTTAGCCCTTGTATGCATTTACGCAGTGTGTCCGTCCTGGTTTGCACAGTGTGTAGCTGGCAGTACTGTTGGGTTTTTGTGTTTTCTTTCTGTTACATTATACCAGGTAGTAACCATGGGTTTGACTAATTTAAAAAAAGAACGAACGAGGGTCAAGAATTATGCTTAGAGTTAGAGGTACAGTTACACAAAATGTTCTCCTTTGTGATACGCTTTAATGAGTGAAAATTAATGTATCCAACAACTAAAAATGTATCCAATACCAAATATGTGTTTTGGCTCAGAGGGATGCATGCAGAGTAGCGGGGGCAGTCACTGCATGAATGACTGCACGCCACTCTGCCGTTGCAGGTGAGCAGCACTGGGACAGGCTTGTATAACCTGACCTTAAAGGAGGGTGTGCGAGTGACTCATGGATTTTATCTGTACAAGCCGAGCCATTTGCAGTTAGCTATTCGAGATTAGCTTTTCACTGGTTGTGAAATACATGCAAAATACCTGTGGTTTCTAATTAGTTTGCAGTGCAGGTTGCCTGTTAGGAAAAAAACCTGTGCCTTTATTGAAATGACAGCTTAGATTTTGATAGAGAACAACGCTTGCAAACTACTTCTGTCGATAATGTTCACTTTCTTCAAAGCAACTTTTCTAATTAATGAAATCAATTGCTAATTCATGTTCCATCTGGATACTTATATAGCTGCATAGGACACTCACGAAATTGCTCTTTTTAGAAAGGCTTTTGTGGAGATGGCAGTGAGACGTAAGTACACTCTAAAACTGTCTCCACATTTCTGAGAAGTGAATCTAGGATAAAATGTTTACTTCATCCTTGGAGACCGTCTGAGTCTTTTTGTATTCTACTAACCTTAGAACCTCTGCTCTCGGAGCAGGCTGCCCTTCGTGCTGGAGGTGGTTACTGGTGCCAGTCCCTGTACTGTGCTGGGGCACTGCTGACCTTGCGGGGGCTGGCTGCAGGGACGTGCGGTCCCTATATAATGCTGATGCACGGGGACCGCTGTTTTTCATGTAGTTGTATGTGCGACAACAAATGCTTTGTGTCCAGCAGTGAAGTCACAAATAAACTCTTGCTGTCTACCTGTGCCACTTAAGTGCTGGGAACAGATCAAGACTCTGGCTACAATGAGCAGATTTTTAGTTGTTTGCATTTCAGGTGTTTTGTAACTTTCACTAGTATTTAGTAGCTTCCTTAAAAATCCTCTATATTGTGAATAATATCCTTATTTGGTTTTGTGTGTACCCCCCAAAAAAAAACCCCGATGTTAATTCTTGCGAGGCTTATTCTTCTTTCATGTTCTTAAAGTATTTGAAAACATCAAAGTCTTTTTATGGCTTTTAATTTTATGGGCAGTCAAAATACCACAGGAGGGCCAAAACTTGTATTGTTTTGGCTCTGCAGATGTCTTCTTGAAGGATTAAGGCGGCCAGCAGAATGTGTAAACACCATTTCCAGCTTTTTAAGTGGTCACTAAAGCATCCTTAAGCTTGGGAATCTAGTCCTGCAAGACAAAGCCCTCAATCCTATGATTGAATGATGGTCAGGGGCTTCTGTTCAAATGTTTTACTAACTTTGCACTTCATAGCAGTAAGTCAATTCTCTCGCATTTGAGACGCAGTGAATGATCATGTGTATGTAACTAGTCCATTGACATATATAGTAGAGTGCATTTACTTTAACTGCAAGTTTATCTCAAGTTATGACAGTGTAATTATTTAAACAAAGGTATTATTCAGAAATTATAATGTGACTGCAGCAGTTATCTGACCAGGCCCTGCTCATTGTGCATATTGGTGGCTTTCTACATTCTACAGCTTTTCACACTGCAGAGAAGAATATGCAAAGTTTGTGAAAATTTTGGGGAAGATACTTCTTTAGTGGAAAGGGGAGCATGTACTGATATAAAAGAACGACTCTTGGAGTTCTCGCATTAATTTTATATCTTTTAAAGGAAAGAACTAGGAGAGTGGAAAATTGTTACGTTTTCTTAAACACACAAAAAAACCCCAAACTGTAAAGGTTTTTTTCTAGTTTTGTTGTTGTTTGGGGTTTTTTTTGGGGGGGTTGTTTTCTTGGTCCTTAAATCACCTGGAAGGAAGTCGTTCAATGAAGTCTAAACCTGTTTAAGGAGCAACGTAGGGGAAAACTAATTATCTGATTACCCACCTCACTGTCTTGGCAGGGCCAGGCTGATGCCTTTTCATAAGTTCAGAGCTGGAAATGATGAAAAGAAAGTAATTTGAATAAAATAACAAATAGATCACTTTATCTAAATAAGTTATGGGAAGAACTTATCATAAAGATATTAGTTCTTTTAGACTTGAAGAAAAAAAAGAGAATATCCTGTAAAACACCCCAAATAACCATTTCAATTCTGTTCCACATTTTTCACATTTTATTTGAATCTAATTTTGTCTTTAGAAAGCCTTAAATTTTAGAAGTTTGTACTGCATAATACATTGACATAGCAAAGCTGTGAACTTGCAATACTGGATTAAAATACTAATGTATTTATATACATACTGTATTCATCAATAAAATATTTCTCAAAACAAGGGCGCAGTTTGATGTGCGTTTCAGTAGTAGCAGTGGCAGGTTAAGTTTATTTTCTCCTCTCTGTGCCTACCCCTGCGCTACCTCATCTGTTACGCCAGCATTGTGGGTTTTGTAGCCAAGCGGTGAGCTGAGTGGGGAAACCAGACCTGCCTTTAAAAAAAAAAAAAGTTTTTGACAAGTTATTTTTGCATTGGACCAATTCCCCACTCCTGTTGTTCCCGTGTGCTTGAAAAGTCAGCAGGGACGCAAGAAGTAGCAGCAATAAGTAGCCTGGTGTAGGATCTGCTTAAAGTTGCTGATTGTCTGGACACAGCCTGACTATACTTGAAAACAGGTAATTTTGTCCTTTGAAAGAGCATTAGAAAATGAGTACAGAGAAGTATTTAGAAGAACGTGCACATCAAAAACTATTGTATGTGAGTAGAATGCCTTTTCCTAAGCATATTTGTTTTGTCTTTCATGCAGGTCTCCACCATGATAAAGTATTCTCATGTTTAGGACAATTAAGAATTTATTTCCCTTGTAAAATAGATCTGGATAAGAGTTGGTTATAGTAAATTTGTGTAATGACATTTTCTACCCATCCAATTTTCATAAATTTACGTATCACTTGGCTGAACCTGTAATTCAGTTTTTCTAATGGGTTTTTAGAGAAGAAAGGCAGACCAGAAAGGTTAAATGTTTGGAAGGGTTATGTAGCTGCCCTTAAGCTATTAACAGAATTTAGATGTACAATTTCAGCAGCAGGGGACAAAAGAAAAGTGTGATTGATGCAGACAAAAATAATCTGTGGAAAATGGTCAGAAAATTATATTCATTTTACCTGAGCTTTTCTCCTTAAAATAAATTCCCTAGCTTTTAATATCTGTGCAGTTCTGTGGAAAATATAAAACCTCACTTCAGAGAGATCTTTGAAATCTCATTCTGTATCTGATGAAAAGTGTGTTTCGGAATCCCCCACTTTCAAAATGTTCCATGAAAGAGGAACCACCGTGCTGGGATCACACTTTCACATTAGTCTTGACTTTCTTTTAACCTAAGATTTGACATTAAATATGACTGAAATATAAAGCCTCTTTTGAGAGAAAACATTTAAATCTGAAACTATTTAAATGGGATGCTTCAAGACTGGTAGAACTCTCCCATCCCTTTTTGCTTTGAGCAAAAAAAAACCCCAAAAACCAAACAAACCCAAATTTGTCAAATTTTCAGTTCGAAGCACTGTGTCAGTTTAAGTGGCTGCACTTTCTGGCGTTTTGGAGGAACCATGAAAGAATGGTCCCGTAAAAAAATTTTTTCAAGAAGCTCTGTTAAGGATTTATTGGGAGGAAAGAAGATTGGTGAAAATTGCTGACATTATATGTTATTCAGTGAAACTCCATTGGCTTCTACCTCAGCCTCTTAGCCTGGAGCCCGCTTCTCTTGCCTTTCTGCCCATCATTTGTGTTTAAAAACGCAACTTTGAGATCAGATCCTCAAGTGAGCTTTGTATCATTCTGGCCTTCATGTTTAGTGAAATAGAAACACGTAATTAATAGGAATACGTTGCTGATGATGGGTGTTCCTTGTTCTGCGTGCGCTCCTAACCCAAGTTAAGCAGCATACCTTGTGTTAGAGGTGTTGGCGTTGTCAGCCGCCTGCCAACACGTGCGCCGGGCTGCAGCCCAGCCAGGCTGCCCGCTCGCATGCGGCGCTCTTCCCCGTGATGCACCTTGGAGGTTAGTTTTGGCTAGTGTGGATTTTATGCTTTGGTGGAAAGTGGACTGTGAAGTCCTGCATAAATGAAACAAAAAGGAAAATAAAGTAGCGCTGGAAAATGTTGTTTTGAGTAAAATGCTGATGCATAAATCTATCATCCTTAAACAACAATGAATAAAAGATCTGAATGCTGAAAAGTCAGCTGAAAGCCAAAAAAACTGCAAAAGAACTGCAAATGAAGTATCTGAGCAAAATACGTTGCAGTGGTTGTAAGAGAAGCTCTTGCTGGATGGCAATGGTGTGCAACAGGCTCTTTTCTAACTGTCTTTTAAAAAGTATGCTTTGAAGAGCAGTGAAATTGTATTTTAAATAAGGAACACTCAGTTTTCACTATTTCAATGACTGATTATCTTTTGTGTTTTTTTTGTTTTGTTTTTTAAGATCTTGATGGTTATGGCAAAGTCTTTCATCAGCATGTGGTATAATGGGCTACCGATTGGATGATTTACAGTCATCTGAAACATGATACATACTTCTCCTCGTCCTTGTCCATGGTAAGTTTTGTTCCTCTACATACCTCTTAAATACTTGACTTCAGAGAAGGAAGTAAAAGTTTGCAGTGACCCACATTGGATGTCGTTACCATTGTTTTCATACGGACTAGCCTAGAGTTGTTAATTTACTGAATACATAAAACCCAGTTCTTTTTCTTAAGATGTTTGAGGATGTTTTAAAAACTTAACTTCCAAAAATAACCATACAAAATTTTTCTCTCTTTTGGATGATTTTAGAGCTGTGCAAAGATCCTGATACACAGCTTGAAATGTTATCTTTCCCTTCAGCTTGAAAGCATCTTCACCTCCGTGTGGAGTGTCTTAGTTCAAATTAGATTTCCGCCAAATGTTCTTTTTGGTATGACACATATCACAACGTACTTAAGAACAAAATAACTGTAACTATGTTACAAATATAATTCAAAACACAGGGAAAAAAATAAATTGGAGAAAATATTTAGAAAGAAGTTTTCAGTTTTATTTTTGCACTGCTTCTATGGTTTGTGCCTACGATTAGTCTGATTATAGTATCCGTGAGCAATGTTAAGTATTGTATAAACAACAATATTAAAAGCAAGGCTCCTCATAGTATAACTGAATTATCACTTCTGATTTACAGTGTCCAGACATGCAATAATGAGATCCAAAGCACTAGTTCATTTGGCTAAATGCATTGACAAACCAAATTTGGATATCAAAATGTTCCACTGACTGCTCTTTAACACACCAGAAATAGCAGCCCAGTCTCCTGTCCAAATATCAGGTTAAGCATCTGAGGTTAAAATCCCCACTGTCTTGCTCTTCTCCTTTTTAAGGGTTTTGACATGGCTCTTACGCCAAAGTTTATTTGGGAATGGTACTGAATTTTCTGGGATAGTTGCTTAGCCATTGTTAAAATCTGTCTGTAAGTGTTTGTTACCTTAATTCCGTGTCTACGGTTCAAGTTAGAAAAGAGATGACATGCCAGCGTGAAAGGTATCTTTCCTTTTCTATTCTTGTTCGATTTCAGAGTCCTTAGAGGTATGCAGAAGTAGTGAGAAAAGCAGAGAGATGCAAGCATTGAGAATAGAAGAGGCAAATTAACGGCATTAGTCAAAGCCATTCTTATGATATGTTTAAGTACTGCAATGAACTAAGACAGAGGCAATACAGTTTCCAGAGGTGTGTTTGCACTTGTTAATGGAAAGTTGTGTTTCAATATCCCATATAAGCGCATAGAGACATTTACCAGCAAAACTGGTTACTATTATTCTTGGTGGAAGTAGGTATTTACACAGTGAAATGGACAGACATATAGCACATCTTTTTCATCCTTTGGAGGGCATCTTCTGTCTGCCTCTCTGTTACCAATTTCAGCTGGCTTTGCATTTCAAATGATATGTCTCCCAGGTACTAATCATACAACTCTGAAACCAGGGAGCCGGATAAATAGCAAAGAAAACATCACCTCACTTGTTTCCGCTGGCAAATTATTGAGAAAAAAAAAGATATTGTTTGATGGGTTATCTAGCACCTGTTGATTCTGCGAGGCAGTTCCCCGGGTATTCATTGAGTTCTGCATTGTTCCCTAACCAAGCTTTTTATTTGCCGAATTAGCCGACTTGCTTCAAAGACTTGACCTTTTCTTTTCTCCTCTTCCTTATCAGCAATGTGCCGTACATTTCTGAGCCTGTTTTTGCATCCTGAATGTGCACTGATTCATGATGAAATAAGCTTTGTGACAGGTCTGGTGGAAGAACTAACTTCTTTAAACAGAGAAAAGGATGTCTATCCCATATGTGTAAACACTGCAGAATTTTGTCTCCTTTTCCAGAGGTCTGCCACACCATATTTTACTGCAGTTATTCCCTGTGTCCACCAGCATGAGAACAGAATCCAGTCCACAGTGTTTCCTTTGTGGCCAAACTAAAAAAAAAATAAATAGTGTGATGACGTCTTAAATTGTTTAAGAAATGCTGTTTTAAGTTGCCCTGACAATTAAAAAAAAAACGCTGCTTGCTTTGGCAGTCTTATTTGTCAGAATTGTTCCTCTTTGCAAGTCAAATTCTTCAAGCAAAGAGGACGTGTGTGTGAAAGGGCATCTTCATCCCCCTTCGCTATCCACTCAAGACTCACGTAGGCTCTCAAAAGCTCAGTGAGTTACGCCACTGCTTCTTTCTAACCAGATAAAAGCTAAGGCAGACATCAGGAAGTAAACTGAATGTCACCACACATGATGTGAAACCTAGTGGATTTTCTACCCTTACTGGAGTAGCTTGCAGAATGATATCTGGAGGCTAAATAAGCCTTACTTGTCAAATTCAAACCTTACAAGAGAAGAAACTATATTCAAAACAGTAATATACATTTATAATCTGTAAAATAATAATGATGATGATAATAGTTCCAGTTTGTTCCCAAATTCTATACTCCATCAGCTAGACCAGGGAAACCTACTACAGAAAGATACGTGAAGGTGATGAAGTCAGGCTTTTAGAGGAGATGGTGGGATATGAGAACAACTTATGTGAAAGGGAAGTGGAGTCTCTTACAAGGAAGGAGTACTGAAAATGCAAAATTGTGCATCAGCCTGTAGTTATTGAGGGACCAGTTGATATCAACTTTGGCAGTTTTTTGTGGCTGGAAAGTAGTCAACTCCACTGAGATTAAAAAAAAACAAAACCAAAAAAAAACAAACAACAAGAATAAAAAGTGGAAAATCTTAGTTGTCTCCTATATATTGAGAAAATCCATAAGGTATTTTAATATTGAACGGATTCTTTTAAAGATATTGAATATGTACAGTCAGCACAGAATGACAAAGAAGCAATAAAAAGCAGAAGCCAGGTGATGGTTAGGAGACATTTATAATAACTAAAAAGAGAATATATAAAACATTAAAGGTCAGGACATCTACAAACAAGGTAAGTGGTACAGACCTTATGTTAAGTTATAAGAATAACGAAGGAATTTTTAGTACATAATCGGATCAACTTACTTGGAAGGCACACTGAAAATAAGTCTAGGAAGTTCAATAAAAAAACTGTAGCGAGTATCCCAAAGTTGTAATACTTACCAGCTGTATTTTCTGAGTGTTATATAGTATAAACAACTTGTAGGGACAACATCAGCAACTGCTAGGTAGTGTTACAGTCCTATTACCTGACTTTTAATCAAAAAAAAAAAAAAAAAAAAAAAAAGGCCACAAGAAGAAGACATGGAGAAAGTCTAGCCCTGGATCTCAATTTCTCAACTCAAAACGATCTGTCAAAAACCATGTACTGAAACCTTCTGTATCAACACTAAGTAATGGAAAGCTTGCATTTCAGATGTTTCTGCTTCTGAACTCTTGTTTCAGCCTCTGTGCTGATGGCTTGTCGCAGTTTACAGATAGTGTTGTAACTGAAGTGCTCCATTTTAACTGTAAATCATTATTAGTAAGTATTAAAAACAATCAATTTTGTTATTTCCATTGCTTTCTCCTTCCTGTGGAAGTTCAGGGTTCTCTAGACTGCCACTGATTTTGCTTCGTGTTGCTCTGTCAGAGTTCACACAGATGCATTCAGTGAATCTGGGTCCGTCCTGCCATGCCACCTGCGAGCTGGGCTGTCCAAACACATCATGGGCTTTGCTTGGATGCCAGAATAAGTGGGCATAGCAGGTACCCTGACAGAATCAAAATGAAGCATGCATTATTTATGGAAGTAGTCACAATCCTACTGAGATATATCCTGAACTGAGATGCATGCAGCTAATAAACACAAACAAAGGAATAACCGTTAGTATTTGTCTTGAAAATTTCTGGTTTGGGTGAATTTAAACTAGGTTTTTAATGCTACCTCAGTACATTCAAATAAAGTAAGAACTCCCCTTTGTCCTTTTGCTTTCATTTCCACACACTTCTGTGTACTTTGTTTTCAAGCTGGTATTGTGATCTAGAAGGACTGCACTATGTCAAGAGTCTTGAATAAATTATGCCACAGAAGCTTCAAAAGCTACAGAGAAACCAGCCTCAAAGTTAGGTGTTGGTTAAGGGCAGGCTCAGTGTAACCTAAGAGGCATTGCGGCTGATGTGCTGTCTACTAATGATTTTCTATTAGTAGGGAATCTTGACTAATGATTCTCTATCAGCGTGTCCTGATTGATGTGCTAGTCAATGGATCGGTGTGTCATTTTATTTCCTCTTAAAGAGCATCCTTTTAATGTGAGTGTGATAGGATTTGGCTTTAAATGAACTGCTGCAAGCAATTTCTTTATCTGAATGGAGGCAGGAAAATAACAGGAAAATATTTTCACTTTCTATAGGTTTGAATTTGTGCATAGTTTTCTTCTGAATTCATAAATTATTTGTGCCAACTACCTACCTCTGTGGGCTTTTTGCATTTAAAAAAACCAAGTGAACGAGTAAAGATGCTTGGAAAGAGAAGAGGCTCTGTGGTAATGGTACTGTTGTGTTTAAATTCTATGTTCTTTAACTGCATGAGGCTCTTAAAGAAAGTGCTGGTTTTAAAGCTCCAGCAAACTTGCTTGAAAATATATCCAATTAATTAATATTTAATTTTAGCCTTTCTACTGTGCTACTGTAAAAAAGCAATGGCAGTCATTTTCTACAAAAGGCTAAGGGCTTGCCAGTTTTTATTAGGGTAAAAAAAAGCCACATGCAAATACTTGTAAACTGATTATTTGTTTTATTTGATTATTTGTCCTTAGAATGTTAGTCAAGTTTTTTTTCTCATTAACAATTAGTGATATAAGAATATACGGCAATGCTTCAGATCCGTTTAGATTTTTGTTCTCCTGTTATGAAGGTAAAGTTCCCAATGGAAGACCAAGATGCAGTACAGAACTATCCAACCCATTATCAGTTTGATAGGGGAGGATCCTGGAACGCTGGAAGGGTTTAAATGGCGTGCGATCTAGGAAAGCCAGATCAATCATCAACTGCCTTTTGTGCCCTAGCAGCACCAGCTCCTCCCCTCAAAGTCAGACCTTGTTGAGCTGCGTGAAATTCGTGCAATTAGCTCAGTGAGAGATCTATTTGACGGGAGAGGTGGCTTTTGTTTAGATAATCCGAGATCAAGTTGATTTTACCCATTTGTGTTCTCACTGCACTGGCGTGCTCACTGCACTGAAATACATGTCCAGGTGATCTGGCCAGCATCACTTGCATGCAAGTCTGGAGGCCAGGAGATGCCAGCAGTTGCATCCTCACCATCTCTTTTGGGTTCCTCTTGGTTGGTGGCAACAGATGAGTTTTGGGGAAGCTCTTTTGTATGATATAGGCCCCAACAATTGCTATATTTTGATCGTTCACCTCAGAATTTTGCTTACTTCAGCCTCTGTAAGTGTTAGGCAAATCTGCTGCCCCGTGCTTGTGTGTTCTCCTTTCATGTTTCTCAGGGTGGAGGGGCTGGCAGGAGGAGGCACATGGCATCACCGCATGTGGCGTCGCCTCTCCTGCCTGCTTACACTTCTGACACACACAGCAGCCCGGTTTACAGTGTAATTAATTACACTGTTTTAATTTTGGATAGCCAGCTTGAGAAAATATGCTAAATGCTTACTACGAAAATTGAGGACTTTAAAGTTACCTAGGATTAAGCACCCAAAAACATGCCTAGAAAAACTTTGTTTTGTTTTAATAAAAACTAAATATATCCGTCTCCTGTTTGGTGGTCACTGACTGCTGGAGGCAGTCCAGATGGTGCTTCCCCATCCCTGAGAAGCCTGAGTTTTTGATAACTCCTGGAGTTTCTCACAGAAAGGATTCAATAGGCACTTCGGAAAAAAATACTAATAAAAAGTATGCTGCTTAGAGCAAGCAGTAATTTTTTCTTTGTTCTTCTATAGTTAGCAGGCAGAGTTCCTTTCTGAATGCTTATTATTTCGGAGGTTTTGGAGGTTTATGTTACAAAAATATACATGTTGGAACTAGATTTTTATGTGAGCATAATTCTGAAATAAACAAGATAATATTCAGATATTTAAAAGCTGTGTGACCCCAATTGTGGGAGAGGAAAGCAGGCCTTTGATAATCGGAGTAAATAATATTAAAAAAAAAAAAAGTGTTTTTAAAGAGACTGAATTACTCCTCCCTTACCCCCCCAGTCATCTAAATAATTAGAATACTCACGAGTATTTATAAAAGCCAGGGACATGTTGGCTGTAAGGCCCTTGGGAGGTCTCCTCCCATTCCAGGTGGGACCATCGCTCACCCGGATGAGGGCAGACACGGCTCTGCCCTTGCTGGGACTGTCTGCCCATCCCCTCCACTTCTGGTCCCTACTCACACTGGGGTTTATTCAGTGCCACGAATCCACCCTGACACCTGGGGAATGTCAAGAGGTTTCTGTTGGCCCAAACCTCAAGAGTATAAAGGTCTTTCCGGCTGGAGGCTCTGCCATGAGCCGTGTCAGCACTCCCCCTAATTTACTGTCAGTTGCGTATTTGCCAACGGGACCTCTTTGGCGATCAGCAGGTCACTGATGAAACCGTTGAACAATACAGGCCACTGAAATTTACCTTTAAAAAGAGGTATGGATTCATTTTTTTTTTTTTTTTTTTTTTCTCAACATTCCAATGTTATCCTATAATTTACCTAAAAGCAGAGAACTGTTATAAGGACATGTGCCCGAATGAAGCATGTCATTTTAAGGGTCATTTTAAGACCCATTTGAAAAGTAGCTTCGCAAAGCACAATGTAGAAACCAGGTAAGAATCACTGCAGTTCTCTGACTTCCAACTGATCAAATGCATACGGTATCTATATCTCCTCTAACTTTGATTATTCTCTTAGCCAGCATCAGCAATAGGAGAAATGGGGAAAAAGGAGAAACTGGTAGAAAAGACACAGCTTCTGAAAAGCAATTTACATTTCTCAGCTCAGGGAAACAAAATCTAGGCTTTTCAAAGGACTAATGAAGTGCTTGAGAAGGGGAGGAATGAGATTCATAAGTTTAATTCATGCTGTTACAGCAGGCATCCACAGTTCAATTCTGCATTCATTGCTTTTAGATGAGCTCTATATTAAATCTGAGTAAATTTATTCAGAAATTTAGATAAGGCACTTTTTTTCCTTTTACTGTTGTCACTAAAAGCATCTAGATATTGGCAATTTGTTAGCTTGGAAAGAACTATCTCATTGAGATCAGAACTGTTGCTAGAAAACTAAATCAGTGTAGATGTTTATAAGTAGATCCGTCATACTTTCTGATACAATAACTACTGTTTGTAGATAATGTTCACCTTTTCAGGCTCTCTGGTTACACAGAAATGCTGTTGGATACCCTTCTTTACCAGAGAATTAAAAAGTTGGGGTAAAGCAGCATAAAATCCTCAAAACTTTAAGGAGCGACTTTTGTGGAGTTGCTTTTGACAAAAGCAACTTAATCTTTAATATCCTTCTCTGTTAAGGTTAATGTTTGCTTTTCATAAAACCATGTAACGCTTCCCCTTATCAGCTTTCCTCTCATTTTACTTCCCTTTGTATTATACTGTTTTCTATAGCTTTACATAAACATGTCTTTTGACTGCATTTTATGTGAGTTGAGTGCATTTTACAGTGGTTTGTAGCAACTAATTTGTGCTATAAATTTCTGTGGGTAAGCATTTCTCTTGGCAAATTTTAATTTTTCTGCTACATTATTTGCTTAAATGCTGCAGTGAATAGAATTGGTATCAAAAGTAGTTCTTTGCCATGCTAATATTAAGGAAATAATTTAGATTCATCAGAATACTGATTTTGAATAATTGGTACCACTGGATTGGTGAGACATATTTATTATTCTAAACATTATATATGCTGTTATATCTCAAATGTTAATTTACAGTTTGTCATTAACTGATGTCTTTTTTTGTGTATTGTGTATATATATGTATATAGACATGCACACATACATAAAAAGATGAAAGAATAGTTTAAATTATATGGACACCCTTTAAAAAAGAAGTTGTTTGGGGGGGAGAGGATCATCCTCTTGTGAGAGATGAGCAAACTTGGAAAATAATTTCCTTCCTTTAAAATAAAACCGATACCATTTTTTTTAAATTGCATGCTTTATCTGTGTTCTGAATCCATTACTGTGCATCTCTTATTACACAGATCTTTATAATAAAGGTAGGATTCATCTGGTGTCTCTCAGTTGTCAATGGGGAGAGGCAGACAACTCCAGAAGGCAATTCCTCTCCTACATCTATCTTAGATACTTATCTTAGAAGGGGATATAATACACTCTGGAGTTGGCTGTGCGTGCAATATTGTTATTTCCTGTTTTAAAAACAGGCTAAGATAAGCATGAAGAGCTCAATGCTTCCTATAGTTCTTTTTATTTTGTTGGAGCTACAGCAATTGCATCTCTGGAGCCACCGCACTTGTTCAAGTGGACTCTACATTTTAAGTACACAAAGGCTCTCTCAGAATGATAGAAACTTTCAAGCTGGAAGATACAGTACTTTAACAACTGTTGTTATGTAGCACAATGAAAAAAAAAAATTCTTCAGTTATACTAGTATTTGATCCAAATCAGTGGTGTTCTTCAGATCTTTTGTTTGCTTAATGATTCGACATTCACAGAAATAACACACTTGCCATGTTGTATTCTACCTGCTGCCTTTTTATATATAAGCAGAATGTCAAATTTATTAAAACTAGGAGTTTGCAAAAAAATAAGATCAGGAGAAGTGAGAGTTTTTGAACCATTTTCTACTTTTTCTATTTGTAACTGGAAAAGAATAATGTGTATCAATAATACTCATTTAACTAGTTTTTGCAATGTAATTTCTCTTATCTTGAATCCTGTGTCACCTCTTTTCTAGAAAATCTTAGTCTTTCTTACTATTTTATTTTGGTTTTTTACTATTTATTCTGTTTTGGACAACCTTGTGCTGCTCGTTGCCTTTCATGTTGCCTATACTAGCTGAACTTTGCCTCTGTTAGATTCTTTTGCCTTACACAGGATTGACTAAAAATACAGCAATGCTTCAGTGCAGTGTCAAACTAGAGTCTTGCCTATGTTTACAGTAGCTTTTATCCAAATACTTTTTAATTCTATTGTCTTTGCCATGTCCTCTCTTTGGCAAGAGCTTTACCGGTTTAACATGTTTACTCATCTGTAGTTTTCCATGGAGTAGACAGTCTTCATTTCCTCTCCTAAGTGAAATGGGTGTTGTGGTGCTCTGTTAAATAGTCAGTGTTTCACCACAGCAATGCGGGCATTTTAGTGGTGTGGAAATTATTTCCCATTGGAGAATATATAGCTTTATTCAAGACTTAATACTTAGAGTCCGAGTTTCATCTTCAGCCAAGTGAAGTTAATGGCTTGACTCTGCGTTATACAGGACCTTCTTGAATAGTGCTAATTAATCAATGCCGTGCATTAAAGCTGAAACCTTTCGGATGAGAAATAACAGCAAGGTTTCAACCATTTGTACTAATAAAAGAAAATGTGCCATTTGGGGTTATCCTGACCAGATTTCAGCTTGTATTACATGCTGCGTAATAACCTTCTTACTACAATTCAATTACATAGTCTACCATTCTTTAATTCTTCCTCTAAGCTGTTTTGTCGCTTGGCACAGTTGAGCAGCTGCTGTGTTCCCTCCTCCAGGTGGCTTCGCTTCAAATGCCTGGAAAAAAATGATTCCACTCAGAAATAGGTAACACCACAGTAACATATAAGAGGTATTTGAAATATCTCATGGTCCACTTTTTCCTGCCTGGAAGATTGTTGATATTTTGACTTTACTACATTAGAAGCAGCAGAGAGCATTTTTCATGTTAGGAAAGTAATTTAATTGCTTTATAGGCTGCCCAGCTATGTAGCTATCAAAGAGCAGCTGAAGGCTTTTGAGAGAGGATTTGTGGGTGTGATTATACTCAGGGGAGAGGAAGGAAGTGAAGGATCTGCCTCAAAGTGGTGAATCCTGTGAGAATTGAGGCATCAAACAACCTTTCCAACAAGAGCCTGAAGCAACACATTAGCATCTGCAGCAGGTGATGCCAATGAGTCTGAAAAGCTCAGATTAAATGAATGCAGGTGTTGGTGTTAGAAAATCAGGTCTCTAAAGGATAGTGCTAGTTACTGTCAAGGGATTGTTCTTGCCAAAAGAAGTTTGGAGGTAATTTAAATTGCAGTGCAACTCAACTTTGTCTTGACTCCAAGCAAGGTCATAAAATAGTCATGCATATGATTTAGTTCTGAATGTGACTCGGCTACGGAGCAGGAATACTCTTAGATTTCGTTTGGAAAATTTACATACTTGAGCTGATTCAACCACAAGCTCACCATATTTGTTAAAGATCTAGTACGCATTTTTAAAACCAGGAGAACTAGAGCCTAACTGAGGAGAAACAATTCAAAATAGAGTTTCTTTTTTTTTTTTTTAAATGAGAAGTTTGCCAGTTCTCTGTCCTGTGCACCATAAGGAAGAACAGCTCTTTCAAGTAAATCAATAAATAGAAATCTTGGAGTGTATGTAGAGGGCACTATTTAAATCCTTTTCAAGTATATTAACATTGTGAATAAGCAAGATGGGTTATTCGTAAAAAAAAAAAAAAGAGGAAAAAAGTGTTCTTGCAAGATGTAGGAACTTCTTGTTCATTGCGTTTGGGTGTAATCTAGTTGGACAAGAGAGAGAACCTTTGGCCATTTTTAAAAGGATGTGGCTTTGGGAAGGGATGACTTCATTCTGTGTTTAGAATGGACGTGGTGACTCCAGGGGTGCAACGTTGACCCGTGCTCCCAGCCTTTTGTGGGTGACCCAGATGAGATGTAATTCTGATGCTATCCATGGGAGGGCTGCATGAATGCTCTGCCATTACATATGTCTATAATCCTGAGCCATTTATAAGATAAGGCTAATTCAGCTGTTCCTGAAGAGTCGTTATTTCAGAGGATAAATAATGCTGTCATATTATCATCTCTTCACTGAGTATTATGAGACTGCTAACATTGACTTCCCCTCTATTTGGTTAGTTTAAAGAAAGCTATAAACCTTGCTTGTAAGCTGTGTTTTGCGCAGCTGCTTTTATACCGCATTTCTGTGAGCTGTATCATTGTTGACAGTTTTTGATTATGTTTGACTTTTATTTTTGCTCCCAGTGTTCTATGAACTTTGGATTGAATTCATGATTATAAGGTGTCTGATTACTGATAAGCTCCTACCTATTTGAAGGACTGAAATAGAGCTCTTTTACTTTTCCTCTGCCTCTCCTCTCCCTTTCCTTAAATTAGTCATGCAGGAGAAGAAAGCCAAAGCAAGACACCAATATTCAAAGAAATTTGTCATAATCTGGTTATGCTGTTGCTAAGAATGCTTTAACTCGTCGAAGGTATGTGATACAATGCACTTAAAAAGCTGCCTATGCTCAATCTGAACTAAATTATTGGAATAATTGGACACTTCTCAAACTTGATGGACTATATGACTATCATTTTTTTCAAATACTTTCGTTAATCCTTAACGTTTCAGTTTCCTGATGTGACTGGTGAAAAATCAACTAAGTGGAGAAATGCTTTTGTGATGGCATGGTTGGCCATCCCAGCCAGGAACAGCACTGAACCACCAGACTTGAGAAGGGCTCGTTCTGCACCAAAGCTGAAGGTGCTCCCCCTTTCCCTCCTCCCCTGTGTCTGATCCCCAGGCAGCATAGATGTCACTAACTTCCAGCAATATTTTCCCCATCCCCACCAGTTCTTAGGAACTGGGAGATTCCAGGAAGTTTTTGAAAACTGAGTTTTTTGTAAGTTTCCCAAACTCATGTTAACGTTTTCCAGCATCCCAAAATAAGGTTAAACTCTGTGAATACTTTTTCCCCCTGCTAACTAAAACCATGCTGCTTTTCCAAGAAATTAATTTTAAAACTTTGTTGTTTTTTCCAAAGGGGAATTTTGTGTTATGCCAATTAAAAACAATAAACCATCACCTTTCCCCCCCATTTAATATGGGTAGCCATTCCTGTGTAACTAATGCATTATTCACGACTGGCTGTTACAGTGTGGGTCTTCATGTGCCACTCAGATTATATGAGGAATCGCACTAAGCGTAAAAAGTAAGAGCTTCGAAATTCCTCTACTGTGGCAAAAGAATTTTGCTCCCAAGAATCTGTTGGCTGTAACCCACTTCATTTCTGCAGAGATCATACTCCCCTGACTCAACTGAGGGGACGGTGGTGGCTGTGCTCTGGCACAAACTCATTAGGAAAAGCCTGTCGTTGCTTCAGGGGGTCTTGAGGTGGAGGAAGACGGAAGGGACAGGCTTTCAGGGAAACAAAAGGCAAGGATAAAACAAGGCTGGCCGTCTTGAAACTGTAGTTGCACAGGAGTAGCTAACGCTGAGGTTTCGAAGGGAAGCCCCATGGCAGAGTGTCATTTTATGACTTTGTGACTTGCTGCTGTTCAGACGTGAAATAGTGCAGTTAAGAAAATTATTTATAAGTTAGAGAAGCAGACTTTTCCAGGAGGTTACTTCACTTCTGTGATATCCACAGAAAGTTTGTCAGAGCTCCTTTGCAGTCTCTTAAAGTTCTGCAGATCCCTGAGATCTGGGGAAAATACATGTCTTGTGGCCTACCGTGATGAGTGATAAACTAGCGTTACATATAGTGTTACATGTTTTCACTGCAGTTGTGGGGCTTGTCCTCTACTTATGGAGTATATGGATAAATTAAAATTTATGATCCAGGAAAAGAATAGATGAGGTTAAAGACACGGTGGGAAAAGACCAGCAAGTCAGTTTAGTAGCTAGTTTATGTGCTCTTACACATATTGGAGGTATAAAGAAAATAGAGCATAAATGGGGGGTGGGGTGGGGGGGTGGGGGGGGCGCAAAAAAAGTGCCGATGTAGTTTGAAATAAAGTATGTTTTGTTTGGAAGTTGGAAAGTTTCTGCTGTTCCAGGCTTTCTGCTACTTGCCCCTCAGGGTGGGAGTGCTTCTTTGGAAATCTCTTCCTTAGAAAGTAGGTCAAGCAGCTTCTGTCACCATGGTGTTTTGTTTATGAGGGAAAGGGCAAAATGAAAATAATTTACTAGCAATGCTTGAGAACTGTTGCCATCTACTCCTTGATGGAGTGCAGATGACAGTAAGTGGCGTGTTAGGGTACGAGTTAAATTAGCAGTATTAATTAGCTGTCTGAGCTCTCTGTTTATTGTTTTTCCTGCTTTTCTAGACACATCTTGCAGGTCACACAAAATATAATCAAAGCAGTTGACTCTACTGTATGTGTATTTACTTATCTCTGTTTTATAATCTACTTGTTCAAATATGCAAACTGCTCTGATTAACTCTGCTTGGTTAATCTGGCCCAGGGTGGTGGTGTTTGTGTCAACATTTTTGTGCTTCAACATGGAGACTTTATCATTCAATTTAATTTGAAAAGTAAAAAGTACGCGGACTAATATTGACTGGTACAGGAGTGATTTTCAGGACTTGAAACGGCGGAGAAACTGGCAGTGTATCAAACTTAAAATCTGTAAATTCATCAAATTTATATCGAGTGGAATGTGGAGATATTTTTGAATTATGCTATTCAGCTTTTTCTTTAGTTAAAGTCTGTAAATATGTTCCTTATAAGTTGGTCTTCGAACCATATCTAGTTTGATCTAGCATAATGACCTTTTTAGTAGGGTCAGGAGAGCCGTTATTAACCTTAGTAAGGTGTTTTGGACTGTTTTGGTCAGTTGAAAATCAGTTTGGATGTCACCTTTATTTCTTGAAATGAACTCTTCTCATGTTGCTTGCAGAAGGAATCACAGCAATGAGTAGTGGAAGGTACAATACGATATAACATCTAGCATTTGCTTGTGTCCGCATGCGCTGAAATCTCTGCCTGTCCCAGCACTAGCAAAATGAAAGCTGTTGGTTTCACCATGCATCGGCTATGATGCTGACATGGTTGGTTACCTTTCCTCAGCCCACCATCTCTTTGCTTTTCTTCAGAGGTCGGGATCAGCTGGTCTGCTAGTGTGCCTGCCCAAAATCTGATCCCGGGCTGCAGTGGCAGGTACCGCTGTGTCACCCGGCAGGGGTACAGGACGGAGAGCCAGTCCCGAGCTGTGCAATGCCAGTGTAGCTTCATGCAGCGCTCCAACAAAAGCGGTTAAATGGTGCCCTCTCGAAGGCATGATTTGTAACCTGGCTTTCTGCACGGGGGTGCCCGGGCTGGCGCTGGCAGGTATAGTGCAGCGGGGACATTAGCACTGCTTTGCAGTGCAGTTCCCATCCCCCTGTTTGCCAACAACGCCTGGTGGCTTGTGTCCCTCGCTCCTCCGTTCATGCAGAGTCCTCCCTTGTTGGTGAGAAAGGGGCAGAATTTTCAGTGGCAACAGTGGAGTAGTCACTTCAAGTATTCTTCGTAAGTCCTGATCGGGCTTGGGTTTGTTTCCTATTTGTATTTAGCGATTTGGTGAAACAATGATCAAATTGACATCCAAATGAGGTTTACAGTGGGCTTCAATACAAATAGAAATATACCCTTTTTTTTTTTTTTTTAAATGGACCTTTTCAATATTTACTTAGTTCTGTCGGAGGGCATGAATAACCTCTGATGACTTGGTTAAGTCTCTGCTTTATCTGTGTGTCTGCTTTTATACAGGCCTTTCTGGTCACTACAGCGCTTGTTTCTTCTTGCTTGTGAAAGGGATTGCAGGGTGTGATTTTCCCCCTATTTACTGATGGATTTATTTATGGATTCAAAACTGATTATTGCTTTGTCTGCTGCCACCAGTTGCTTTTCAAACTGTTTTGGCTTTTATTGAGGTGGTGGTGCCGTTTTGAGAGGTTTTGTTGTTTCAGTTTTTTTCTCTCGCTATCATTATCCTTGAAAGAGAATAATGAAGACCAACCCTCATTAAACGGAAAAGTAATTTTTACATAAGACCAAATGGTATAAACTATGTATAAATTTAGTTTAGGAGTTAGAAGGGAAGCTCTTAATCATTAGAGTAGTTGGACTCTGCAGCAGCTCTGAAATATAAATAATGAATTTGATAAATATGTTAAATGGATCATATGACCCTTTGATATCGAGCACCTCGGTATCTGAAGCTCACCTTGCTAGTTCCATACATCTACAATCAGTGGTTCACGGAAACGGGGTGGCTTTTGGAAGCGTAACCGCTTCAGTAATTTATCAAAGACCAGTAAGACATGGTGGCATAGCAACATAACAGGGCTGATTCATTGTCAGCTAAATCTAATCAGGTCTGAAGAATGGCATTGTTCATCCATATGGGATCCCCCTTAAAACAAGCAAATACAGAACTTCCTAGCTGCAGCTCTTTTACAAAGCAGCTACTGGCATCAGGAAAAGCAGAACAGATAGTGTGGTACCTCGAACTGAGTCTTTTTCTACAGGCTGTCAGGGCTCAGTAATCTAATCTGTTGTGTTAATGATAACTGATAGAGTTAAGCACCACAGGGTAGGGCCAAAAAGGAAGTTACAAACGGAGGTCTTGCAGCACTGGGGAAGTATATTGAAATCATCCTTCTGAACGGCGTGCGTCGCAACTGCCGGAGTGACAGAAATGGCTGGGAATGTTTCAGCACCTGAAAGGTATGTTACAAGAGTCTTAGCACAAAAAAAAGAACAGATCTAGATGATAAAAAGCAAAATGTTATAAAATATGTTAAAAAATGCCTTTTCTTACAGCTTTGAAGCACTCTTGCATCTGACGAAAACCTTCATGGGATTGACAAGTATCCCCCTCCTGCTCGTGCCTGCCCTTTCTTGTGCAGGCAGTCCCCCTTCTCCTCAGCTAATCCTGCACTTAATCGTGAAGCCAAATGCACTGATGAAATTGTTCTCTTTCTCTCTCGCCCTCCCTCCTCTCCACCCCCCCCCCCCCAGTTATTTTCTCAGACTCTGGAACATTTAAGATTCATTTTTAACCTGAAGTCTCTATTCTCCCACTTGAAGATTTGTCAACTTTCTGAACTCTAGCCACTCCTACAGCCATGGCAAAAGATAATTCCTCTGTAGCATGAGACTGCCAGTTGAATGCAATCCATAGAGGCAATTCATTAATTTACTCATTAGCTTTTCCTTCATCCTGATGGGGCACAAACAAATTATACCCTCTGCCTTTGCTATGTTCTTTCTCACATCTGGAGGCTGTACTTGCATGCCCTGAGGTTACTTTATGGCAACTCTTTCCTTCCCAGCAGGTCAGGCACTGCAGAGCTGTGATTGTTCCTTCTGCCAGATCCCAGGGCAGGTCTGTCCCCCCTGGCCCAGGTAGGTGGGAGAAATGCTGTGTCCCAGGGACCAGCATGAACTGCCACCTGGAGCCTGCTTCTCAGCATCCCGTCCCAACCTTTCCTCTTCGCTGCAAGGCTCTGGGCCTCGCTGTGCAGATCCAAGAGGTCTGTGCAACCTGTGGCTCAGAGGCGTGGTGTTTGATCCTTCCATCACGGAACACAAAGCCTTGAACCAAATTTCTCAATCACTATTTTCCACCAAACCTGGTAAAACAGGTGAGGATTTTGGTGGGGGAAAAGGTGGGGGTATTCTGTGCACTAGCAGTGACTGAAACCAGCGAAAGCTTTTCTAATTAGAATTTTCCCTCTTTTTTAAAATTTATTTTTATTTTTTAATACAATGGTGTTGAAGAAGCTGAGGCGCTCTCAGCTGCAGTGGTGGAAACATTACAATTCCATGTGCTGCAAAATCAAGAACAGTATGTTCTTGATCTGTTAGCTTAAAGTTCCTCTTCTCTAAAGTTTTAAAATGTCATTGATACAACAATTTGCTAAGATATGCTAGCACTGCTTTACAGAGCTGTGACATTTTGCATTATAAAATACTTCTTGAAGCAAGGGGGTTATTTATTCTCTCATCCCTCTAGGCTGATAACCAGTGCAGAGGTTGTCACTCAAGATACAGATTACAGTATGTAACAAAAATTATTTAAATTGTTTCAGATGTATTTGAGCAAAAGATATAAAATATGCTAACATTAATTTGTGATCTTGAAATTAAAAACAGATTTGTTTTCAAGTAAAATTGGTGCATTATGGAAGATTCACATTTCAGAAAATTTATCATAATAATAGGATACAGTAATAGTTTCATTTTTCTCATCTGAAAGGTAAATGAATATTTAGGCACACAAGTAAAAGTGGTCTTGATGTCTTTTTTTTTTTTTTGATCCTATCCTAGAAGCACTGAGTCTACAGAAATTTTCTGTACTCTGCAAGTGCAACTTTTTTTTGCCTGCAGCTTGACACAGTGTAATTTTAACACTGAAATGTTAATAGCATTTTTAGAGGAATAATTCATACAGCTCTATTGCTTATGTCACTGTCAAAAAGGAAAGAAATTTGCCAGACCTGGGCAGTTGTTAAAAGGCAGTGTAAGCTTGAACAACTTTGTGAAGAGCGCACACGTCCTTCATGGCGCAGAACTCTGCCCACCGGACAAGAATTGAGGACATCCTTCAGGTTTCAGTTTTTGCCTTTCTTTTTGGTTTTGGCAGCAATGGATGATATTGCTGAACTTTCCCTGAATGCTCACACTACTTTTTGCGAAATCTTTTTCTCACGCTTGGCCCATTTAGGAGCGTACCTGAGCCATGAGCGGGCTGGGAGACCTCTCTGACCCTATTAATGTGCTGTAGAACAACTTGTCTACTAGGATAGATTTACCTGACCCAGTGAAATGATTGTGTTAGTTTTAAATTGCGCTTTCCTCTTGTTTTTAATACAGCTTCACGTTTTCGGGGCATAATCTGGCTCTTTCCATACTGTGACTTTCTTTCTGAATTTCAGCAGAACTGCTCATGTATTTAAAATAAAACATGTGTCTAAGTGCTCTGGTGGCCAGGGGCCAGAGCACTCAACACGTTGCAGGGCTGAGCCCTAAGTGCGTGCTGCTTTAAAGTGTAGTCTTCTCTAGCCCAAGATAAATCGGGATTAACTCTACAGGAAGTGTCACAGTACTGTGAGGATTCGGAAGATACCTCGCTACATGGAAGGTAGCTCGGGCTCCTAGCAAATACAAGTGCAAAAGGAGCAATGCCTGTGGCGTAATGCTTTTTTAAGTTGTCGTCAAATGAAGTGCCTTTTGTGGCTAATGAGTTGGTCAGTTAATTTTCTCACCACCGTGTTCGAACTTGTTCCTCCTATTGAACACTACTCTCGTCTTTTCACACGGTGTTGAAGACGGCATTAACTTAA
The DNA here is from genome assembly GCF_964195595.1 of Calonectris borealis. Lineage (NCBI taxonomy): Eukaryota > Metazoa > Chordata > Aves > Procellariiformes > Procellariidae > Calonectris > Calonectris borealis. The sequence continues at coordinate 86,767,329 of NC_134314.1, forward strand.
CCTTCTTTCCCGTTATAAGGGCTTTAAACACCTTCACGCTAATATCGAATAGATGGAATTTGTGGTTTAATCTGTGCATAGAGTACATTATTGCTGCTGAGGAAGCAGATGGGGGCAGGTAGGAGATCTCCATTCCCTGTCTTTTTGTCCCATTAGACCACAGAGACATTCCAGGGTCCTTATCAGCAAAGCAGTTTATGCGGTTTTTTTTCCATGGTAATAGTGACATAAAGTATGATGTAGTCCAGACATGCATTTTGGCAAGTATTATTTGGTAACTAAGTCTTCAACATGTAATTTTACGCATATCCTATTTTTCTATCAATTTCTGTGAGGGAACTTTTTCTGTTTGGGTGATAATTGAAAGACACCCTTTTTATTTATTTTTTAATGACTTTCATTTGAATAAAAATCTGGCTTATTTTGCTTTGAATAAGATTATCTGGAGACAGAAGATAAGAAAGGTGAAGGGTAACGTTAACTAGTGTATGGTTAAATTTTGTTTATTGATCGCTGAATTCTGGGTGGCTGGTTCTGTTGCTTAGTTGTCTGGTCTACTCTTGTTCTGCTATTATTTTTCTTCTTTTTTTTTTTTTTTCAGTCAGCTAGTTTTACATAAATTGTTACACAGCATACTGAAGAGGCTTTTTTGAAATGTTGGTTTTCAGAGGATATTTCTTCCTTTATGCTTGCCAATGCTGGCCTGTTTTAAATCCAACTGGGCTGAACAAGTTAGCGCTAGTGCTCAGGAATCTCAGGGTGAATATTTAAAACACTACACAAGTAAAATTCAGGAATTGTGTTTACTGAGTCAGTAAAGCATGGAAAAGGGGCAAGTGGCTTTCCAGTCTCCTGAGGGGAATCTCTTGGCTTGGTGGCAGAAGATGAAATTATGGGTGTAGGACAAAAATAAAATGGAGTGTATGGAGCTAGTAAAGCTTAAAAATATGAAAGCCAAAATGTATAAATAAAGGGCTGGAGGTGGGGAAAGCCTGGGGCTGGGAGTTGCAGAATGCGACATGGTAGAGGGCCACAGCTCAACGTTTTTGGGATTTTCTCAAAAACACCCAACCAAAAAAACAACCAACCAAAAAAAAAAAATCCTGAATTCTCAACTGTGGTGATGGAGAGGTATAAATAATACTGAAAATACACTAGCAATTCAGAGTTGTTGCAATGGGTTCTCTGTATAAGAATCACAGCTGGTTTTTGTTCTGTGTAGGGGGCTATTTTCCCCTTTCCGCAATTACAGTTCAGTCCTCGAATGAACTTTCATACGGTCAAACATTTGGGTTTCCTAAACTTGCCTTGGCTACTGTAGCTGGTAGGTTGTCCTGCCGGGCAGTACTGCTGCCTGCGAGCTAGTGTGAAGTGGCTCAACACTGTTTATTCCCCTACCTATTGCAGTTGGCTATTTCCAAGCAAGTTTAATTGTGTGTTTCTAGTCAAAACATATGCTGGCATCTGCTTACGGTGCATGGAAATGAACGGAGCACACAGTTTGCCTCTTTTCTTCAGATATTGTAGGTAGTGAAATAACAACTGTTAAGCCAGATTTCGTGCTGTTTTGTATCCTTTGCAACATTTTGTACTTGCCAATCATACCTATTTCTCCACAGTAATTCTGAAGCCCGTTACTTGCCTTTTTCTCCCTCTGTTCTTTTTTTCAGCAGAGATCAAATCCCTTCTCTCTACAACTTTTTTTTTATTTTCACTGAATTCATGGAAAAAAAAAGTCACGTACATGAACTCCAGTGATCTTGTGAGAAAACTTCTATTGTAGAGTGCCAATAAAAATAGAGGATGAAGAAAAATGGTCCAAAATCTAAATAGGCAAAAGGTCCAAAAAGATATTTATTGGATGCTATGCTACTTGATGGATATATGTGACTTCTGTGCTTGCCAAAATCTACAGGTTAGGAGGTAACAGAGAAACACATTCCTATGTCTAGGGAGATCTTCCTGTATGCTATTCAGACAATATTTAAATAGTCCTTAAAAGATATTAAACTCAGCATGAAGAGAAGTTGGCATAGAAGTATGCAGAAAACAAGAAGAGCTACTATTGTTATGCTCAGACCTTTGCACTTTTCGGAGGGAAAAAAAAAGAAGCAAAGGCTACTTTATGGTGCAGAGGACCTCTGGAGGTACCTTGCTCAGTCCACTGCTCAAATTAGGGCTAACTTCATAGTTTGACTGGGCTGTGCCCCAAGCCTTGGTCACTCAGGTTTTGCAAATGTCCAAGGGTGGGGCTTCCCACCCTCCCTGGCTTCTGGCATTGCCTCTGCTCAGCCTCTTGGTCCCAGTGTCGTGTTGCCGGGTTCCTCCGGCTACCGGCACCTCCAGGAGACAGACAGGTGACTTGGCTTCTGCCTGTGGAGGACCGTGTGAAACCTGTGAGATGGAGAGTACAGAGCTTTTTAGCAGAAATACAAAGACCTCAGAGATGAGACAACAAAAATGCTCCTTTAAGATTTGAAAAGCAAAATAGTAGGTTTCTTCCACTTCTGGTAGCAAGTGCTGTTGCTTTGATTAAAATCTAGGAGTACACTGTTACCTTGCTAGAAAGCAATGCTCACATTTTTCAAAGGGGAAACAAAGTTTCATCATCTTTAATTATGATGGAGATGAAGAGCTTTCTAAACAGCAAAATCTTTGCAGAATACCATAAATTATGCCAAGTGATATCTTTCAAGATTGCAATAAAATATGATTACATAGAGCATAGCTCTATCTTCACTAGTAGTATGTCTTTGCTAAGTGGGTTATCACTGCCAATAGTCAAAAGTTATGCTGTGTCACAAGCCATTGTAACTCACTGTAGTACTGTGGTACTAAAATATATTTATTTTTTACTTGAACTACCCTCAAACACCCTACAAGATTTTCAGGATACCTGGTGCTGCAGTAGTGGTTTTACGTAATAAAGGAAATAATAAGCTTTTTCATGTTGTATTGATGTTTATGATTTGAAAAGTCAATATTTATTACCATTAAAGGATATATTGTCAAGAAAGAGCAACCTGATGTTTGTGGATGTAAGTAGTCCTACAAAAGACTGATTAGGAGGATTGCCAATTGCCTTCTTTTTATGGAGCGTAATGACAGGTTCCAGATGTGTTTTCCACTGAGCTCCTCTGAAGGAGCTCAGCAACCACAGAATAATGATGTCAGAAAGCAGTCTGTGTTTCCGCTCAATTAGCTCGTGTCACTTTTGTCTCTTTTCTGAATTTGCTTTAAAATCCTGCTAAATCCTTCCATTGCTCTATACATGCCTCAACCCGTTCTGTCAAATCGTAGGGGATGCTGCTTATGAAAGCATCGTGCTGAATCATCTGGAGCATCTCTGGGGTTTCTCTGGCTGTAGCACGGCAGCGTGCTGAGCCTGGGGAGGCCGGGGCTGACAGCAGGGAAAGGCCCGTCCCTCGGAGGGAAGAGGGCTGCCCCCAGGGGACATCCCTCCTTGGTGGCCACCGGGCAAAGCCTCTAGTCATGTAGGAGCAATTATACTGTGTGGCCACTTAAACGCACGGTCATAGCCAGAGTCTCCTTTTGCCTGTCCTGGAAAGATAGCTCAGAGGCTACTCATGACTCTGAGTGCTTTGGGAAGCATATTTGTTTCACTCTTCCCAGCAAATCACATCATGAACTGTCTCCTGCACTTAGAAGGATTTAGGTGCCTGTTCTGAAATGGTACGAGCAAGTGTTCCTTTGGTAGCCACCCATCCAGGAGCGTTAGCAGAAGGCAGCGGTAGTAGCCTGACTTTGTAATAAAAATTACAGAAATTCATAAGGGGGCTCATCGTTGTTGCTCTGCATCGGAGCACTTGAGCAGGTTACAGTCCTTGTATGTCCAGCGATGCCTGCTGCTTTTTCCTTATGGTGATTCTGGGTGATCTGCTCACCTCCAGAGGGAGAAGAGGTATGGGTACGTGGCAGAAGAGAGAAGAGAGAAATTTTGTTTAAGATTTGGAGTGATACTAGAGGTGCGGTTGTGAGGAGATACCTCAATGAAGTCTGAGAGTCTGACTAGATGCAAACCTTCGATGAAGTGACTCTATATTTGATCAAGTCCTTGTGCTGCGGTTATTTTACAGAGCTCTAAGTTTTTCCTTTTGTTCAATAAAACAGCACTAAAATCTAAACCAAAAGTACCCCCCCCAAAAAAAAAGAATCTATCCTTTATAATATTGTTCCAGGCAGCACAAAAGAGACAAATAACATTAAGTAGTGGCATTCAAAGTTTCCTTTGTTTTCAGCAGGCTTCTGTGCTTTTGTATCTTTCATTGCTATTTCTCTATGAGAATAACAAGTATAAAAGTTTCCTAACAACGTATCAGCAGCTTTTTCTGATTTCTGTATACTAAGGATGTGTCCTCTATCAGGTGTTTGGGGGGGAAAGAAGTAATTTTAATAATCTATGTAATATTTCTCATAATAAATCACTTCTAAGAGAGGCAAAATCTCTAATACAGAGAGATATCTCTAATACCAGTTAGAGTCTAACGACATCTAGAATTAAACTATTTTATCCTTTGATAAGTTACCTGTAATTGTTCACAAAGTGGTGTATCCTAGTTTGTCATTTTCTGCTGCAAAACAGTAAGTTTTGATGAAGTGGTGAATGCTTATAAAGCCTTTTCATGGCATGCTATCCTTAATGAGAATCTTGCAGTCTGCAGCTGGGATCAGGATAATATATTGCCTGTGACTAAGCATTATGAAAACTTTCAGATTTGTTTGAGATCAAAGAATTCAAAGCTTTTAACTCTGTGCGTGATTGTAACCTTAGTTGATTATAGACATACGCACACATTCACGTTACACAGAGCTGAGTTCATATGCCACACTTAAATGAGGTACTGAGCAGGAACTTGGGCATCCAGCACAAAAATGTCCTAATTCCTTGGTGAAGGATAGCTCAGAAAGGGAGATCTGGCGCAGCCGCCGTCTGGAAGGAGGCATGGCAGGACTCCAGCCTCCCGCCTGAACTTTCCATTCGTGTTGAGCAATGCAGAAAATGGCTCAGGTCTCTTACACCCCGGAGCGTTACAGCAGAGAGGCTGTATAGGAAACACTTGAGACCTGGCAACTCATTACAGGAGCGCTTCTGCAGTCTGTTCTGGAAAAAGTGGAGGAGGAGAAGTGCCCGTATGCTTAGGTACAAGTGGAAAGGAGTGAGGAGGAAGAAATATTCAGTTCAGTGAAACTCCTACAGATGAAAAGTCCCTCCTGGCGTACTGATTTGGATATATAACAACACTCCTAACAATAATTCTCAAAAGAAAAATTGGAGCAAGGGAAACCGAGGGAGATGCAAAATCGCTGTCCCAGGACAGAGAGGAAGTTTGGACACAAACCCTGGCTTAAAATTCTTCTCCCCTGAGATGCATGGGGCCAGCCACAGTTTGCAGCCCAGCCAGGAGCAGTTCACCTCCTGAGGCCCTGCAGCCACCTGCCTCGGGCGGCCACGCGCTGCCCCGGGGCGCCCACTGCCTCTCTCCCCCAAAGTCCCTGGGGTGCCCTCCCTCAGGAGCAGCCCAGCACAGCCGCTGGGTGTGATGTGCTGAAGGGATCCAGGAGAGGGCAAGGGAGCTACAATAAAGGCAGGCTCAGATGGAAGCTGCTCTTCATATTCTTGTAGCAGAAAATAGTAGCTCCTTGGCTGTCCTACCTCTGAAGAGTTGGGCTGACAGGTACAAATAATGCTCTCTCCTATCCATCTCTCATCCCTCACCTCTGCTGCAGTCCTCTTCATCAGTCAAAGGTAATCTTGCAACCATGCACTTAAAAATCAAAAGCTAAATTTGTCTTTTAATTCCTGTTCAGTCTCCCTGCTCCAACTTTTTTACATGATATTAGAAAGCAAATAGTCTCTTCCATGCCAGTTTTTCCTTTCCTTTGCATATTTGTTTGTGTGTAACTTTCTCCCAAGCCTAGCCCTGATCTTCAGCAGGCTCTCTCTGGAATCCCAGAGATGAAAAGTGTATGCCAGGCAGCCAAGCACCACCTCTGTCTTTCAGAAACAACTTCCTTCGAAAAGGGGCAGAGACTTTTCTCCTTTAGCCTGTGCATCAACTCTAACACCCCTTCCTCCTTGAGGCCTTTGCCTTTCCTGTCATTGAGGCCATTAATTAATTTCTGGTGTCTATTCTATTAATACAGGCACTTTGTCAGTGTTGCAGTGGCACCCGGACACTTCTCTACAGGCTGTGACATCCAAGCTGACTTTCAGCTGGATGCCATTCCTGACTTTCATTTTCCTCTCCGGGTACTTGCAGAGCTATGCCAGACAACACAGATATTTTTATTGTAACGTCAGTATAGAAGGGAATATTCTCGTAGAATAGATCTAGAACAATCTTTGTGTCCATTTATTCAGACATCCAGACACACTGGTCCTTGATCTTTCTTGAAATAATTTTTTGGCGTTAGTTTTTAAAATAAAAATTTCTTTTGGTTTCCATTTAAAGCATTGCCTATTGCATTATTGTGGATATTTTTAATTACTTTCTAGGCAGTTAAGCACTAGACTTTGAGTTGACTTTGTCTTCCACCACATCAGTATTTTACTGGGTTTTATTTGGTTCTTACTAATTACATATGCAGTTTGGTTTGCTAGTGTGACAAGCTTTGAAAGTAGTATTCAAAAGATAATTAGTAAGATTTGCCCTTACAATTACGCATCTTGACCATGTTTATAAATGTTGTGTAATACAGTGTCTGCAGTCACAGGGAACCCCAGTCAGCAACTGAGGAGGTACTTTCTGATCCTGCAAAGTTAATGACTGAAACTCAAGAATATTTTCTGCATTGCATTGATAATATGCACCAAGATTCTTTGTAGGAAAAGAAAAGTATGTTGACTTATCGTGTGGCAAAGCTAATCTCCTAAGTACCTAAGCATACCCATCTTTTCTCTTTGAGATTGCTCCCCATCCTCCTAGTGTGACAGTCATGAGAAATAATTCACCAAAATTTTCTCTTTAGGCAGCAGCAATGAATTACAGCATTGGACTGTTCAAAGTATTACATCTTCAATCCTGAAATGAGTGCACAGATGAGTCAATAAAATGCTGGATCATATTAATAATTTATTATAGGGATAATTATACAGGAAATAAAAGGGACGGAGAAGGCCATCGTCTACTTGCATAATTTCTGAACATTGAGAGATGTATTGTATGCCTGATGGAGGTTCTTAATGCTGCTTAAGAAACATTGGCCTGTAACTATGCAGAACACCTTAGAGAACTATTAACACAGCCCATAAAATACTGAGAGACTAGTTACTTATTAAAGGTCTGAACATCAGGGAGAAATAGTGCAGCTTTAAAAGTTTTAGTTGAGTGGAACAGTAAAGTTTTAATTAAAAAAAAAAATTGTTAGTCATTTAACGTTAACAATCAGCCTTGTCAATATCTTGCATACTTTTTCACCAGTACATTTCTCATGCCCAAATACGACTTTTGGAGGGTCAGAATAATGAGCACAGTACAAGATCCTCTCTTCTAGAAAGGTGAGACAGACTTTCTGTTAGCTTACGTAGAGCCAGGTTTCATTCTGGCATCATCCTGCAGACTGAAAAATAATGCATTAATCAATAAAAAGTCCTGTTGTACATATAAAATATCCTTATTTGCATTCTAAGTGAACATGAGGATCATTCATAGATTGAAGCCAGGAGGGATCATTGAAATCATACAAATTCTCAGGCTGTAGCAATATCCTCAGTTGATTTCAGCTGAACCAGAGATACTTTCCCCTCTCCCATTGGAAAACATTTTAGACACCCTCCTCTCCCCGTTGATTTTTTTGATTTTTAAACTTGGTGATGGTGAATCTATATGAATTTTAGTGAAGCATCATATTGTCCAACTTGTTTGAAGACAAACCACCTTGCACATCAAGTCTGTACTAAATACTGTCACTGAGACAACAAGACTGAATTTTTTTTGTAGGAAGAAACCTTACAAACCAATCACTTTGCCCCTTAATCTTATTTTTTTATTGAACTTACAAGGTTGGGCTGACCTAGGTGGGTGAGGATGGTCTAGTTAACTGTATAATTTTAGTTACTTGTTCTCTTTTGATTGCCTATACAGTGAGAATAATTTCCCTAGAGAAATTACCCAGAGTACCAGAATTAAGTTTATATGGCAAGTCCCGGTCACCGAATCTGATCTCTCTCATTTCAGGCCAAAAAAGCAGGTGGGTTAGTATCACTCATTTTTCATTTTCATCATAGCTCATGTTTCCCAGTGCTCTGTGTCATGTTTTAAAACCAGTCACTGGAAGCGATGTGCCCTCATTTCTTCAAGCCTTGCTGAAGTCCTGAGACCAAACTTAAGTTTTTGTTGCATGGAACTGAACTTGTTACAGCAACAGGAGACACAACAGGCACATTTTTCTTACAAGATCTCACTGGACACCTGGTAATGAATTACTGGGGCAACTCTCCGTCCTGCAGGCAAGAGAGAGCAAGGCTGCATGATTGCCTTCAGCTGTTCCTCCACACACACACGCTTTCCTTTTCTTTAGGCTCTCCTGGATACCTTCAGCACATCACAGCAAGCAGCTCCTGAGGGAAGGCATCCCCGGGGGCTTTGGGGGAGAGAGGCAGTGCGTGGCAGCTGCAGAGCCTCGGGAGGTGAAGTGCTCATTGCTGGGCTGTAAATTGTGGCTGACCCCATGCATCTTGGGGACGAAGGATGAATTTTAGGCCAGGGTTTGTACCCAGACTTCTTCTCTGTCCTGGGACAGTGATTTTACATGTCTCTTGTAGTTTTCCTTACGCCATAGTAGAAATTCTCTATTACGTTTCTTGGACTTTTGAGAGTTAATGCTTATGGAGTGTTGTTAAATATGCAAAGCAGTACAAGACAAAGCTTTCTGTTATTTCCATTGCATGCCATCACCAGCCTTTTAACAGGTAATTTAACCATTCTCATTTGAGTGGTTTTTGGTTGGTTGGTTGGTTTTTTTGAGAAGAAAGTTTACTGTATGTCCCTGAAAAGGTTAGGGAATTAGGGTTATTGCCTCTAATTTTTGTTTTAATTTTTGGCTTAAAGCAGAAAAGCTTCATCCAATGTAGAGATATTTTAATGCAGATAAGCAGACTTTTGAACCACAAAAGACATTTAAAATGTGATTTTAAAAATTGTTTACCATTATAAAGAGCAGCTCTGGTGGAACCATGGAAATATGGGGGGGGGGGGAATCCCTCCTGTTTCATATAGAAAATAGCTATTTACATGGATTTCATAAGAAATAATTGAATTAGCTACTGTAGAAGGTGTTCCCTTAGACGTGTAACAAAGCATTCTCTTTGAAGAACGAGAATCAAAGCAGTTGGTTTGAAGCATTGTAGTCTCTGTGCTGAGGGCCATAATGCTGACCTGTACCTTGTTTCGATTAGGCTGCATGGCCTCCTCTTAGCCAGTCAGCATGGCGGGAGGGAGCGTGTGTGCTGGGGCAGCCAAGAGTCCCTTTTCCTTTTAAAATTCCCCAAACCCAAACTTCTCTCTCAAATGCACGCCTCCTTACTGTCAGTGCTCATGGCTGAGTTTTTTATTTACATGAACAGGGTTCATCTCCATTCACAGCTCTGAAAAAGGTCTCTCTTAGCCCTTAAAACAAGTGATGTTTTCAAAGAACTTCTCCCTCTTAGGATGTATTTCAGAGGCTGTTGCTTTGCATTTGTGGGGAGAGCCGGCAGCATGCGCGCTCCTGAATGAGAGTAGAGGCTTCTGGGGCGGCGGCTCTCTGGGCTCCTGGACGCCGCGCGTTGAGCGGGGAGGTTTGCTCAGGGGACGGGGGGGACTGGCGTGAAGCGGAAACCCTGCAGCGCCTGCGTGTGCCTTGCTCGCAGCACCGGCTGCTCCGCTGCATCGCGCCAGCTGCTGTGTGCCACACCACCTACCCGTGTCAGCGTAGCCTCTGATTGCTCCCTGGAGACAGACGTGTTCAAACCTCAGGAGTCAAAGAACGTTTCTAACACTCCCTCTCCCTCCCTCCCCCTTTTTTTTTCTTTCTCTTTTTTCTTTTTTCCCCTGGAAGCTGAAAAGTGAGTGTGAAGCACTTTCGATAAAATGCTGCTGGATGGAAACCCAAACACATCATACAGGACAAGCTTTTGAAGAGATGAGAGCTATCCTAATGTATTTGGTAGTCAGGGTTAGTTTTGAGGGAGTGACAGCTCCCTTTGATGTCCTGGGCTCCAAACATTTAAGGAGAGTGTTGCAGGAAAGGAATAGAAGGCCGGTAATGTGCTACTTCATTCTGAAATCATAAGCTGTGCAAAGAAAACCTTGAAACTGTAAGATTTAAGAAAGAGAAATGTCCATGCCTCAGGAGAGAGATTATGAGTCCTAAGAAGCTGAAAAATCAGGTAATTCTGTGGTTTGATCTGCATATCACACTATCTTTTGTGCCAATTTACTCAAGCACATGTGGGCTTTGGGTTGCTGGGAAGGTTTTAATTAGAGACATGCTGAACAGTTTAACAGTAGTTGGAAATATTTGAAAACTACGTTTTTGTAGTGATTTCTAAAGAAGGCTAGATGTTTACTGTTACGGTCCCTCTCCATCTTCCCTTCCCTTTACAACTGGTGTTTAAATGCTGAAAAGTTAGTGACTGATAGATAGCATTTCAAATCTAGTTGTGTACACTTCATCACAACACGTTGCAATCCTTAGAAAAGATTTCAGTAATTAATTTCATAGTGGGTAATTTAGGATGGCCTATGTTGAACACAGGTGATGATTTCATCTAAGATCTGCCTGTTCCAAGCTGTGTTGCTGGGAAAGGGAAGGAATCCTATGGTTCCTGCTTTGATACCAAAACTGTAGCAGTCTTCAAATGGTATCATAGCTCAATTCTATCACTTTAGCTGATCAGAGGAAGAACTCTAATTAAAGCACTGCATAATCTTTGAAGTAATTGATATTTTATTCCTCTCTTTTCTTTAAGAAGCCCTCATCTTGTACATGTTATGAGCATTAATACTTTTTCACTTCAGGAAAAGTGATCTGCTAAAATTTTTCCTCCTCTTTAGAAAGGGTGAGGAAGTGGCTTAAAATATTTCAGAAGGACCAGCAGATTTTCCAGACCTCTCAGTCTGGCAGCACAGATATATATGCATTCCCAGTGAAATGCTCTTTCGAACAGTGGTAGCATAAGGTATGCAAGCCACAGAAGTCCCATTGAACTATCAAAATGAGTCTTACTAGGACTGGTAGTGTTTGTGGTGCCTTGATGGGAAACAAGGAATTTTGTGTCAGATCACCCACCAGTAGTTACATAAAAGAAATACAGGGTGACAAGGCTAGCTGAGTGTTAACCACCTCCGTCTCTACTCTGTTTCACACAGTCTTATTTCAGTGGAGTCATAGCAGTGTAATTCTGGGGTAGTGAAGTGGAGAATCTGTCCCCAAGCAAATTTGTTTGTTCTGAGCATATAAGCAGTTCTCTGCCTTCTGTTTTATTACAAGAAAAGTGTACTGTAACATCTACTTGGTGATGATGCTAATCAGAGAGTTTATTGGCTCCCTTCAGGGGCTCTGTCTAGCACACTGAATTTGTATTTGTCATATGAAAGTCCAAATCTTTCTAAGTGCAGGCAACATATCGTTGTACGTAGAATTTCCTCGCAGCCTGCCTCAGCATTTCCCACGCTCTGTGGAATCACAGAATGGTTTGGGTTAGAAGGGACCTTTAAAGGTCATCTTGTTAACGACCTGCTACGGCACCTGGACGCTCACAAGTCTATGGGGCCGGATGGGATCCACCCGAGGGTACTGAGGGAGCTGGCGGAGGAGCTTGCCGAGCCACTCTCCATAATTTACCAGCAGTCCTGGTTAACTGGGGAGGTCCCGGACACCTGGAAGCTTGCCAATGTGACGCCCATCTACAAGAAGGGCCGGAAGGAGGATTCGGGGAACTACAGACCGGTCAGCCTGACTTCGGTGCCAGGGAAAATTATGGAGCGGTTTGTCTTCAGGGCGCTCATAAGCCATGTCCGGGACAACCAGGGGATCAGGCCCAGCCAGCACGGGTTCATGGAAGGCAGGTCCTGCTTGACCAACCTGATCTCCTTCTATGACCAGGTGACCTGCCTCGTGGATGAGGGAAAGGCTGTGGATGTGGTCTACCTGGACTTCAGAAAAGCCTTTGACACTGTCTCCCACAGCATTCTCCTAGAGAAGCTGGCGGCTCACGGCTTAGACAGGTGCACTCTTCGCTGGGTAAAAAACTGGCTGGACGGCGGAGCCCAGAGAGTTGTGGTGAACGGAGTTAAATCCAGTTGGCGGCCGGTCATGAGTGGTGCTCCCCAGGGCTCAGTACTGGGGCCGGTCTTGTCAATATCTTTATCAATGATCTGGACGAGGGGATCGAGTGCTCCCTCAGTAAGTTTGCAGATGACACCAAGTTGGGCGGGAGTGTTGATCTGCTCGAGGGTAGGAAGGCTCTGCAGAGGGACCTGGACAGGCTGGATCGATGGGCTGAGGCCAACTGTATGAGGTTCAACAAGGCCAAGTGCCGGGTCCTGCACTTCGGCCACCACAACCCCAGGCAACGCTACAGGCTTGGGGAAGAGTGGCTGGAAAGCTGCCCAGAGGAAAAGGACCTGGGGGTGCTGATTGACAGCCGACTGAACACGAGCCGGCAGTGTGCCCAGGTGGCCAAGAAGGCCAATGGCATCCTGGCCTGTATCAGAAATAGTGTGGCCAGCAGGAGCAGGGAGGTGATCGTGCCCCTGTACTCGGCACTGGTGAGGCCGCACCTCGAATCCTGTGTTCAGTTTTGGGCCCCTCACTACAAGAAGGACATGGAGGTGCTGGAGTGTGTCCAGAGGAGGGCAACGAAGCTGGTGAAGGGTCTGGAGCACAAGTCTTATGAGGAGCGGCTGAGGGAACTGGGACTGTTTAGCCTGGAGAAGAGGAGGCTGAGGGGAGACCTCATTGCGCTCTACAACTACCTGAAAGGAGGTTGTAGTGAGGTGGGTGTTGGTCTCTTCTCCCAAGTAACTAGCGATAGGACGAGAGGAAATGGCCTCAGGTTGGGCCAAGGGAGGTTTAGGCTGGACATTAGGAGAAATTTCTTTACTGAAAGAGTGGTCAGGCCTTGGAACAGGCTGCCCGGGGAAGTGGTTGAGTCCCCATCCCTGGAAGTATTTAAAAGACCCTTTTAAAGATGAGGCGCTTAGGGACATAGTTTAGTGGGCATGGTGGTGTTGGGTTGACGGTTGGACTCAATGATCTTAGAGGTCTTTTCCAACCTTAATGATTCTATGATTCTATGATTCTAGTCCAACCCACCTGCCTTGGGCAGGGACATCTTTCACTATATCGGGTTGCTCAGAGCCCCGTCCAACCTGACCTTGAACATTTCCGATGATGTCTGGTCCAAGAGGCTCTCAGGACAGCAGGAGGTGGAAGGACCCCCTCCCTGCTAGGGTGGGGCAGAAAAGAGAAAGGTAAATGTAAAAGGATGTAGTGAAATCAAAACACCTCACTGTAGTATCAATGTTAGTCGTGATCATCAGGCTGCGGGCTATTCTGAGATGCCTTCCTATTGTTTTGACTTGTAATTTGATTTGGGAGAGTGTCTGAGTAAGAACTCTGTACTCATCCAGCAGCCATCTTCATTCATCATAATAGTACCCATGAGATGTAGCTGAGTCACCAAGCTGGGTTATTTTTTCTAACGTGCATCTGTGTTTTATTTGATTATAAAGTCCAGACCCTCCTGCTTTCTGTTACAGGCTTTTTATCTTACTCTGGTTGTGTCAAAATCAATTTGTAATTCTGTGGTGTACACATGAAATTAGTTTTAATTTGCTATGTGTTTCCAAGGGTGACTGACATTTAATATTTTGTTCTGAGGGTCTCATTAGTACTGTGTACCCATAATCTCTTCTATGGCTGTAATGACAGAGGGTAAGTGAGCTATTGAACAGCATCCATCTGTCCACTTAGCGAGTGGCCAGAGGGAAATACAGGGAAAAAATAGATGGATAATTGTCAGCATTTCTGTATTTGTAGTCTAGAAAAGTCAAATACAATACTGTGGGTTTGCTGTGAGCTTCAAGGATTTTGGCCCTCCATGACCTGGAAGATGCTTCTTAGTAGTAATTCATACACACCAAGTGATGAGAAAATCATGGTAAAACCTGTAGGTGCAGAACTGATTTTCAAGCACGAGAGCAATTGCTACACTGTGAAAGAAGAGGTATCTTTTTTTGTCCCTAACCTCAATATTGAGAGGCAAGTTACTTTAATCTAGTAACTGCGAGCCCATCCCCTATCTGTGCTGTAGTCAATACGTATGTGGGTGCATGCCACTTACGGCCATCGGTTGGCTTTATTTTTGCTGTCCTGTGAGTGACTTGTCTCAGGGGTTTTGAAGGCCTGTATGGTTCTGTAAACCTGGTGCCAACTGAAGTTAAAGAAAGTTTTTTTTTTTCTTCTGTTTTTTGTGTGTGGCCACTGAAGTAGCTGTCTACTTCGTCTCTAGACTTTAATGAGCTTGGGGGAAGGGTTGTAAGAGAATAAAAAAAATGCCCAGAAAGCAGAGCAAAAGGAGAAGAGGACAGCACACAGAGAAGAAGCAAGAGGTGGAAGCGTCCAGGAGAAAAAGGAACGTAGCAGCAGTAGTGGTGCAATGTAGCACAAAGGAGGATGAACTGGAAGTAAAATTTATGTGTGCCACCAGAAGTATTCTTGACAAAGTTCTCTAAAGTCTTTGAGAAACCTACCCATTGCTCTTCTCTTTGGCTAGGTCTTTGCCCTTCTTCTCACCCTGTGAAGATGCTGTAAGTATTTCCAGTGCACTTTGAATTAATATAGAAGAAAGAGAGATCTACAGCGGTAATTGGAGAAAACAAAAATACTGTATTTGGTATTTAAGGAATTATGGAGGAGTTTGTATTTGTCTCCAACTGATACAAAATTTTCCTGTACTTGTTAGCTATAAGTAACGATGTGGCCACTTCCTTTGTAGTTTACCGAGTGTTTTGACTAAAAATTTGAAGTTGATAGGTTGGAAAGAGGCTTGATGCTTAAACTTCATTTAATCTGTTCAGAGAAGCGCTACCACCTTCTTATATTATGTGTATTTATATTGTAGTGTACAATGGGATCCCCACTAGTAACTTAGCACATAGTGTTAAAAAAAAAAAGTACTGAGAGATTATTGACTTTGCTAAAACGTCATCAGATGTGACTATATACTTCTTGAATATTTTTCAATGAGTTTTATTAATAAACTGTAGTGAGTAAGTTGCCTTATAATTTTAGTATCTTGCAGATACTGCATTGAGGTATTTTGAAAAGCTTTGCTTTTCATTGTAGTGACTAAGATTGGTTGGAGATTTCTCCCTGGAAGGAAAGTTTGTTTTGTATTAGTCATCTTATATTTTTATTAAAAATACACTATTTTGATTGTTTTTATCTGGCAGAATTAATGTCTGTTCAATAAAATAACAGTGATTTCTACTAAATATAAGGATAGAATGGATTAGAAAAAGCCTTTCATTCTGTCAACACAGGATTGTTTTCAATTGTTTGGGATTATTTTCAATAATGGATTTTTTTAACTGTGGATGATAAGAATTTAATCTGAGCATAGAATTGTATTTTTAAAAATATATATAAACTATTGGCTATTATTTAGTTACAAAACATGTCCTTAATGGAATAAATCATGTAAGCCTAGTATGTTGAATTGCATACCAGAGGTTGCTTTTATAGTTTGTATTGATATGCAAGTTGTAAGGTAACTTTGGTTTCCATGAGAAGTTCATCTCAAGTTGAGATGAAAAACACAATTAACTCCAATTATAGCAATTGCGTAACAGTTACTTGTAGAAATACCATTATATGATCTCTTGGCTACTTTAGCCGTTGGTTTGAAAGGATAAGTTGACTAAATTCCAAATCTATAAGGAGAAGCATCTCAAAAATAGAGCAATAATGTTTTAATAGTGAGGTGCTACGTATAAGACATGCCACTTCTGATTGATGTTACAGTGCTGAGGCGTCTTCCTCCTTCCAATCTTTTTGCACTTACAGCCTTATACCCCATTAACTTCCTGTGAGAGAGTGATGTGTAGAGGAAATGGGAGTGAGATTGCGACTTTCAGAAATGTTATGTCTTCTGTCAAACTTACCTGAAAAGATATCTTTATGTGGGATATTTTAAATATCTGTGGTATCTTTAGAGATCCTCACCATGTTTAACAAGAAATACTGATTCACAGAGAAGCGTTTCACTTTAAACTTCTTTGTTTCTTAAAAGTCAAAAGAAAGTCATAATTTTTTTATACAGGTAAGATGTTTGGAGAACTTTGTGTTGCCAGAAACAAAATTCACACTCTTGGCTTGTTAGCAAGATTATTTAACCTATAACTCAAGTAAGCAAATCCAGGAGTAGTCAGTACAATCAGCATAAGCACCGTAGGAAAAGAAGCAAAGAAAGAAAAATGCAGTGAAGTGATTCTGAGATAACAGAAACCTGTGTGAAAGTTGGTAAAGAGAATGATGACTTATTGTAAAGCAAAGTATTTCAAACCTCTCTTGTCCTGGAGAATTCTTGAGATTAATTATTTCAGGGTATTCACTTTTACCACACTGTGACATAATTACTGTGAATTGTCTTGGTGGTTTTGGTTTTGTTTGTTTCTTCAGAAAAAAATACAACCTGCAAGTTTTTTCCTCTGACCTTTCGCTAGATTCCTTTTTAAAACCTATTTTGCTCTTCATGTTGTTCTCCACCTCCCTACCTCACTCATTAGAGCTGAGGTGCCTACCGTGGTTATGCAAGAGCAGGACAAATGGTAAGGGCAGAAGAAAGAGCAGATTGTGCTGTTAGATTGCACAGTTATTTATGCCAGGGCAAAGGACACGCAGAGGATTGCTTTCCGGAACAACTGCCCTTGTCTAGATTTTTTGCAGTGCTTTTGAAGTTGTGTCTGGTGCTTAGTGTCTGTGTCACTGAGCCTTTGACTTTCAGCAGTCCATGTGACCTGCTGTAGTACAACATTTTCTCTTTTGGAGAAACGTTTTTCTGCGCTGCAGAGGGGTTACCTATGTTTTCCTTACATTCGATCCTGCTACGAATTCTTGCTTTTTTCACGTACATTTCCATATCCTTTTTATAGAAAACTTTTTAGATTATTTTTGTTCTTTTATCACACTGAATTCATATAGAGCTTGTACTTAAAGAAATTGTAAAATTATATTAGAATTTATATTTAGATATATCTATATATTTACACATTCTATAGAAAATATATTTAGATATGTAGTAAATAACTAGTAATAGTTACATGCAATATTTACCCTCAAAATTTTTTAGAGCATTATATTAATTAACCAGCAGTAGTAAACCATTAATTGTATCCATGTAAATCTTAAAGCAAAACAAACAAAAAACCCCTCCCCATACTTTCATTTGACAATTTTTAGCAAGCAGTGGAAACTGCAAGAATCTGCCATAAATATATGCTTCTTGCTATTAACTTTCTCCAATATGCTTTTAATTTCTACTCCATTTGTATACATATTAGTTTTACTTTGTATATAAAATATATAGTTTATATCTTTATAATATAAGTGCTTATTATAGCTTTATAATTTTTATAATATATAGTTTACATAGTTATATGTATATAATTTATAATCTTTGTATTATAAGGATATAAGATGTCCTCATATGAGGAAGTGTCTTTGTATTAGGAGATTATTACGAAGAGAGAGAAAGAACAATTAAATGTGTCCTGTTGGTCTGAAACAAACCAGTTGTATTCCTTTTCAGGTGCCTGGAAAAAACATGTAAGGACTCATGTGTCTCTTCCTTTTCTCATCTTAATGGGCTAGGCTTTTTGACCTATCTCATTTGCTCATCAGTCACACTCAGCTCCTCTCATGCCCCATATAAGAAAATTGTATGGAGGTAGAAAGTTCAGTATTATATTAGAATCATCTTTCTGTATGAGAAATCGCATCACTGTTTATCGTGAAGCTGGTTTGGTTGCATATAGGAATTGGCCATCCTTATATGTAGATATGCCCCATTTATGCTAATGGCCTATGAAAATAGAAAAGGAAAACAACAAAAAACATATTATTGAGATTCAAAAGTTAAATTTTTTCTTTCCTTATTTATGTACGGTAACTTTATCAGAAAGTGTTATCTCCTGAAGACAAGAAATGCCAATATTGGTACCAGCATTTTTTCCTTATAGATTTTCCTTGTTGATTTTAGTCTCTCTAATGGCTGTTCAAAATTATTCTTCCAAATGGCCTAACCATTTGGAAAAACATGTGGAGGGATGAAGGATGGAAAGGAGAGGTCTGTCTCCAAAGTTTGCTTCTCATACAGAGGAGAGAAATATGGTGGGCAGGCTATCAGTTACAAGAGAGTGTGCTTTAGCTTTCATGCTCCTGACCCCTCCTGCGCCTGAGCTGACTTTAATATAGGTTGGTCACTTATCCCTACACTTCCTGGCCTGAAGCGAGGCTGCTTCCTTACAAGACATTTCAGCCTATCTCAGCAATTAGATCACTTGAGAGTTCAGCTAAGCTTGTCAAGCTTGTCTGCTTGATTTAAGCAGAAGACAAGAAGTACAGGAGAGAGGAAAATACAGGAATGGGGACCAAGTGCTGCATGAACAAAAAAAAGAACAGAGATTCAAGAATCTTAAATCTGTGTTTAACATAGTCAGCCTATTTGCCCATATTGAACATGCGTAGCATTGGCATCCTGACAGGGTACCAGGCTGGTTTTACAGTTGCCACCTTTTGGACTCCAGAGACAAAGTGTGTGCTGTTGCAGATTCAGGGGATCTTGCTTCTTCCAAAATTGTATAGCTGCTGGTTTGATACCTCCTCCTTCAAGAGAAAAATCACACATCACTCTCCTATCCAGTTGAAGAATCCAAATGAATTTGTCGTAATGAAATGTTAAGTCTGTGTTTTGTTTTGTTTTGTTTCCTGCTCTAATGTTTTAGGCCATCAATATCCTAGCTTGTAATTTCAGTCTGTGTGAGCCAGTGTCACCATGAGAGTCATAAAGTGAACAAAGACTAAAAATCTGCCTAGTTCTTAAAAATCTGTCTTGAATAAAGGGCTGTAACAAAGCATAGACAAGCTATATGTCAGATTTTCTCATGCACCTACAGAGGTGCATGACTTTTTTTGGTCAAAGAATGCACACCACTAAAACAAAGACACACAGATTGTCTTTTTAGCTTAGAATATTTTGGTTTTTTTTTTTCCAAGTTTTAGAAAGAGATAAAGAAGACTTAGAACTTAAATCTGCTGTCTTGCCAAAAAGGAAACCCTGTCTTCAGTTGAAGTGGATATTGGTCTTTTCTCATTGTTCCTCAAGTAGCTTTCAGTGGGTGAGTTTATACAAATATAAATGATATTCTTATAGTCACATAACAGCAAGGATTTTGACTCTGCAGTTCAGCAGAGACAAAAGCAGATATTAAATGTCACACACTCTATTATAGTAACTGTCTAATGTGACTATATATACAGATACCTTGTTTACATTTTCCATAACCCAAGAATAATTGTAGAAGAAGGTGGTTGACAGAAACCAACTGTGTCCTTTCGGTGACTGCTGGTCTACTGAGAGTATTAGTTTAGTTCAAGAGTGCACCTTTGGAGCAAATCTCCTGATTTGCAGTTTTGTTCATGTTGCAAAGCCATCTTGTTGCATGCAATGTAGATGCATGTCGTGAAACTATACTGGAAGAAAAATGCAGTTAGAAGCCAAAATTGTAAGTAAAGGACTTTGGAGATTCTGTATATTTCATGTGCTTTAATTCACTGTAACCTCTTTCTCAAAGTGCTTCACTTGTGACTTTGAATCTCTCCACTGAGCAATGAAGCAGAAAACACTTGACATGGGTCTGCAGTCCTTGATTTTGGCCTGAAGTTAGTTCAAAATCAAATGCAGCATGTTTTCAGTATTTCTAGGTGGTGATCAGCAGAAATCAAAAAAAAAAAAAAAAGACAAAAAACCAAACCAGAACAAAAAAACCCTAAAACCAAACAAACGTAAGTTTTAATCTAGGCTTATTTACCTCTTTTTTTTTTTTTTAATAATGCTCCGCAATATTTTGTTTTTTACTAATGTAGCAGAAAGCAGAATTAGCTTTTCTTGGTCTCCAACCCTTCTGATCTTTGTTGAATGACTTTCAGAATTGATTTTGGTATAGAAAACAAAAGGACTCTTATGTCATTTTTTTTGATTGATGGATTCATTTCATGTTAATATTAAGAATGTCCCATTATGAAGCCTTTCATTTTAGAAATATTCTGAAGCTAATTTTAAAAATCTGTATGTTTCCTAGTCTTTATTTCTGGTGCTTCAGAGTAGTGTTGTCTGGAAACAAACAAACAAAAAATTATGAGACACTTTGAAATCTTAAATGTTCTCTTATTCCCTTTATCCATTGTCTTTGGTTTGAAATTTTGGATTTATTCCATCTGAAAACCAATTACGGGAGCAATTGTTTCAAGCCTTGTGGCAAGAGAAATAAAAATTGTAATCATTCTTGAAGCATCTATATCTATTTGGAGACAACAAAACCTCTTATCTAAGTTTTGATATATGCAGGATTAAAGACTATAAAACCTCTTATTGGAGTTTTGATATAAAATATGTAGGATTAGAAATATTTGTTGCCATGCTTTGTGACCTGTTTATCAGCATTTACTAAGGATGCATTGTTGGGATACAACTCCACACTCTGGGCTTATTTTCAGGCTACAGATTTAAAATGCAAAAAGGTAAATCCTGCAGTGTGTAAGTGTATTAAATGTAAATAAAAGAATTTGACAAGGCAGATGAAATTCAGCAAATCACTTGCTTCCGTGATCTATATTTTGCTTTACTTGGAAAAAATGTTGTGTATTTGGAAAAGAAAGAAGTCAGAATACTTAAAGGAAGGATCTACACAGAAGCTATGGTGACATTTTTTATTTTTTCTCATTTCTAATAAGGATACTGAGTAAGTAGGGTAGTGAATAAGGAGTATGAAGTCGCTTGGTGCTTTTTACTTTTCTAAGTTTTGGTTGGAATAATGTGTATCTCACCACTGAGGACTGACTGGAACACGTGTCTGTAAAACATTGTCTCAGGGGCATCTTAATTACATTACAGATCAAAGACAGCATCTTTTTCTGGTATTTTTGCAGAATAACTGTAAACAGAGGCAGACAGGATATATGTGCTTCTCCTTATCAGTTCTGACCTTTCTAAAATTTTAAGGCTGCTGAGATTTCACAAAAAGTATTTATATGAACGAATTAGGTGACATTTATATGAACTAAAGGTGACATTTAGATATGACATGCTAAATGATGATATTACCAAAAAACCCTTAACTTATGTTGAAAACCTGTTAGTATTTTCATTTGTGTCCCTATAGGCAGTGTTGGAGGATCCTAAAATAGGTTCCAGTCTGTGTTATGTCTATATATATATTTATTAGTGGGCTTCCTCAGAATTTACACTGGTCTGACATTAGCCAGAGCAAATTTCAGTCTCGAAAAGATCCCAGGCGGGACTCCAAACTCTTCCTTTTGAACTCTTGAGATGATGTAAACTCACTGACTTCCCTGAAGTTGATAAGAATTTATATTCTTTTTGCCTTCTGAGTGAAGATTTTTTTTATATATAAGAGTATTAACATGTCATATCTAGCTGTTAGGTGTAAGTATACAATATATACTGCAGAGCCTTTTATGTTAAAGCACTGTAGTCAGCAGTGGGTGTGACAGTGAGGTGTTACTAACGTAGAGATTAAAAAGGAAACTGTACCAACTCACCACATGATAAATTTGCTCTGGTGTGGCAGCAGCAGAAGTGGGGACAGGTCTGGCATCTCGGGGCTCCTCATCTGCTGGTTCTTCCCCAGTACCCTCCTTACCCCGCTGGCTCACTGCAGGGGCTCCTGCTGGCTTTGCTAAAAGTTGGGCTGAACACGAAACGCGGGTTAGCTAAGTTTTATTAGAGTGCACTTTCTGGCCGATGGTAATAAAACTAACGCGAGTGAAAATGGAAGGGGCAAAGTATATGTAAGTCATGCCATAATGGAAGATCGCCTGTCATTCTCAAGCAGATTACTCTGTTTCAGAAAAGCAATGCCGATATTAAAGATGACAAGTGGTGACATCTGATTTATGCTGTAACTTTTATGGTATCTTTACATCCTATGTGTATATATAAAAGGAGATATAGAATATAATAATTCTCTGCTTCGGTTCATCTAAAGTTCAGGAAGATAGAAAGAGCTGTCATTTCAAAGAAATACTTTGTCAGTCCAGAGGTGCGCTGAGAGCACAGTGTATGTCCTATCAAAGGGGTAATCCCACATACTATTTTCTGTGTTTCTCAAGTGTTTGCAAGTATATAATTGGTTTTTGCAGCTGTTCCCAAAACTCACAGTCTTCCTATCTTGTCTGTTTTTCCTTTTGCGCAACCAAACCAGAGCACTGGGGGGACATAGGGGGACTAGTGACAGCTCAGGGGTAATTGATCAGGTGCCTCCTTTAGGAGTTTGGGGAAGGATGTCAACAGCAGAACAACGTCAAGGTGGGGAATGATGCTTTTGAGTCTTACTTGCTCTTACAGCTTCTAACAAAGGTTTTTCTCAGCTCTAACAAAATGGAAAATTGGTTCTAGGGAGCATTTCAGATGGCAATGATTTTTGGATAATCCTCTTTTGCCGAGTTTTCTCTGCTGAGATTACTGTTGGGAGTAATCACAGCAAACACACATCTTGGAGTGTTCTCATCATTAATAGGAATTTGCACTTTGTCAGAGATATGTAACCTTGCGGTACAATTACATATGAAGAAATATTAGAGCAGCATTAAGAGTCTGAAATATAATCACCACTACGTGGAAAGTCAGAGATAAGTGTGAAGAATAGAGTTAGTAAATTCTTTACCCATACAGAAATGTCTAAATAATGAGGTGTTTTCAAACTAAGCCTTCAATTTCTGTTAGATATGAGAATTCCATTGTCTGTCTGGTTTTAAGGAGTTATTCTCTGTCACCTCTTGGTTAGGGCATTCTGTCGCCACATCCTCCTGCCAGCAAATAGAAACTGGAAACTATTCAGTATGGTTTTGGGGTTTTGTTTTTTTCTTACGGAGAATTTCTCTCCCATTATCCACCCTGTTGGCATAGCCAGCATATAACCAGTCAAGTTTGAAAAGAGAGAAAAAAACAGAAAGGCTTAGCTACTCTCCAAAGCTTTATCTAATTGAAATGATACATGGCACAACTTAAATTTCAGTAACATAGCTGCAGTCAAAGATTTTTTGCTAAGCATGGCTGACACACAAATGTTTAATGGACTAGATTTTATTTTATTCATCAGAAATGTGTGTCCTGCTCCAACAAAAGGATCAAAGGATTTTGCCAGGATGTAGTCATGTGACTAAATGTTGTTCTCTATTTAACACCTAAGCAGTTCTCGGTGCCTTATTTATTTTCTTTTGAATCTACATTTGGGTTGTGTAGTCTTGCCAAGGCAGAAGTTGCCACCAACTCAGAATGCTCAAATTTCAGTTTAGTTGAAGTGCAAAATAGCTGTTAATAATGGCTTTTGGATTTGAGGAATTTAGCAGATTGTTTTTAATGATCCATGCTAATTTACTGAGTTTGCAACTTAATACGTTTCGTTTCGCAAAACCCCAAAGAAGACAGTAAAGTTAATTGGAACCTTGTTAGATTTTCATGTATACCCTTTTTTTTAAATGCACTGGAAATGAGAACGAATAGTTTTCTCGTTACAAAAAATTGCTATGATCTGACATCCTTCTTACCAACACATCGTTATAAAGTATACGATTGTATGTGAATTATGTCCGTAATATATATTATATTTCACAGTTTTAGCAAAAAGGAGTTAAGATAATCATTGAATGCAACAATAGTCAGTGAAGCACTGAATGTTAGTTAGGTTTTTATATAAAATAAACTTCAGTAGAACAAGAGGAACTTCCTGAACTGCAATTTTTTCATAATTGTTAAAAGTTATTAAAATGTGATATTTAGAATGCATTCTATTTCTTAGGTAATGTATGCTATTAAATATGCTAATCTTAAAGTAATACTGCATTATTAAATACTTGTATCTAGTACAATTTGATAGATTCAAATGACTTTAGCAACTGTGCTGCTTGTGAAAATATTACACAAGCCATGTAGTTGATGATTTTAAAAGCTTAATCCAGAGGCATATATGAGATTTGTTGGAACACTGAGGGAACGTACATAAGTACTTTCCATAGTTATGCTCAGAAGCAGCCAAGAACGAATTCAGCTCTTAGACCAAGCCTCTGACTTGCTCTGATTTATTCTGGCTGATGTAACAGTTACACTAGTTTCAAGTGCAAAGAGTAAAATATAAACTAGAAATTTCCCAACCAACTCTTAGGGCGAGTCTTGGGAGATTTCTGCTTAGGGGGAAAAAAAAAGTATATAGTACAGTATTACTGCTATAGTAACTTCGTTACCTTTCATTATTTTTAAAATGATGAAGCAGAGGTAAAGAAAATGGCCATGGAATTGAAGGTGATGTAAAGATTTTAATGTACTTTTTGATGTGATTCTCATCATTCCTGCAATATTTTTCCCCTTGCAAGTGATGCATGCAGTCCAATCTCATGGCAATAAAAGCTTTTAACACAACAATATATCGTTAAGTCTTGGCGTGCATAATATGTGCAGGATAATTCTGTTAGGTTAATTTCAAACAGAGTAGGTGGGGTTTTGTCCCCTCTCAGCTATCGAGCTTACTTGTCATTATCTATGTGAATGAAACTCAAAGAAAAGCTTTTAAAACTCTTCTCTGTCAAAATGCCTGTTTCTTTACTTCGTGCGTGTATATGGCATTCAATGTTTGAGTCAGCTGTTAAAAGTCAACAGGGCCAAGACTGGCATTTAGTGTCCACTAAAAGTAGTTCAAGTGTTCAACCCAAGACAAGAAAAAAGAGATTCACTACTCATTTGAGAGGTATCCTGGGTAAATTTTCAGCATTAATGTTCATGATGGTCTTCAGATACTGTCTTTCTAAATTTCCCAATGGCACTGTATCAAACACAGTGGTTCACAATTTAGCTTAAAAAATCTTTTGCCTTGTGGCAAAGGCATAAAGTTGGCGTTGTTTTTTGATTAAGAAAGGGAATTGGCTTCTTCCTTCTGGTTTGAAAGGAAAAGTTGGTTTACATTAGATCCATCCAGAAATCATTGTACACAAATTATTTTCCCAGTTATAAAACTCGTCCATCATGCTTCTCATGGAAATTCTCCTGGTGAAGCCCACATAAGGTCAGGTGTTTAATAATCCCAGTGAAATATATCTATAGTTTATTAACATAGAGATCTCTTCCAACTGATGTTACTTCTAACTCAACCTGGGATTTAAGAGTTTTAATTGGATTCTCTTCTGTATTTAATCATGAACGATAATTAGGCAATTGTTAACTATTTCCTAGCCATTTCCATCTTCTGTGGATATGATGGTTCTGCAGTGTCAATATGAGTTATTAAGAATAGTTAATAACTGTGCCAATAGTAACATTGCTTCTACAGTAAACAAGGGATAGATGATCTGAGCAAGCGGGTTCTGTATTGTTTCCTAATTGTGCAGTCTCAGTTTCTGCAGAGATAGATGGTGAACTTTAAGAACTCTGAATAATTCATTTGTCATGTGAAGAAGGCAAGGATACTCTGCGGTCTCAGCAGCACCGACAACTTCAAAGCAGTATTAATCTTGGGTTTCACAATACAGATATCCAGCTGTGCTGAAGTCTGGTATTTTCTGCATGTCACACGTTTTCTGTGTTACTGCAAAACTGTTTGTGCAGCTATGTGGTGAAACAGGTTGGAAAACTGGTTCATCTTTTTTTCTTGAGAGAGGTAGAAAAAGGAAGAAAGGAGATTGCCAAGAGATTGTCTAATGTTTTATATCATAAACTGTAGTTTAAATCTTTCTGTACGCATCCAGAGAAATTGCTTACTGGTTATAAACTCCATTTGACAAAAGCAAAATTAGTTACAAGATTTAAAGCATCATTCAGAAGCATTTTGCAGTTGGCTCTAGAATAGTGTGTGTGAGGTTAACAACTGGTTAAATGCTGTGAGTACGTTTCTCCTGATACAAAGATATAACCTTGTGAGTAACTCTGCAGCTGCCATTTAATAGTAAAGCTGCTGTTAACCCAAACCGCCAGAAAACTGGCTTCAGACACGGAACAGTACCAGCAAAAGGGGAAGTGAATTACCCTCCAAAGATTTGTAGTGCTCATAAAAATGTTAATACCTTAGGTACCAGCAATTATCACTTTCTTTTATAAAGAGAAAAAAAAAAAAAATCCATTATTAAATAGAGATGTTTCTAACTTCAGCATCTCAGGTTGTACTTTCATAGTCATTAATAATCAATCTGTGCCCTACAGGATCACCCAGAAATACAGGTATAATCTGCACCAAGAAGAGGCAAAACTCTTTTGTTCGCTTCTGTTCAAATTTATCAACCCGTGTGATAGGGAGTTCCTACCACCTTTATCCTTCTATACATTGCAGTACGTCAGAACGGTACAGCCGGCAAAGAGAAGGAGCAAAGAGAAACACACAGAGTGAAAGCAGAAGGTTAAACATATTAGCCTAAAGACAGTTCTAGTCCAGAAATTGATACTACTGTTCTGTGAAAAATGGAGAAGCTGCTACTTGTAGTCATGTTCTTCATTCTGGAGAACTGGAGTAAGACACCAAATGGCGCGCTCTGCCAGAATCTGTAACAGAGCAGGCATTTCACCTTTATAAAATCTGTAAAAAGAGAAGACGGTATTTGCCTAACATGCTCCTTGACATGCACAGTGCTGTGGAACATAAAGAGATTTAATATAAGCCAGTCGGGCACAGGAGGAATAAATCTTTTTTTCTATAATATTTGAAATGGATTGAAAAGCTGATGCTAGGAATTAAAAATCAATCATTTTCATCAAAAACAATCATAGCAATAGTATCAACTGATACTATCAAGTGATCAGTATCATCATATCAATTTTCAATAGAAATGAGTCATATCAGTGGTATCTTCTGGTTAAGTACTTTAATCTGCTTTAAATGCAAAAAATTCAGTCCACTGATATCAGAAGTGGACTTGCTTGTGTCAAAACAAAATTTCTGACATACACTTCTTATATGCTTGAAGTGTCTTGAGTTAATTTACATTTACTTTGACATTTCAGAGTTTGAATGTTGATTTTCTTCTGGAACTAGTGTTGGAGATAAATGTGAACAAGCAGCATTTTTGCACGGGATTTGTCTTGCTGCTTACACTAGATATGGTTGGGAAGAGTTTTGTTTTGGTTTGTTTTTTTACAAGAGATTTAATTGCATGTAATAGAAGAAAATGCACAAGAGTGATGGTGAGAGTACTGACACTAATCTAGTTCAGATGCTAAAAGGTCTTTGGGAGGGACATTGTCAGAAAGTTTACTCTGGCCTAACTCTGTTGATGAGTTTTATTTTGCAGCCATTAAAACATGGAGTGTATTGCATTTAAGCTACCTGAAGTATTCATCATCTAACCAGACCACTTAAAGCAGATCAGAGCACCTAAATCTTAAGTATGAAAATATGAAAAAAATGGATATAGATAGTTGAGTCTTCTCTAGACGTTCTTCCACTTGATAGTTACCAAAACCTAATGGTGTTAAGCTTCTAGCTCTAATTTGCATCTCTCTGTGGAAGTAATACTAAAGTTGCACAAACAATTGTATGTTTTTAATCTTAATCTGTTTACAGAAAAAATATTTTCTTCTGGTTTTGTTTGCCAGCAGTGCTGCCACCCAAAAGCTTGGCAACAGCTAGAAAGAACTGACGAGGCTTAACATACTTTTCCAGTTTTGTTTATGGCCACGTTCCTTAACTTCCCCGTGGCTGTTAGCAGTTACTAAAGACGTTACCTTGCTGCCCATGTAAGCACTGTTCCTATCAGCAGACATGCTCTTCAGGATGGGTTGTAAGATACTATTCTCTATGATTTATCCTCTATTTAGAAGCAGATTCTTCCATCTCTCTAGCCAAGTCAGGCTTCAAACAGTTTTCCTTTCACTGATGGTTTTCTTTCTGTGAACTCATTAAAGTGTGTTAGCTTAAATTTCCCAGAATTGCCCAACTCTAATCAAAATAATGAAGCAGGCCCCCCAAAATCATGGAGCTGGCTTTGAAATGAGAAAATAAAAAATGGGATTGACAATATCTTTTTCTGTGTTGGATTGGTGTTTGTCTATAGCTGTGAGGCTTAGATTTATTTTATTTTTGTGTTTGTGAATCAAAATGGAAATACTTTCTCAAGAGCATAACTGTATAAATCTGTGGCCTAAATCAAGAAGAGAAATGTCAGAAGACTCTCAGAAAAAATTTCAGCTAGGTGGTTGGCTTGTTCAGAGCTTTCTACTGTTTTCTGATTCTTCAGCAAGTTTTTTTCAAACCAACTCATCTGATTTTTGTAACTTCCTTTGGAAATAAATCTTCTCAGGCATTTTAATGACACCTGGTAGTTTTTTCTGATCCAGTTGGGCGTTTTGCTCTTGCTGAAGAGCCTTTCCTTGCCAAGATATACTAATTCCTAGATTTCTGTTTTTCTGTGAATATATGAGAATTCTTGGAAAGTGAAATACCTTGTCAAGATTTATCATGTTACCATCTGAGGAAGCAGATATATTCCCTGTAACTTGGATTATATCCCCTTGTCTTCATTATTAATTTTCCAAGCAAGACTGAAAAAAAAAAATCCCAGGAATTGAAACTTTGGGTTGTTTATTCTTTTTCTTTCTTCTTTTTTTTTAACAGGTGAAAGCAAATAGCATAACTAGTTTTCTATTCAAGTGCTATATTATAAAATACTAGTAATCTGTAAATATCCCTGAGTAAATTTCACAATTCCTGGACTTGCTTTTCTCTTTCCTATGCTTATATCAACACTGATTCCCAGGGTTTTCCTTTACAGGCTTTCATAGTTGTAGTTCACAACTTACAGTGTGCCTCATCACCACGTTCATGCCCTCCTTACCATAATTTATAAGGGACATATGCAGAGATAAAGAACTCCAACCTATACACTGGAAAAGTAAATTAGAGCAGAGGTAATGCATTTCCTTATCTCTCTTTCTCCATGGGACTGTTAGGACATCTTTTTGAAATAGGTCCAAATTCTAAGTGTCCTTTCTACTCCCTACTTGAAGGCAAAAGAAGGCTTGGCTCTGCTCTGCTCTGCTTTTGCTCCCTTGGACATGATGGTGGTGGGTCTCCATGTCCTGACTGAGTTAGAGGCCACCTCTTGCCCTTCTGAGGGCACCTGGCAGTGGAAGCTTTCTGGGGATGAAAGCAATATGTTTGGTTTTTCTTGTTTCGAGATTGCTGTTTGCAACCTGTCCAGCTCTTTTATGGTGTTTCCTTGCCTTTGCTTCCACCTTCGCATGCTATTGCGAAATCCCCATGAAAAGTCCCGTTCAGAATACAAATGTTTGAAGTATAAATCAACAAAATAGACTGTGACAAAAAAATTCAAACCACACCATTTAAACATCTTAAACTTCCAAACTACTGTGGCACTGATGCAGCAGTTCAGATACTACTTGTTGCTGAAAAAAGATCATCAAGAGGGGTATCAAGAAACTGCTAAAAGAGAGAAATGGCTCAAATAAACAAGTGGGAAAAAGGAAAAGGAACAGGGAACATCTCGGTAACAGGGAGAGACAGAGGGGAAGGGTATGAAAATGAAAGGGAGATTTTAGAGGCTGAAGGATGCTAGAGGCACCCACAAAAAAAAAAGCTACAGCTCAAGAAAAAGTAACTTAAAAGATTGAAATTGTGTTTACAGAACTGGAAGGGAAAGTAAAGCAAAGAGGGAAAGACAGATGAAAGAAAACACAGACTTCATTATTGCATTTGTATTACTATATTATAAGCTAGTTTCTTTTTTTCAAATGTAGCATGACATTTGATATAGTGGGGTTCAGACTGCTGTTTGCTTTTCTTTTCAAAGTGTTCTTTGAATATTATATCCTACTTAATTTTGGGAGGGGAAGGGGAGTATTGTTGCTACCTTGCCTTACCACAGTGGGCTAGTCAGCAACCAGGTTGGTCATTGGTTTGGTGTGAGCATCCTCATGGGAGAGACCCACTTGATCAAGTGTGCTACAAAACATAATCAGAGGGAAGAAAAAGCAGAGAGTTGCAGAGAGAAAATGTTGGATCTGAAATCAAAACACATTTCTCGGCAAAGGCTCAGGTAGCTTGTAGTACTGCAAGCAAACACCCATAGAACCAGGGGGATGGGGGGTGTTGGGTTTTTTTTGGGGGGTGTTGGTTCCTTTGAGAATAAAAGCCAGGTTTTGTCATCAATTACAATGCAGATAGAAGTCACCTATGTTTTGTGTTGACTCTTGTACAAAAATTAGAGAGGTTTTTTTCCCTCCAATGCATTTTATAATGTTCCTTTTGTTTATATAGCTGCTGGACCACTTCAGTTGTCTCTTTAGAAAACACTGTCCTTTTCCATTTACTTACGTTGTTTTATGATTTCTTATCCTACTTTAGGGAAAAAAAAAAGAAAAAAAAAAAAAAGACCCAAAGAACAAACCCACAACAACAACAAAAAAACCCATTCAAAATTCTATTTAAAAAAAAAAATCTGTCATCGAGTAAAGTGCTCTGCATTTTAGACTGCCATAACTCTTGAGCCTGGCTAGTAAGAGTATCCTTTCATCTTATCTTGTAAGAGCTGGAGTAAGATTTGATAAGTACATAGAGGTAGTCTTTAAGCTGCCAGGGTTTAATGATCATCCCAGGGATGCCTGGAACAGGAAAGATTCCAAAGAAATTGTCATCCTTTATAGGAAAATATTTTGTAAATCATCCTGTATGCTACTTTTTATTAGATTAAGTATATAATCAGAAAGCTTTTTCAGATCCAAAACTTTGATTGCTTTGAAGTCACAATTCAAAGGGAAAGTTATCTGATTGTTTTAGAGATGAGGAGTAAAATATTGATGTGAATGCTGGTTCAAGGAGAGTGCATGGGTTATGGACCGTCTCTTCCTTTGAGCTCCATGTATATCTCTGGGAACTTGTAACAAGACAAATTACCCAAGGCAAAGTGTGCTCAGGCCGCTTTTTTTTTTTAACTAACTGTCTCAGTTTCTCCATTCATCTATACTAGCTTTTGAGGCAATGACCTTCCTTTGGTCTGGATCTGCTAGAGCTAATACACAGCAGATACTGTGCAAGATAGCTAACAGAGGATGCTTCTGCTTTAGTGATGCTCCCAGGACAGATAATGCACCGTGCCTAGCTTCTCTGTGATTACTGTCTCTCACTTGATGATGTTCAGGGCAGTTACAGAGACAAGAGAAGCAGAACAGAGATTACAGCTAGAACAGTGTAAAGATCAGTTTTCCACAAATGAGACTACAGAACAGTCTCCTATAGACATTTAGTTTGGTTTAACTTTTCCAGGTTTGAAACTCAGTTGGCAAAAAAATAGAAAATGTACCAATTTCCACACAGGGTAGACAATAATTTGCTTGTTACTTTCTGGGATATTTGCTTACTCTAACCTTTGCCTTCTGTAGTAGATGTTCCTGTCAGGAACATGAGTGAATGAGGTTCTTGCATAGTTAACGAATTTAAAGTAATTTTATGCAAACTGCTTATTTTGGATCTAAGAACTGTAGAATTCAGAAGCAGTTCCTTAGAAATACATACTTTTATTAGGTTTCAAGAAATCTTACTAAGTATGCAAAAAAAGCTGAAGATAATATAGTTTAAGAAGTGTCTTTTAAAATATATCTACACATTTATAGGTATTATTTCTGATAGCTGAACAAAAACTGGTCTTGAGTTTTTAAAATACGTTGTTACTCTATTCATTTATTACCTGCTTGTAAACCAGGTAAGGGATCTTGTGAACAGTACAGATATGTATCCCCAGGCAAAAGTGAAAGAAAAAAACCCTGCTAGTTTTGTAAAATAAAACACAAGACTAATGCAAAGGAAAAATAAATTACTCCCATCACATTTACATCCCAGCTATTCCCAGTGTCCCAGAATTTAGCTACGTGTCTTGCTGTGGTAACAAGCAAGTTACGTTTATGTTATTGCAAAAATATGTAACTAATTGGCAAGGTTTAGAAAAACAAATAAATCTGTATTTTCCTTGCTAAAATATGTTTAGATTTTGTTAGCAAACATACTGTCCGTCGTTAGTTACCCGTTAATATTAATCTCTTACTTCAAACACTCTTGCAAATCATTTGATCAGGATACAACTCTGCAGGAATTGCCAGCTACTCTGTCACATCAGATGGTTCCTCCACCTTTTTTCCTTCTTGGATAGCAATCACAGGATGCAAATGGCAAGTTCTTGTGAGAACTTGTGTTCTTGATGGGCTCCTCAGGCAGCTGGGCTAGACACGCTGGAAGAACTTCTGAGCTACTCTCATAATGAAGTGGCTTCCTGGCCTCTTAAGTGCAGTGTCCCCTCCAAGTGCCCTTCGGATGTAAAATGATCTGCACGTTACGTCTTGCCACAGAGTCCAAAGGTGCAGATTATTATACAGCCGGAAACGGCAAACGTATGGTGTAAATCGAATGTGCTGCATAACATAAGGCATGTGGATGGTCGGGTAGTCGGTTGTGATGGCTGCTGTGTTTCACATCAGCATGTGAAAAGCGGAAGCACCCGAGTTATAGCAAATAATTCTGCAAATTTTTGGAGTAGCAAGGCTCAAAGTAGAGGCAAAGGGAAAGTTTAGCTATTTTGATTTTAAATTGGAAACGAAATTTGCTTTATGTGACTTTTGTCTGTATGCTAATTTTTCTCTTTTTGGTAGGTATTCTTAGGTTGTAGTTCTCTATTACGAATAGATAACCAGGGGCTCCTTATAGCTTAGTGGGCTTTCAGGCACCCCGACGGAGAATGTTTACCTATAAGTACAACTCAACTGCATTTTTTTTTTATGGTACTGAGTTTCAACTTCAAGTAAATGTGATGCTTAATATTCAAGATTGCAAAATGTGTACCAGCCTAGTATGTTAACAATGGTAACAGGAAACCTAAAAATAGAGAGCTTATCTTTTTGTCAATTAAATTAAATTGTTGTTATCTAACCACAAAAGTGGACTTGACAGTTATTTGTAAAATACCTGCTTTCTGGTTTTTGTCATTGATTATTGTCTTAGATAATCAAGATTGTTATCTTGATAACTATTTGCCAGGGAAAAAAAAAAGAAAAACAAAAGATAAAGCTTGAGGAAGTTTAGATATCACATTAAAAAAAAAAAGTTGAAAAAATATGGGGATAAAATGAAGAACACATCTCACTTGAACAACTATTTTCCAAAATGCTTTTTCAAAATGCAACAGTTTTCTGCATAAATTGATACCTAATTAGAGCTAAAACTCTGAAAGCTGAAAAAATCATTTCGATTTGAATAAGCATATAAAACTGGAATATTTTTAATTTCTGCTTGGGCTCTATTTGAAGAAATAACCTGGATCGAAAAGACCACATCTGGCTGGATTCTTTGAATTCCTTTGACAATAAAAAGAACTTTAAGTAATCTTCAAAATGTCAACATTAACAGTACATTGATGTAAGAATACCTTCTTGTAAAGAGAAACTTGTTTTTTATTGATGTGAGCAAAAAAGATGAAATCAGAGAAGTTACAGATAATGCATTAGGAGGAATTAGACCATTTTCTAATTGTCCTTTTTCCTTTCCTTGCTATAATGTTAGTATTTTCAGACATGTGAACCTGAGGTAGGAATTTGCTATTTTTCTCCTTTCTGAACAAGTAAAAGAACTTTATGTAACAGCAAATAAGGTTTTTCATGATTAAAATTCTTACAAGATTTCAGTTAGACTTCTCTCTGGTCAGCTGGAAAAACCACTTCTCAGCATCAGTTGAGGTATTATAATGATGGAAAGTTAAAATTTCTTTCTTTTTTTTTGTTTTGCTTTATTACTTGATCTGTATCTATATTTTACTCTTGATGTTATATATTTGCTAAAAGGCTTTTTGGAGCTTTTTATCTTTTGACTTAAATTCCTACAGATACAGAATTCCCAAGTAGCTGATCTTCTGATCCTGTTGCTGGAAAATTAAAGTTAGTAGATACAATTAATCTGGACATAAGAAACTTTGGTGGTTCCCTGGCAGAAGAAAAACTTAATTTCCTTTTAGTGAATGACCTACAGCTCAGCATATTTTTCTGATATGACTTGCAGTGCAATGTTCTGGAATATGCCACTGTGGAGCGTGTAGCAATCTTGCCATTTTAGCAATTCTTGTAGGAGAATTCGGCAAACTAGTTTCTTAAACCAAGAGATAGAGGTAGATTGGAGAGAGTATAGATCATGCAATATAAGTTAGGGGGGAAATGTTCCTATGTTTAAGAAAGGCAAGGAAAGGGAAATAAAGAAAAGTGTAGCTGAAAATTTCTCTGTGGGGCTTTGTTTTGGAGCACCTGTGTGGTTCCTCTGTTACTCTGGGACTAATCCTGGCATGAGACTCGCTGGTCTCTGTGAGGAGCCCCGGGGCAGTGCTGTGCTGTACAAACTGGTTGGCACTGAGGCTTGCAGGGTGCTTGGTGCAGCAGCATTATTTCAGCAAAGACTACAAATTCCTTCCAACAGTACGATGAAAATTCAGGATTACCGTAAACTCTCTGTTCCTGGCAATATTTAGTTGGTTTTTGGTTGAGATGTTTCGCGGCCTCCCCCCCCCCAGCTTTAGCATCTAAGAGTGAATAAGTATAAATGCTATGCATAGATTTATTGCAAAATTATATCAACATCGTCTTTTAAGAAACAGTGGTCTTGACTCTTCATCTTGAGCAAGGTGCATTCAAAAGTGGAGAAGAGTGACTTCTATCCTTGTATCTCTTCCTTCTGAGTTGAGCTTTGGATTGAGTAGAGTAGTTGGGTTGGAGCAGCTTTAATTAATAATTGAGCTTACTGGCAGGCAAGGATATGGGCAATAACCTATCACTCCAGAGCAACAGAGTATGTTGATGGTGAGCTATTTTTCTAGTAACCTCATGTGAATTTAAGTGTTTTTTAATAATCTCAGACTTGTGAGAAGAAACTAGGGTAAAGCCCAGCAAATCTGACCTATCATTTAGTAAGTACTGTTGCACCATTAGAAGAACCAGAAACAAACTATGAAAGATATTTCTTCAGAGTGGTGTTTCTCCCCCTCCCCCAAACAAGGTACATGCTTCTTCATTAAAGTATAAAATCTTAGAGAAAAGGTCATGTCTGAAGTAAATGGCCACAGATTGGTTGCACATTGATTTACTGGAGAGAGTATCATGAGTTTACCAAGTCATTTGAATGCTAGACAGTTGTGAAAAGATAGGCTTCTTTTAAGTAAAATAATTGTCAGTCATACCCATTATAAAATTCTGTTCTCTGCACCAGAGCAAATCTCTGTCTTAGCTAACATTGCTTTGAAATGCATCTCATTTATATTTGAAAGTAAACAACCAACAGCCACTCTTTCTGCTTGAAATAAGAAGATGATTCCACCTGGTTGAGGGCTTACCCCACCTGGGAGCTTGCATTGCTGGACCCTTACTCTTACCCATCATGCGTTCCCTTACTCTGCTTTCTTCTCTTTCAGAGCACAGAGTGGTCTGCTTTTAAATAGGTGACATTTTTACATCTAATGCATCTATAACAGTGTTTGAGGCATCAATACACTTTTCATAATTTCACACTGCTTTTTGAATTTACAGGCTTATTAAAATGTTCCCAGTTTTTTCTTTTGTTTGCTGGGCTGAGAAAGAGCTATTCTTACACTGTGTAACCATACAAATAGCGGCGCCTTGAAAAGTTCTCTTGTTTGAAGTTACATGGTGGGGAAAAAAGTTTTTGTAGATGGAATTTACTTACCTGCTGCAAGGTAGAAAGGCTGTCCTTGAAAATGACTAGCTATTAAACTATAACCACCCTGTTGTTTGAACTGATCTTCCCGTTAAATTAGCTCCCCATAAGAAAACTGTACTACTCAAAGGAATAGATGACATCAGAGGCAGTTTCATCAGTGCTTTGCCAGGCTTTATTCCAGAATAGGACCAATACTGAGCAATTAGAAATGCTTGCTTCTCTTTTTACATTGTTTTTGCTTCATGGGGGTTGACGCTGGATTTCTTTCATTGACTTAATATTGAACGAGATTATGACCTGATTCCTAAACTGGAAAAAAGCACATACAGACAATTTCTTTTTCAAAGAGATGAATAACTACAGGAATGTGATAACATTCAGAGTTGAAGCAGCTAGTGTTCCTGTCTGTAAGCACTACAAGAAGGACATTGAGGTGCTGGAGCGTGTCCAGAGAAGGGCAACGAAGCTGGTGAAGGGCCTGGAGCACAAGTCTTATGAGGAGCGGCTGAGGGAACTGGGGTTGTTTAGCCTGGAGAAGAGGAGGCTGAGGGGAGACCTCATCGCGCTCTACAACTACCTGAAAGGAGGTTGTAGCGAGGTGGGCGTTGGTCTCTTTTGCCAAGTAACTTGCGCTAGGATGAGAGGAAATGGCCTCAGGTTGGGCCAAGGGAGGTTTAGACTGGACTAAGGTCAAACTCGTTTTCTCATTATATATTCTTAGATTTCTGTTCAGAAATGTTGCTAACTAAACAATAGCCAAACAAACCAGGTAGAAATGTAGGAACTACTGAGTAAGCTGTGTTGCTTTGGGAGATTTGATATAAGCTTCAGAAGTTTGGTTTAGCAATCAATGGATTTCAGACCATTTTCAGATGGCTGTGAAGAGGGTGATATTTACTGGCTTGAAAAATCTTCAAATCTTGACTGTATCATTCCTTTGTAAGAAGGAAAAGGCCAGATTTTTATCAGACTCTTGACTTGGTTTTGAGTGGAATCCAACTTGCCTGAAGTTATCTGTCTAGATGTTGGATGTTCAATCTAAATTAACCACTGGGCTTTTTCCTATGATCTTGGAGAGAGGCTGCTGCAATGGATGATTCACATCAGACTAAAATAAGTAGTTACGTTACGTGGTACAGCCCCCTTTAGGGCATTTCCTATGTCTCTGGGAAATTGAGCCGTAGGGATATTGCTGAAGGAAAAGATGCAGTGTTTTTTAGAATTGATGCTGTTATCATTTTCGTAACACTGGAGTGGTATTATTCCTCCTGAAGTCAGTTAATTCAGAAGTTACCCGTATTGGCCCATTTTCTGCGAGAAAAAAAACAACACAGTAAGTTCTGTTGGGTATTCTGCATTGGCATTTCATTATACTAATGCAGGACTGCTATCTGAGCTCAGCCTTGGGGGTTTTAACTCCGGCTTTGACATTATTCGTCTTACTGCATTTAGAAAAATAGCTGAGCTTTCTGTCTCATTTTCTGTAATGTCAGCAAGATACATAATTTCTGTAATTTCATTGTTAACTTGTAATAAATTAGGACCTTACTTGACTCATGAACCCCATGAAGATGATCACAGAATTTTTGTCTGTAAAGTCTTTATTAAGTAATTTAAAATCTTATCCCAGTGAGAGCCCTTGGTTGGGCTGATTGTATGCTAATGTTGTGTTGCCTTCCAGAGGCAGCAACTGTCATAACGCAATGTTGCTAAAGATCTTAATTGTCTCAATACATCTCGGTGTGCTTTAATGCCTCTATTAAATTATGCAATTTAATACTGTTATTAAGTCTTGAATCGCATTACTTCAGCAGAAACATAAAGATAATGTGATTGTGTGCCATAGGAATGGAAGCACCTGTGTTTTTAAGGATTATCCCTCAACACTGCAATTATTCAGTAAATGTCTAGTTCAGAAGGTTCACAAAACATTTTGCTCATATGCTCCTGGGGGCCACTGAAGACCTTACATGTAACTTATGACTTACAATAAAAGGTCAAAAGCCAGAATTACAAGATGTCTTAGAAAGAGTATAAGAAATGAAGGCCATTGCCAGTAGCTTAAGTGCCTGTAGAAGCAGAAAATATGTTAAATAAAACATATCTGTACCCCATATTCCAGGGAAAGGCAATAATAAACAAAATCAAAATCAACAATCCCCCTGCCCTGGGGACTTTTCTTCTTACCTTCAGATTTCGTTATTGGCTTAAAGATTTTTTTTTCTTTTTTTTCCACAGAACCTAGCTAGGTGCTTGAAAATTTTAGTATTGCTGGCAGCATTGGTTCACATCACTTTGAGATTAGTCTGGTATGGTTAACCTTTCCTTAAAGAGGAAAATGGGCTTTCAGTATACTTTCACCTCTGCCTGTAAAGGGAAAGGAAACAGATATGAATCCTCTCCCCTGTTTCTGAGGCATCTTATTTTTCTTAAATATTTAAAAATCTAAGTCACCTCCACTCATATCATCTATCAAAAAAACCCATCATTTTTTTGGCTTCCCAAAGCGTCACTGTGAAAACTGTATATACAGGAAAAACAGAATCATTATGCTTTAGGGCACATCACTTCTACTGTGAATGTGTAGAAACAATACTACCACTCTTTGATTTAAATTGAAATAGCAAAGGAAATGTGTATAGGCAAAAAACATGGCTATCCTATAGAAAATGTAACTGGGGTTGCTATCAGTTCTCAAGGGAAATGTGTACTTTTACATTTTGTCTAGATGACAGCACTTCCATTGCTATAATGACCTGTAAAATCACAAAATAGCAAAGCAGCACTGCAACGCAGGAGTGATTATAGTGAATCAGCCAGAAGTGCCTGTTCTTATGATATTGCCTGTGGAAGTCAAAGCCTACATACAGTGCACAGAGCTTCTGTCCTGGTAGGGTATAGGTCATTCTGTTCCTTTCATAAATACATCTCATTAGAGCTTAATCTCATATCACCAACTGAGATTATATACTTCCAGAGTTACAGTATTTTTCTCATATTAACTCAGCTGAGTTAAACGTATATCAACAACAAATGTTGATTACTACTGCCCGCAGTAGTAATCAGTTGCAAGCTTTTGCCAATACTCGGAATTAAATAAATCCTGTGCAAAGCCAGACCTGTATTATCTGAGCAGAAGAGTTAAACAGTGATAGGAAAGCCATTGGCTTATTTCCCCTGGGCTGTCTGTCTAGTTGTAGTAAAGTACTGGCATTGGGATGACATAATACACTTTGTAATTTTGGGAAACTGATTTGTTGATTAAATTGGGAATTTAATGACAGAATGTGTCATGACACAAGGGTTTCATGTCAGGGTTGTTTCCTTCCCACATTATCATTCTTGTTTTTTTTTTCTTCCTCGTCCCTTCTCCCCACCAGCCGAAAGCTGTTTAGCTTTTTAGTTTGTATAAACATTCAAACAAAATTCAAGATACTGATAGGGAAAGAAATGGCTGAGCTGCTTTTTTCAATACTGAAGTTCTGTATACTAATTAAATAACAAAATTAGTAACAGATCTTTAACTTCAGCTGCACAGAAAGCCACACTGCAAGTGATCTACAGAGGTTAACAGATTTTCAGACATGAGCGAAGGCGTGTTACAGTCCCAAAGCTTACTTATGATGTTCCCCCACAGGGGGTCGGGAGTATGTCCCTGCAGCGAGCTCTTCTCTCAGTTCTTGCTCCTCAGCCCTGATGCCTGCATGGCTGTTCACAGTAACACAGAAAACC
Organism: Calonectris borealis; assembly: GCF_964195595.1. NCBI lineage: Eukaryota > Metazoa > Chordata > Aves > Procellariiformes > Procellariidae > Calonectris > Calonectris borealis. The sequence goes on from NC_134314.1 coordinate 86,807,063, forward strand.
AGCAAGCACTAAGTTGCATTCTTAGCAATGAGAAATTTTAGTTAAAAGTCAGAATCAGCAGCTTTTCCTACACTGGTTTGTGTCACGTTAGATGTTGCTGTAGTCTGTAAATGGTACATAACTATATGTATTCAGTCCTGGGGCTTAAGTACAGTTAGGCTTTCATATAAAGAAGTGCAGATCTCCCCGTTACGCACCGAGACCCGAAACGGGCAACCTGTCCCTTTGAACACTGGCATCAAAGAGAGGAGCGGCTGCCAGACCATGCAAAACTGCCTTTGCTGGGTAACAGAAGCATCCCGATGAAGTCTGGGGTTGTGATACTCGCCAATTCATTGGGTGTTTCGTACTGTATGGAGCTCTGTAGCCTGTGGGAGTTAGTTTTGAACCTAGTCCGCCCAAAGAGCAGCCCTTCAGGGCAGCACTCCATGGACCAGAGCAGCCGAGCTGCAGCTGAATCACTTCCGTGGTGGTGCAGGGGAACGGGACAGGGGCTGTGGTCAGCCCACGGCGGCTCCTCTCTGCCGCTCCTTCCTCCTCGCGCTGCTCCCTGCTCTAGCATGGGGCCTCCACGGGCTGCCGTCCTTCAGGATGAACCTGCTCCAGCCTGGGCTCTCTGTGGGCCGCAGGTCCTTCAGGGCACGTCCACCTGCTCCTGCATGGACTGCTGGGAAGCGCTGTGCTCTTTTCTAAATACCCTTTCCCTGAGGTGCCCACCCGTGGCTGCGGGGCTCAGCTGTGCCCTGCGGTGGGTACCGTGGAGCCGGCTGGAACCGGCTGTGCCCGGCACGGGCAGCCCTGGCCTCTCCTCACAGAGGCCGCCCTGCAGCTCCCCCCCACTGGCACCTGGGCACGGACACCCAAAGCAGAGGTAAATCCAAGGACTGTTAGCTGATTTTATTTCATAGCTTAAAGTGACGTTTGCACTGGAGGTTGCGTCAGTGCTGCCATGTTTGCTGGTGTCCCCAGGGCACGCAGGAGCGTCTCCCTCCCCTTCCCGGGTAGGGACGCCATTTGCGCCGCTCCTTCCGGGCGCGTGGGAATAGCTGCAGCCGCAGGAGATGGGGCCAACGCCTGTGTTGCGGTGTCCCAGGGTCCCGCCCCCGGGCCCGGCAGGCTGCCTGCTCCACGAGGAGCTGCAATTCAGGCTGAAGCCAGGCTGGTGCCCACAGGCCAGGCCGTCAGCCCCGTGGGGGGCTGGCAGGTTTAGTGCTGGTGGGTTTGTGGATGGGGTGGCCCTGGCCTCAGGTCATGCCTTCATCCCGTGGTGGTTTTACAACAATAGGTTCCTTTCTGAGCTGTAAGGATTTAAAATTACTTTTTAATTTAAAAGAAGAAAAAAAAAGTGATTTCTTTTCTTCAGCTCTGCAAATAGATTTAGTGAAACTTCTTGGATAAAGAGGTTTAATTCCAGTAGAGGCAATTACAGCTGCTGTTGTGTCTGTAACTCATGGGTGTGGAAGGAGTTGAACATTTAATATTTCACCATCTTTTATCTTTGCCCAGAGACATAGTTTAGTATGTTTGAATATAAAAGCTGTATTGCAGCCACTGTTTGGGTTCATTTAGGGGGTTGTTTAAGGTTTGCATATACATACTGTTAACTTCCTTTTGATGTAGAAGAGTGGATTTTGGTAGGTGAGTGTGGGACATTATTGCACCTCTTGCCAACAGCTTATCTATTCTCTGTGCTTATAAACATCGTCATTAACCCCATAATTTCTCATCAGAAGTTTCATTAAGACAATTGTTGAGTAATTTTCTGTGTACTTTATACAAAATGGAGTTTAGAAAGAAATTCATTATTACTGAAATTTTGCTCTATTGCCTAGCAGGCATAGTTAGGAAAGACCAAATTATGGGACATTTCCTACCTGGGTACCCCAGTGAACAGGCAGTACATTTCCATTAACAGACTTACCATCCCTTTTCAGGAAAGTCCATCTGCTTCCAACTGATAAAGCAGCATATTACTTATAGCGCATTCAACTGCCTCATATAATTCAAAACTTTACTTATGCCTTCCTGTTCTCTCAGATTTAACACACCAGACACATAGCTTGTGTACATAAGTCACACCCAAATATTTCCTGAAATACTGAAATTTCTAATGTTTTGTGAGATTTTTTTTTTTTTTCCCTGTTTAATCAGTGACACTGAAAACCACAGGAGTGGGAAACATCTTTCTCAATTGCAGTGATAGGTGGAGAAAAGGCTGTCATGAATATCTTAAAACTTTTGAATAACTGTTAGTAGTGAAACTCTGTACGGAAGAAACGGAGCAATATGCTTGCTCAGGTCATCTTTTTCAGACAAGGTTGTCTTCTATGAGAATGGGCATGTGTTTTTTTCCATGTATATATATATAGTGCAGCCAAATATCACTCTAAATGGCTGGATGGATCAGAATATTTATAGACTAAACAGTGGATGAAAGAGATTTGTAAAAACAGTTATTACGGATAACGATTTATGATCATGAGAAGTGAACACTCAGGATGGGATTCATCAAACAGATTTAGATGTGCTGTGTAATGGATGGAGGACATGAGATATTCCTAAGGCTTTCTTCATCTCATCCTAGGGCAAACAACTAAAATACATCAGCTCTGTTGGATGGTCCTTTGATGTGGCAGCTTTTCCTGTGTTGACTGCACAGAGTCTGTACAGCTCAGGGGTAGATGTCTATAACTGTAAATGCATCTAAAGTTAAAGTGGGACCACTTCCTAAATTATTAATGCCGATAACTGTATACCAAATAGTGAGCTTCCTGGTTTGGTCTGTTTAGCCATGATTATCTTTTAGTGTCATGTAAAATTATGCATGACATTTATCAAACTTTGGTTTAAAAAAATAATCTTTGTTTTCTTAAAAACATAGGTGCTAAAAGTCAGGCATCAGTAAGCACCCAAAGGAATCAAAATCTAAGAGAGATTCTAATCACTTCTCAAATTTTAAAAAGCTTTTGTGGTTATATATCAGATACATAGAAAATATAAGTAATAAAGAGCAGTTAAACTGAAGGACTCTCCTAGTAGTTGTTTTTTCCTGATGCCTTCCTTTTTCCTAACTGCTTGTGCTACTGATAATATTCAGACACTGTAGTGCACTTATGAGATGCTTTGTACATGAACTGAACTGAGTTGAACACTTCTACGCTGAGCAGATCTAACTGAATATTTCCAAAACAGCCACTCAACTTTGCCAATAAAATGCTGAAGACACTATTCTAGAGTGAAACAAATGGGAGATGTCTAGACTGAATAATTTTTGAGCTATGAGACTACCAAATTAAAATCATACCTGAAATGTCTGCATTTTGTTTTACCATACCCCTCAGAACTTCAAAACAACATGAAGCCTTCTAACATAGTTACTCAGCAGCTGAAATAGATTTGACTGAGTCAGTACTATGAATTGACATTTCTTCACTGAGAACATTGTCTAAATTCGGGTTGCTAATCATTAATTTTTATCTCAGTTAAACTGGATGAAAGGGACATAAAATTATTGTTTTCAGTCATCCTCAAAAAATAAAAGTTGAGCAAGTTGAATGCACTGTTGTGTGACATTAAATTTGTGCTTTTATTTTGGCCTTATGGAATTTCTGCTACAACTCAGAAATGCAGAAGATGATTCATTTCAGTGGGGACTTAGTTGACATTTGCACAATATAGGAAGAATTTATCTTTATAGCTAGTGTTTAGAACAGACACAGGACATCAATTTATCTTTCAATTCAAAGTTGGTAGAATGAGCCTGTGCTTCCTTCTTCCAACTAATGTGTAGGATATTCTAGGACTGTTCTTCCTTAACGTAGCCTTTTGAAACAGTTCAACATGAAATACAATATTAACATGTTTATTGGGCTAGAGTTAGAGAGAAGATGATCCCGTCACTTTGGATTTCGCGTGAGCAGACCACTGGTAGCCAGTGATCGCAATGAGATCTCTGAGCGCATCAAACGATTCATCATTTTACAGACTACTTCTGTAACAAACATGGAGCTAAAATTAATCTTGTGCTTCTTTTAAAGTCCATTTGACAGGTCTAGTCTCCAAACTTCAAGCTGTGAGTTCAGGCCACAGACATCGGCAATACAAATTTTTGAATAAATAATGAAAAATTCTGAAAATATCTCTGGTGCATTGCTAGAGAATTGTAAACAATTTTGTTTCACTTTTGATCTTTAAAAAAAATTGGTTTATTTTTTAATGCAGTTTTTTGACTCTCCCATATATTCTTCTAAATTCATGATCCATGTTTATTTATTGATAGTGCTCATTTTTGAGATATCTAATTAGAAAGCTGTACATTTCTGTAGTACCTCAACTTTTCAAAATTCTTACTTACTTCTGACCTGTGCTGGCTGGTAGTGAAGTCAGCAGCTTGTGCTTGGAAACTGGCTTGATTCCTTTTGTCAACAGTACAAGAAAAATCTCTTTTCATTAACGGATTCTTTCCTTAAGGTAGAAAACAAACTCTAAGAATGTGAAAATAAACAAACAACAACACCAAAAAAAACTTCAAGAAATTCTGTCTTGAACTAGGTGTAGCATGTTTTCATCTCATATCACTGCAGAAGTGCTTTTCAAGTGTGTAAATATTGCAGTTGCAGTCTCTTACCATCCAGCTTTGATCTTGTCTTGGTCCAGAATGATTCTATCCTCTTTCTAATGAGATCCAGTGAAAGGAGTACTAGGCAGAGACACCTCTTTCAGCTTGCAGACTTTTTTATACCTGAAGCTCAAGAATCAAAAGATTTTCTGCCCTTTAAAGTCTACTGGCAATAGAAGCTGCAGGGCTGATATTGTAATATGCCTTTTTTCTGATTTTGTAAAGTCATCAGGATTATATCCGTAAAAGTATTAAAGTGTCTTGTATCTGTGTAGGTACACCTATAGGCATTTTTGAGGATGATGTGTAGTAGTGTTGATTTTTTTTTTTTAAATAGATTATTTAGGCAAGAAAATACAAATATGTAACTAAGTCTCTCCAATTTTTGAGATCTTTTTTTTTTCCTCACAACAAGACCAAAATCGCCCAAAGTTCATTAAAAAAAAAGAAGGACCCATGAGATCCCCTTTATCTGTTGATAAACTCTCAGGTGAAATACCCACCTTACTATGTATGAAGTTTTACCAGTCTGTGAAATTTATTTCTGATAGTGAGAAACCTACTTCGTGATACACCTCTGTATAAACACAGGAACTCATTTTCTCAGTGCAGTCAATGCGTGCAGATTCATCTTATCAAGTAAACAAAGCAGAAATTACTGTATCCAGAGTTTTGCTTTCCACAAAAGTAGTTCTCTTATTTAAAGGCCTTTCTGACACTCTAGTCTCAAGTGAGTTTTTATCAAAAATAAATAAAAAGCTGAAGGCAGCACACGGGTGCACTTCTTGTTTTAAATAGGGATTCTCATGAATATAGGAAAGGAATCATACAAGTCATAAAATGTGATCTTCAGTTCTGTACTTGGAACACAGAGCGCCTGCCTGTCCAGACAGCAGCATCTTTACGGACGTATTTGTAATACCACAAATCTCAGTCCCCTCCTGTCTGTAGTGTGCCCATGTGTGCAAAGCTTAACTCAAGTTCCTTGGTCGTGCTGCCTCCCAAACCATGCCCAAGCTAAAGTCCTGCTAGGACCGGTCTCACAGTTTAATAGCACAGATCAAGTGCCAATACCTAGAAGCACCCCGCAAATTAAATTTTCTAGCATAGACATAGCAATTGAGGTCGGAGGTGGCTGATGTTGGCTTAAATAGGTCCAGGATTCATGCTGATAACTGGGGTGGAGTTTTGGGGGGTTGTTGGTTTTGGGGGTTTTTTTTGGAGAAGTGTCCCTGAAAGAATAAAGGAGGACTGATGAACTGTATCAGCACAGAAGAATGGTTCAAACTATTGTTTCCTGGTTGTAAAATACAAATCAACCAGGTTTCCATCTTCCCTGATTTTATCCCAGGTATTTCAGGGGTTAGCAATCGCGTTTTATGGTGTCTGTTACAGGTCCACCCTCACGTTAACTTTAAGCATCTACCTCCAAATGCTTTGTGTCAAATAACAGCCTTTCTCCCTTTTCTAAAAGAACCAAATTGAATGATTCCACCATCGAAGGTGGAAAGATGTGTGGGGATAAAACTTTGACGTGGTTGCTTTAAATGGACCTTGATGTTCTGCACAAGCTGAATTGTCAACTGGTTTTGATTGCTTTTCATAGAGAGTAGAGTTTATTAGTTTTGGAGCTGAATATACAAACAGCACAAGCATATTTGAGGAGTCTTAGTTTATCGTAAATTAGGGCAATGAATTCCAAAGCTCTGAGTCACAACCTGCATTGTTAGGGGAGTAAAACTGGATTCTTGATAGTAATGGCATAAAATTAAAATATAGTAGAAAATTACTGGGAAGAAATTTCTTTATTGAGAATATCTTGAAAAGCTAATTTAATAATGAATTAGTTTATTGCTAACTAAAAACATAATAACTTGATAAGAGGGAAATTATTAAGCATTATTAAAATTCTGGTTTTAATTTTCAGAAACTGTAATTCCTCAACTAAAAGGAGGGTCAACTAACTAAAAAGCAGCTTCCCTTTTCAATTGTTTTGCAGTCTTAAAAGTGTAAAAGTGACTTAAAACTGGCTTTGGTCACAAAGCAGGGTTTTTTTTAAATTATTTTTCTGTAATGATAGTGTGAATGAGAAAGTTTTTCATCATTTATACTTTCTGTATAAAAAATAATTGAACAATTAATTTTTAAGTGTTTTAAGTATTTTTAAGTGTAATTCTCATTGTTGTTTCACGGGTCATAGTATGTAAGGGTTCCACCAAGGACCTTTAGGGACCTCAATTAAACAATAATTGGTACATGCTGTGCAAATTGTCGTTTTAATAGATGAGTGAATTACTAAGGTGTCGATTTGCTGCTGCATCACTGAAACTAGAGCTGCTGTTTTGAAAAGTCTGGAACCATCCTTCCTGAGCCAAAAGATTGAGCTCTCCCGCCAAAGGCTCCACAACATCCTTACAAGGCTTCTGCGTCACTTTACAGAGTGAAAGCCCTTTCCAGGCGGGAGGCAGTTAAATGATGCGCGTGAACTCCCTGGCTGCTCCTTGCCTCTTTCTGAGAGTTTTGCTTTCTTTGCTCGGTGACCTTCAGTGCAGACGCGTTTCCTTGTGCTGTGCTTCCTGTGCATTGTCTGTCTGGGAGCAGTGGCAGGAGCAGAGCGTTTGAGTAGCGGTGTAATGGCTCGGCAAAGAAATGCCTAGGAAAAGAAATGCTTCAGGAAGTGGGTTTGGAGTGATTGTCTCTCATGTAAACGTTGATCTGGGCTGAGAGGGTATCAAAGCCTGCTCTTACGAAAGGGTTTGCCAAACTGACGTGTGCAGGCTCTTTCCAGTTAAGAATTGTATGGCACTATTTGTAAGACAAATAATCCGTGTTCCTTCTTTCTTGGCTGTATTTCATCTGGTCTGCTTCCTTTCCACTCATTCTCACAAATACAGCCTCTCTTGTTTTCATTTGGTGTAAGGGTGTGTTCAGATTTGCTTCCACATTGCGCTTCTTGGCTGGGCAGGGTTAGCGGAGGGAATAGCTGTCTTCTAGGAGGGTGTTTTACCAGAGAAGGGAGAGATCTTTGTGATTAATGGTGTATCAGAGCTGTGTTAGAAGTGCTTTGCTGGCGTGCAGCAATCTACCTGGGTAGTAAATGTGGGTTTTTTTCCATTCTGAAAATGGACTGGAGTATAGTCTCAGCCTTGTTTGTTAATAACCTCAACCTTGTTGTTGGTGGTTTGGTTTGGTTTTTTTTCCCCTGAGAAACTGAGCATCCAGGATAGCCAGTGTGTTCTCTCTCTGGTCTGCTCTCTCCTTTTTATGACACCTGGGAGTGAAATCCCTTGGTGTGCTGGTAAAGGCTGAGACACTGAGCAAACACATGGAGCACCTGTTGATTCAGAACCACTCTTCTGTGTTTAAGTTATTCAAAGGGGTCTTGAAGCCTTAGGCTGCAGTGGCATGCAATAAATGGAATAATAAGGGCACGTGGTTCCACTTGGCACTAATTATGTATAGTGAAATGGAACAGGGTAGTCAGTGGCTAATCCTTCTCCTACACTTCTGACTTAAGGAATTTACAACTTTTGCAGAGGAAAGTATGTTGTTTAGGTTTTAATTATTGTTATTTTTCTTCCTCTGTAGCCGTGTCAACTTTTAAAAGCAACAGTATATTAAATGTAGCTGAAAATATAATGTACGGAATACATTAGGGGTTTTGTTTTTCTAGCTTTTTACATTTTTACATGACAATTAATATTCCAAACCAGCTTTCTAAATTGGTTAACTCGAGAGACTGCATAATTTGGGGAAGAAAAGAAGAGCCCAGTTCTTAGTTCTGCCCCTGTGTTGAGCTGCTCCCGGGGTCTAAGCGGGCTCAGCATCCCATCTCTTGTGCCAATTTCCAGGCACAAGCCAGCCATGCTCCCTTGCCGATTCAGCTGCAGACTTCTTTGTGCTGTCTTAGAGAAATTGTTATCCTCGCTCCAATTTGGTCACTGGGTTTAAAAAATCATCTGAAAATACTGTGATCGTACCTAGCCCTTTGGGGGTAGGTATGAGCAGCCCAAAGGCTTGTCAGTACCATCTTATTACCACTGCTCCAGATCTATGTGATACATGCACGCTGATATTTTCAGCTTAGGTCTCTAAGATTTAAAAAAAAAAAAAAAAAAGATATTTTTCAGCAATAGAAAGTATTCATAGCTTTTGTCTTCTTTTGGTCCAAAGGAGGCCTTTTGGCTTATATGTCTGTGTCTCCTCCATGTGTCTCTAATGTATTTTAAGAATTTTTCTTCTGTCTTTTGTTTTGTTCACAGCCTACATGCTGACACGCTACCACTTTTGTTTCCAAAAGAGGAGTTCACAGAACTACACAGTGCCTGATCCAACTAGCCGCTTTGATGTTCCTCACTGGACCATGTAGGTAAAATTCAAAGAAACATATATATTCACATTATATCTTTCCAAGTATTCAACATATTGGGAAACAGCTGATTTTGGCAACAGTGCTCACTTTGTGAAGTCAGGGTCTCTTGGAATTTATGGACTATGAAATCATTTATTAGGGCCCTCCAACTTTGCAATGTGTTTTATCATCAACAGACACACAACTGTAGACTGTCATATGTCACGATGTGTTTGGTCTCCTTGCCACATCTATTTTAAGTTGCTGTGGCTGCTGGGAGTGCTGTGATGCCTGTCATTCCTGTAGGCATACCTGAGCTAACTTTAATAGCAGCTGCAGTGGTGCAAATTTCAGCTTAGGCACAAAACCCGGCAGAGAAATTAAATAAATTCTCAAGCAGTTGGCAAACCTTGAGCTTCTTGTTTTTACAACTGCACAGGTAGCAGAATAAGAGCTAGCCAGGGTAAGAGCTAGGCTGAACAGGTTTACATGAATAAACCTCTATGCTTGTCTTAAGAAGAGTAGAGCAGTATCGTGGTATTGGTAATCAGGAGAAAGATGCTTTCAGGTTATTCCTGTATATCATCTTGAGCTTCTGCACAAACCTTCAAGTTTTCTATGAGTTTCAAACAAAATAAAAAATGTAGCCGATACACACCTCCAGGATTTCCCTGCAGGATAATTCATTCTTGCTGTAGTAGAGGTGAGGATCCAACAAGTTAAATTCCGTTTCTTGAAAAGTGTGTTTTCCCTTCCGGTTTTGATATGCTAGCTGGGTTTAGTTTCAACAAGCTATTTCCCTCTGCGAGAGTAAACCTAGGCAAAGAACTAAATTGTTCTGATTAAATTGCCAGCATTCATTATCACTTGACTGCTTTCTCCCTTGTGTGTTACGCTGTTTTATGTCTCAGTTGCAGTGGCATTTAAAATAATTTACATGAATTGGTAAGCTGCAGCATTTATGTCTACGTTATAGTTGGTGTTTCTTTTACATTCCTTACACATTTCTGTAAAACTTCCACTTTGGTTTGCATTCCTAATTTTGTGGAAATGAACTGTAAACATGGATATGTGGCAGTGGTTTAGATGGCCTGTATTTACACATGCTGGCACACTCTTCTTACACAGAAAACAGCTTTCCTCACATACTTGCTTTAGGGTCTGTGGCACTGACAGTTTATTGTGGTTGTTTCTGGAGTGTCTTGAGATTTCAGTCACTCATTTCTGTCTGGAGAAAGCTTCTAACCAAGTCATCTCAGGAAAGCATTTTCATAGCATACTGGCTGAATCTTTATGGCTTCAATACTAACAACAGGTGTCTCAGATGAATCCTGAAACGATGCTTACCCCCTGCTCTCCTATCCTGAAATTAGGACGTGGTATCTTGCACACTGTTACACAGCTGACTATATTCAGTTATAGTTTGTTTTGCCTTTCATGTTGTGTTGACCATATTCCAGCTTTACTTAGATGTTTTTTCAGTAGTTTGTGTAAGATGAAAGGTTGTGGGTTTGAGGGGTTTTTTTACAGATGACAGATCTTCTATGAATAAAATACTGAAAACACATAAATTTTCTGGTTTAGTAGTTAAATTTAAATTATCACAATCCGTAAGTGGGTTGCTAGCTCTAGATTGGAGAAGAGATTCATGTTCCCTGTTGTGAGTATCCAAAATCTTCCCCAGCTGTAACTGATGGACAGGAAAACAATTCCAAAAGACATTTACTGTGCTGGAGAGGGTATCAAGTCTGAGGAGAATGCCTTTTCTGTAGGTATCAGTGGCACAACTATTCCTTGGCAGGAAATTTTTTAATTGCTGCCAAAATTCAGAGTACCCCAAAGGAACTGGAATTGAACTGTATTCAGTTTTAGCCTAAAAGGAAAGTGACAAAGAAAATACCTGAATTAACTTCTGTAAATTTTGTTACAGTCCACATCTCTCTCCCTGTAAAAACATGTATTATTTGTCACTTACACTTTGATGTGACAGTGGGGAAACAGTGAGCACAAAATAAAGGGTTAAAGCATCAAACCATATAATCCGTCTACAAGAAATGTAGTAACAAAGTTTTCAGAAAGCCAGAATTTTTTTTTTTTCCCCCTGATTCTAAATTAACAACAACAAAGCCATTCATGCAAATAAATCTAATGGATTGATTTAGATTTACACTACATTGTCATGCTATCTCTTAAGGGATTACACGTATAAAGAAATAATAAAATAATGTGCTTTACTAGCCACAAATGGGCAGCGCATTAAACAGAATTTGTCAGTTCATCTGCATCATTACATTAGGCAAGAGGAGCAGCATCATTTTGCTTAGCAAAGGTACATTAGCTCGGATGTTTGGGCTGTCAGAATCTTAAAATCTTGCCTCAAATACAAGGGTAATGTAAATGACAAATGACATGCATTTGTCATTTAACACAAGTAATGCTTGTGCTTTAGTAGCTTTTAGCAAAGTATAGATGTCTGCAAAGGGTGTGGTACAGGTCGGCACTCTAATACAAAGTGCAAATTCTAACACAATTGGTGTAACTTTCAATTGTGAACTAGGTAATGTCTGATCTAAGAAGAGCCAGAGGAAATGTCTTTTCTTAGAAGGTCCGTACAGCAGTATATTCATGTTGATTTAAAAAAAAAAAAGTTCATGTCTTAAAATTCATTCATATTTGTTACGTATAGTCATAAATGTGATTAAAAATATTTTTTCTACATTTCAATGTCTACCTGAAACTTTGTGATATTGATAAAATCTACTAAGTCGAACAGAAGTTTTAACTCCAGAGCAGTGATGTTTTGTAGAGTAGTGACACAGAAATACTTGCTCCTATACATTATACCTTGAAAAATGATTCAAGCTCTTAATCCAAAGCTAATGAGAACTTGTATTTTTATTTATTTATCTATTTATCTATTTATTTATTTATAGCTTTTGATAGTATGTTAGAGCAGAAGAGTAGCTTTGACAAAAAGAATAACCAATTCAAAGCATATGTAATTTGTGGCTACGGTTGTCATGAGTTCATGCTGTAAGCAGTTGCACCATCAGGCAAATGTTACAGTGCTTACTTGCTTAGTCCCTTTGAAGTGACTTTGCTTGACATTATTTCAGGAGAAGCATCTCAGCTTAAACCATTGTATATCTATGGCTGGCGTGTTGAGTTAAAGGATCACCCGTGAGGATAGGGTACTATTATGCTTTAAAAAGATGATTAATGGCCAAAATTAATTTTCTAGAGACAATTTCCTCTTTGTCTCTAGTTATTTAATTGAATCTATGCAGAAGCTATTGATGGTGAGGAGAGCACATAGACTGGGGTTCAATTTATTCACTTATATTTGCTTACTTATTCATAAATAGATTATTTTAATTACTTGGAGGAAAAAAGGTGACAGAAACTGGTCATTTGTAATTTGCATCCTGAAGCAAAGTGTACTTTTTATACCAGAATTAAATTTTTTAAGGATTTGTGATTTAAATGAAAGATGGAAATATTTACATATTTAAATTTAAGTATACAAAATATAATTACTCTTAGCTGAAAGTCCCTCTAGGGTATAGTGTAAACAATTCTTCTTTCATTACATGCATTAAAAACTCAAGTGGAGTGATTATGGCTGAGTTCCATTCCCTCTGAAAAAACATAACTTATCAACAAAGATCATTCAATTCATTTTTTTGGAGGGAAGACTATGAAGTTTTTGGAATTACAAATTTCTATTTCCTCTGGCTTTTTATAAAAGTCTTGGGTTTTCTTGTCACGTACTTCACTAGACTGATTGTGTTTAACTTGTGAGGACTGACTGGTTTGCAGCAGTAGGTGGTATGTGAGATACAGACTTCAGGAAGAGCATGATTTCCATAACCACTTCAAAGGAAATACATTATAAATAAATACATTTCTCTGGGGACTTACAAAACCATTCTGTTTATAATGTAAATTACATTAAGCTAAATAAAATAGTACAGTAAAACCCTCAAGGGAAAAATACTTCATTTAAGTTTGAACGTTACATTACTTCCATTAATTGGAAGTTTTTTACTCTCTCTCTAGTAGTTTATTTTTCATTGAATATATATAATTAAAAGTATTGTCATTATAACAGGAGTCATTCTTTCCTATTTTGTGTATCAAGCCCTTCTGTTCAGTAGACCACTATAGTTTTATTTGCTTACCTTCCTTCATTTCTCACTGCTTTATTCCTGGTGACTAACCCTCTGAGTATCGGCGTATGACAGAAGATTACCATCGCTGTGTCACACATGTTCAACTTAATCAAATTCATACTGGAACTGAGATTCTCAACCAGCCTGAAGTTTTGTATGGAAACCATGGAGCGTGAGGCTTTCTTCTCTTGGAATATTTTAGAGTCTGCTTGTCCAAACCATGCACCTTGCTTCTTCCAGGGTCCTCGCAGGGGTAACTGTTGAGCAGGGGCTGCAACACAAGCAAGAGAATCCATTAGTCTCCCTACTTTATAAATGTAACATGGAGGCAGAGAGGAGATGCTGTACATACATACGTATGTGCATATATGCATGTGTGTGTGTTTTGTGTATCTACAGATGTAAGGTCATGCATGTTTGTGCATGTGTGTGCATGTGATTTGCTGGTATACATACGGTTTCCTTTCTTTTCTTGCTATAAATTTATGCCTATTCAGTTTCATATGGGAACCTGATAGGGTATTCCATTTTAAGTCATATGAAGATAATATGACTTCCAGGAGAGGGTGACTAGGAAAAAATACTGGAAAACCTCAGTGAACAATCTAATTGTAAGAGTGATTTATTCCACCTTCCTTTTTCACCCCGTGCAAGAGACCATACAGGCTGAACTAAATCAGGTTATCGTTCTTAACAGCATGGAAGACAGTAAATCTGTAGTGCCGAGCTCCTCTAATAATGACAGCTTTGCAATATGGGTACCTGTAGAAATAGTCTAAGCACATATAAGCTTACAGAAGCTGAAACAGGTTGTGTAATAGAAGCAGGCCAGTCGCATATGCAATACTTATTCCCGCTTCAGAGTCAGCTTTAAACCAGCCACTAACTTCAAATTAATCCCCATTTAAGGTCTCAAATAAGCTTTGTGTTTCATATAAATTAATTTCAAGTGATGAAAAATATTTTTTCCATGGGAAAATAAATCTTTACAGCTAAATATTAGCAATATTGCAATATAAAAAAGAAAGAAGCCATGCACAAATTTTCCCCTAATTTATAAAATGTTTGCTTTTTTTTTAAAGAGCACTTTCAAAAGGCAGTAGTAATTAAAACTAACATTGGATTGAATAAAAACTTTGTTGACCTGAGTGTTTCATGTTAGACTGAGTAAGACTGAGGGGTAAAAAGGTAGTACAAAATATCAAAGCTTAGACATATTTTCAGAACCTAAAAGCTTTATGAGAAAAGTAAGACGACTTAGTCACAAAAGTCTAAAGAAATTACTTCTTCAGTATTTTTTCTAAGATTTTCATTAAGGCTTAAATAAGTTTACAGTTCCATTGTATATCCTTAGGAAGCATTTCTTTTTCCTTCCTGCTTTATAAGATTCTTTTTTTTTTCTCCAGTATTATTTGTCTGTGTTTTAAAACTAACATTTGTTCCTACTATAGACGGTCGCCATGTGATTAAATAATAGAGGTAATGAACTCTGTAATGAAATACCAAATTTACTATACTGTGGCAAGTAGGAATTGATCTGAGTTTTTCTGTATTGTTTTTAACTTTCTCCAAATTGTGGGTAAAGGTGAATGAAAAGCTGGACATGAGCTGGCAATGTGCGCTCACAGCCCAGAAGGCCAACTGTATCCTGGGCTGCATCAAAAGAAGCGTGGCCAGCAGGTCGAGGGAGGTGATTCTGCCCCTCTACTCTGCTCTGGTGAGACCCCACCTGCAGTACTGCGTCCAGCTCTGGAGCCCTCAGCACAGGAAAGACGTGGACCTGTTGGAGCGGGTCCAGAGGAGGGCCACGAAAATGATCAGGGGGATGGAACACCTCTCCTATGAAGAAAGGCTGAGAGAGTTGGGGTTGTTCAGCCTGGAGAAGAGAAGGCTTCAGGGACACCTTATTGCAGCCTTTCAGTACTTAAAAGGGGCTTATAAGAAAGATGGGGGCAGACTTTTTAGCAGGGCCTGTTGCGACAGGACAAGGGGGAATGGTTTTAACGTAAAAGAGGGTAGATTTAGACTAGATATAAGGAAGAATTTTTTTACGAGGGTGGTGAAACACTGGAACACATTGCCCAGTGTATTGAGTCTGGCTGAGATGGAGTTAATTTTCCCCATAGCAGCCCTCATAGTGCTGTGCTTTGTATAGGTAGCTAGAAAGGTGCTGATAACACACCAGTGTTTTGGCTACTGCTGAGCAGTGTTCGCACAGCATCCAGGCTGTCTCTCCAACATGCCCCCCTCACCAGTAGGCTGGGGGTGGGCAAGATCCTGGGAGGGGACATAGCCAGGACAGCTGAGCCAAACTGACCAAAGGGATATTCCATACCATATGACATCTGCTCAGCAATAAAAGCTAAGAGGAGGAGGGGGGGGCATTCGTTATTACGGTGTTTGTCTTCTGGAGCAACTGCTACGTGTACTGAAGCCCTACTTCCTGAAAGTGGCTGGACATCCCCTGCTGATGGGAAGTAGAGAATAAAACTTTTGTTTTCCTTTACTTTATTTCCGTGCATGGCCTTTGCTTTTACTTTATTGAACTGCCTTTATCTTGACCCATGAGGTTTTTTTCATCGTATTTTCTCCCCCTGCCCCCCATCCTGCTGAGGAAGGGAGTGATAGAGCGGCTTGGTGGGCACCTGGCATCCAGCCAAGGTCAACCCACCACACACAGAGAGGTGGTACATTGCCCTGCAAACATGCAAGGTCAGGTTGGACGGGACTCTGAGCAACCTGCTCTAGTTGAAGATGTCCCTGCTCATTGCAGGGGCATTGGATTAGATGACCTTTAAAGTCCCTTCCAACCCAAACTGTTCTATGATTCTATGAAATTTATTCAAAAATGGTTTTCATTATGCAATTAAATTACACCACAATTAATTCTTTTTTTTTTCTTTCTTGTCTCCTATCCCTTTCCACCAACTTTAACGTTAATAAAGAATAATTTTATGATTTTAATAAATGTATATGCCTATATCACCACATATTTTGTTTAGCTCTCTGGCTGGGATGGTTTGTGGTAGGCTGAATAAAAAGGTACTTCCTCATTAAAAATCTGAAAGTATTGTGCAATGGCATTACATCTTTCTGTAGGTAAATGTATGCTTGTATTGCCAACTAAAACTCAGCATACTAAGGTAGTGCAAGTTTTACTCTCAGGGCTGACTGCTTGATCATAACAAACAGAAATTCAGGTTGGTAGCAAACACTGGAGAGGTGGGGTGGGAGGGCAGCAGTCCCTCTGCCCCTTCCCTGGCTCTCGCTGCAGCCATGTCCCCCTCACATTGCCTGCTCCTCTCCAGTCCCACGGTACGCGAGGTGACGGTCACGTTCTCCTTGTAACCCCTCATGCGCAAGGACTTAAGGAGGAACATGTAGTCATTATCATAGTGATATAATCTTGGGATTTTGCTGAAATGTCTATATGCAGTTATCATAGAGGTGCATAGCTAAAGCTGTGAGGTAACTGGAGTTTCCTTTAATGAGGAACTGCAAGGCTTTAAAATGCAGCTTTGTTCTCATTTCGCAAATTTGTCCGTTTGACTAGTTGTGCACTTTATTGTGCACTCTGTCTTCATACGTACACAGCTGCCACCCAGCCACGCTCTGAATGACAGCAAGACACTAGATTCACATGTTCTATTCAGAACACAAGTCATAGGAGAACATAGCTGCAAATCTACTGAATCTGTTGTTTCAATGTAATTTAGAAGTAAAATCAGCTTTCAAATGGACAGTTGATGTGGAAAGGAAAATCATTTAATTCCAAAATGTCCAAAAGTTTCATTACAAAACATTTGCAACCTTCTGTACATATGATAACACCTTGCCTGGACTGTTTTTCTAGTTACATTGCTTTGAACAACAATCGCATCTCACATTTGTGCCTTTCATATTGTGTCTCATGATGCTATAGTACTGTCTTGAAATATCCCCTCAAAATCATACTCTTTTTTTTTATTATTATTTTGAACACTGTGGTGAGCAAGTGAAAATGGAGTATTGCAGTACTAAAGTCAGGTATACTTCAGGATGTGTTAAGTTATGTATAAAAATGTTTTTAATACACATATGTAACATAAAACATACTGCATTTATATACATGTTAGCCATCTCTTTCTTGTTTTGTTGTTTAGCCTATGAGTTTTCTGGGGAATGTACTGTGTCTGATGTGTTGGTGGCTGCTATCAAAATACAAATAATAAAAGAGATCATAGTGGAGGTGTCAGTCCAGCTGCAGTTAGTAATCAGTGTTGCTTTGAAGCAGAGAATGTAGGAGGAAACAAAATGGTCCAAACAAAGAAGCTGCATTTGTACTTTTTCCCGGGGGTTTTTCAACCTTTTTCCATTTTAGTCATCAGAAGAATAAGCAATTATAAAACTGAGCTTTATCTTCAGTTCTTGGGCACAGTGTATCACTTGTGCATGAAAGCTAGGGGGTTCAGAGTCAGCTCTAGCAAGATGGTCACTACTGATTTGCCTGGTGCTGGGTGAATTACAAAGCTTATGCTTTCATGCCAGTACATATCTTCTGAAAAATGCTTCTATTTTATTGGGATACTATTGCAGAGCTGATCCTACCAAGTAAGGTGCCAAGGGCTGATTCCCTAATGTGTAGTGACTCTTAACATCAGCCCCTGTATTGATTTGTTAGATTGAAATCTAACTTAATACAGTTATTTGCACGTGACAAAAAAAAAAGATTCCTCAATGTTCAAAGCCTTTTAAAATCTCTGTTTGTTCAATGAGGATTTTGAATAGGTGACTTTGACTGAAGCTCATTGTTTCAGGACATAGTAAGCAGGTCGTAACTTAGGCTTGCAGCATGCACTGATACAGTGTGCATGACAGAAGAGTTAGAATCACATTCACTGCAACCTGTAATTACTTTGTTGGTGAGTTCGTAAAACTTATCCTAGTGATTAATAGAAAAGAAGAAATTAATAGTGTGCCTCTGCTTTTTTCTATGGAAGATATTCCATCCCTTGTGTTAATTTATATTAACAGGTTGACTGTGTTGACAGACTGGCACTAAGGAATGGAGCTTATGAATGATTGTGTCCTAGGTGTAAAATGAATGAGTCACTGATTCTTCAATTCAAACTTTTCTCAAAATTAACTAATTAAAGGATTCATTTAATTCATTAAAAGAATTGTTGTTGTTGCTTTGATGCTTATCTTAAAGTGAAGTGAAGTATTTTCAACAACAGCACAACAAATTTGCAGTGTCAAACTGTGGCCCAAGGGATGTCCAAGACAAGGTATTGCAGCGCTTGGGAAAGATTGATAGAGAACTTGTACAACCGAGAGCAGAGCTTTCTGTGGCATGGTGACAAGGACTCGAACTCAGTAACACAAATGCCCTCTGCTTCTATTTGTAACCGGCAGTCTGCCCAAGCATTTTCAAGATTTGTTTTAGTTTGTCTTTGTGCTCACTTTCTGGCATTTGCCTTACAGATTTTTCCACTGCTCTGCAACATCTGCAGGGTCTGATGACTCGGGTTTCAAATTCTTGTGTATAGTCATTGACCATTTCCTACATAATTGCTAGGTGACAGAGCTGCAGGCAACACCTTGCAAGAGAGGACTTTCCAGCCTGATCTCTGATTTTCAGGTGGGCTCTAGGCACCACTCCTCTACCACTTCATGTAAGGTTATTGCAGCCCTGGTGTGACTGTGCAGAGGGTTTTGAACAGCTGAAGACTCAAGTGGGCTGAAAAACATGTACTGGACTCCTCATCAGCTGACGTTTACCAGCTTGACTGACTTGTAAAAGAAAACTTGAGAAGCAACGTTTTGACACACCATTTGTCAGTGACATTTGTATTAAATGGATATAATGTCTGTCTTCAAAAGTACTGAGCCAGATCTTCAGGCTGTGTTACTCCGAATAGTTCTTAAAAGCGTATCTTCCCTTCTAAAACATTAGCGGACATTGCATGGTTAATAGGAACTAGATGCACTTAAACGTCCCTGAGGAAAGAAACAACAGGTGCTTCGTGTCAGTCGTCTTTTTTTCATATGGGGACCATCAGGTTGAAGATTAGCTGCGATACGCTATATTGTTTTATTTCTCTCTTCACGGAAAATAAGTTGCATTGTATACCAAGGAATTACCTGGTGCGTCTTAGGGAGAGGATGTGTACTCTTTTCAAGTTTCTGGTCTTTTGTTTGCCCAAGCTAGTGCCTCTTTGATGGGCTGCATTTCTACTTTCTTCACACTGCATCCATTCCTAGTGATTCCTTTTCCTCTAAATAGCAGCCAAGGTTGACTAATTATTATTATCCATTATCTTTATGCATCTGTCTTTTTGGGACTATTTGGATTATATGCCTAAAACCCAGTTAGGATTAATAAAGATTTAAAGTACTGACAAATTCATTTTCTTATTACTCTTCTTTTCAATTGGGGAAAACTCAGAAACCTGGGGACTACCAATCCATACATCCCTTTTTCTCTCTAGCCAATATGTTTTGCATTAACAGGGGTTCTATTAGCAATTTTCTGGTTATCTGTAATTGCTGAAGAGGCCTTTGGGACAAACTGTACCGAGTAGCTACCAAAAATATATAGGGTTGTATAATTCATTAGATGTCATTAAATGCTTAAATTAGATCCCTAGTGCACGCATGTACAATCATTACTACTTGTAATACATATCAACAGTTTTAGCTCTAAAAATTTAAGCTCAAGCTTTGTAGTAGCCACTGTCATTAATTTGCTCAAACTGTTTCTCACTACATATAGGGATTTGTTGGAGAGGGTCAATAATTAGTGGGATATTTGCTGAGGTTTCTTCCTCTTTTTAAAGATAGTTTTCAATTTTATTTCAATGGTTTCAGTGAGTCTGATTAGCTTTTGGCAATTTAAATAAAAGAAGATAGCAAATCTTGAACTGGGAAGAAATGCCTGTATTCTTCTGGGCCCTGATTTCTGCTAACATTGCCTGAGGAGTAGAACAATTCTACAGGAAAGTGTCTATCACTTATACTAAAATAGAGAATCAAGGAAATAAAGCTTCAAAACTTTCAAGACAAGAAGGTAGGGAGCTGCCTGGAAAAGCAAAATATCTTTAGAAAAATTATTTCAAGTTGCTAGGACTTATTTCTAAGGGGGGAAAAAAAAGAGGGAGAAAAGATGTTATATTTAACAACACCTAGAGGAGATAGGACTTCATCTTTTTAAAGTCTTGTGGAGGACCCCTATATGCTAAGCTACACAGTATTTAATCTATCTCTGAAAGATGGAAGGATGAGGTGAGCCTGCCAGAATTTAAGCCTCTGCTTCCAGGGAATCTAGGGTTTTCTGCATTAGTGATTAGATCTCAAAGCCACTTTCTCTGGCTGTAAATCCCTCTAAATCATTGCTTTAAAGAATTGCGTACAAACTGACTGCGTCTCCATGAGGTAATGAGGAGTCTCCATTATTTCAGTGCAGGAACCGAGAGGATTGTGTCCCAGGTATTTGAGAAAAACACAAACTATTCTTGCTTGGTTTCTTCTTGCCCAGTCCTTTTCCATTTAGGATACTTTGGCATAAATAATAATACAGCTTTGATTTTCCAGTTCAGTTTCTGGTGTAAAGATCCCAGAATGTAGGGATATATGTTTCTTACATATCAGATTTAGAAAGTTCCCTGTAGATTAAGCCAAAGGGATTCCTTTCCTTATCTATGTATTTATGTATTTATGTATTAATGAATTTGTTTGTTTTATTTATTACATTTGCCCTCACAACTACAAGTTTTAAACCAGTGGAAATCTGTTGTTCCACCTTTGTGAGGCTTAAATAACTGTATGATAGTGGAAATATAGAAAAACAGGTGACTGCTCTTGGTCTCCCATTAACTTAATAGTTAATAAAGGCTGGACTTTGTATTCAGAG